>NW_024704745.1:19797962-20018816 GCF_018977255.1 Callorhinchus milii
CTCTGGCCACCAAGGTTACTTACAACATGTGTCTCTATTTCACTTTTTATTTTTATTGAATTGTTCCTCACTGTCTTTTCCTGCCATTTAATTCCCTCTGTTAAATGGCAGGAAAGCCTATCATGTGATATGGAAACTGGTGGTTTCCAATGATATACATTCTAATGATATACTAAATGTTGTCAATTTATTGTTGATCACAGGCTTCCAAAGACCTGACATTCAATGTTATAGTCACATATAGAGTGGTCTCTGAATCTTATGTCAGGCTTAGTTTTTGGAGAACTCAGGATGAGCAACTACCTTTTCTATAAAAAGAGACCTACACATTGTCTTACTCATTGCTGACCAAACTGCAAAGAGCCCAGTTAGTCACTGGGGGGAAAGCCATTGTGAAATATTATCAAATACTCATTATCTCTGGAAGCAAATCATATAAATTTCAACTTTTTCTAGTAGATGAATCAGTTTGGGGAAAAAAATAATTTGACGGATGAAAAACCCAATGTGAAATCTCACTGAGTGCATTCCCCCCAGTTCCTGTGTCACAATATCTTACCTGAATTTTCAGGCAATCTGTATTTGCCACAGCACAAATACGTTCGCCATTGCTTCCGAACAGTTTCTTTAGCCACACAGTGAAAAACAAAGATAAAAAATCCTGCACAATAAAAAAAAGTCATTATTTCAGTACAGTGATCAGTCCAGTTATAATTGTAAATGAACTAGGGGCTTCCAATATATTTAACTTTGGTACCTAATAGTGACTACATCTATGAGCAGTAGTGCTCTGTTCTTTAGCATTCATATACACAGCAAACAGTAAAAGAAATTATGCAGTTAGATGCACTATACACTAAGAGTGATATTGCAAAAGCGAATTGCACGTTAAATGGATAGACATATAATAGAGTAAAATGCTGTCCATATCTCCAATAAACATTCTAACTCAAACCCAAAGAACAAAGAAATGTGCGAAACTTGGGCAATACAAGTAGTTTCCTGCAAAGGTTCATCCACCTAGCTATAAGGGCAACGTCTGAGAACGGTAGGAAGGAAGATGAGATGAATCAAGTTGTGATTTAGTGATGCCAAACTCGGGTTTTGAAAGTCTGTAGACTGTAGGAGGATGTTTTAAGGTCTGGAGAAGTATGACATTGTATAGGATATTGTGCAATAAATTTTGATTTCAACGTGGGCTGGCATATTTGGAGCTTAAGTGGAACAAGAGCAGAATGGTCAGAGCAGCAATGACACTAGCACTTCAATAAAGTGAGAGGATAAGACTTGCTCAAACAGAGAAAGTTCAAGCTGGCTGTTAAAGGTGAGTAATGACAAGGACATTTTGTATTCAGTCCAGTTTTAAACAAGAGAGGTAGCAAAAAAGGTTTACAACAAGAACAACAAGATTACATTTGTATAGCACCTTTCACGTCAAGAGGACGTTCCAAGGCGCTGGACAGAGTACAGCATTTCAGACCCGAGCTGGGGTTGGGGTGGGGGGGGGGGGAAGGGAGGGGAAGTGGGGTGGCCGATGGCATGGTTGAAGAGGAGGGTCTTGAGGTGGGACTTGAAGGAGGCTAAGGAGGGGGCGAGGCAGAGTGACTGGGGGATGGAATTCCAGAGGTTGGGGGCAGAGTGGCTGAAGGCTCTCCCGCCAATGGTGGGGTGGGTGGGTCGGGGGACGTGGAGCAGGACAGAGCCGCTGAGCGGAGGGAACGGGCGGGTTGGTAGGGGGTTAGGTAGGATGGGCGAGGCCATAGAGGGCTTTGTATGTGAGGACCAAGATCTTGAACTGGATCCTCTGAAGGATAGGGAGCCAATGGAGTCGGGCGAGAGTGGGGGAGATGGGGGTCACAGAGTTTGGTGCAGGAGAGGACACGGGCTGCAGAGTTCTGGATTATCTGCAGCCTGTGGAGGGAGGAGTTGGGAAGGCCGACAAGCAGGGCATTTGCATAGTCGAGCCTAGAGGTGATGAAGACATGAACAAGAGTTTCAGTGGCCTGAGGGGTGAGGTAGTGGCGGAGTCGGGTGATGTTACGGAGGTGAGGGAAGGCAGAGTGGGTCATGGCTTGAATGAGGGGGAGAAAAGCCAGTTGAGGGTCGAACAAGACACCTGGGTTGCTGACTGGCTGGTGAGTTGCAGTGTGCAACCATGGAGGTTGATGCTGCCAGAGCCTGAGGTGCTGAGGCGCTGGCACGAGCCAATCAGGAGGGCCTCAGTCTTGTTCACATTCAACTGTAGGAAATTTGCCCTCATCCAGGACTTGATGTCCGACAGGGAGTCTGTCAGGATAGCAGTGGTCCTGGAGTTGAGGATGGAGGCAGAAAGATAGAGTTGGGTGTCATCCGCATACATGTGGAAGTTGACCCCATGTCTGGGGATGATGTCACCAAGGGGGAGCATGATATTAAAGAGGAGAGGGCCAAGGACAGAGCCCTGGGGGACGCCAGATGTGACAGTGCAGGGGCTGGAGGAGAAACTATTAGAGGCAACGAAGTGGAGACAGTGAGAGAGATAGGAATCAAACCAGGCAAGGGCAGATCTTGTAAGATTTGAATAAATTATTCTGGATGTGCAAAGCTGGCGAGACCTTAGGATCGGTTCTGCTATTAATATTCCTTTATTCTTTAGCATTCTTACACAAGATTTCTTAAGTTTATGAAGTGTAGAAAGTGTGGTTAGTGGTGAGTGAAATTTTAATGCAGATATGAAATGGCAGCTGGATTTACCTCAGACCCTATGGGAGACTGGATGAAATCACTGCTTGTCAATAATGGGTTTGAGTACTAACCATGGTCTCAACTTGTGGCCAATGCAGAAATGCTGTGTTTATTGTATCCTCACTATTGTTTTCAACCTACTGTTCTGTCATTGCATTAAAACAAAATTCAGCCCGGTTCTTGGCTATGTTGCTACCTCCACCTGTCAAATCAGCTACAACAAACTCATTTTGTACTTGAATCAATTAAAAGTAAAATAGATGGCATTTATTATTAAAAATATATAGATATATGAATCAAACAAGTTTCAAATGTGAATTTGTTGCATCATTTCACAGCAATCAAATTATCAAAATAAAAAAAGAATGAGTTGAATTCACAGATGAGTCAACCACAATGGTAATCATGAAAAACAATTGATCAGCTAAAGCAACAGTAGTTAGTGTACCTTGGAGACTATTGAAGATGGTAAAGACATACGTAAATGCTTGGTTGACAGGCCCCCATGCAAAGAAGGCAAAGCCCCAGGTGATTCCCAATAAAAAGGTGAGGCCAGCCACACTCTTTATGTCTCGGAAAACATTCCTCTGCACATGCTGATGCTGTTTGTTCTGTTTTATTCGACAGAGCTGGATCATGACTACAATGAACATACTGATGTTCACCAGGAACATCAGACAGAAATAGGCCACCACAGCTACATAAAACACAATATCATTTTTGATCCAGCAGCTGGAATAGAGGAAAGCACAGATCAGGTTAGAATTTGTTCAGTGTACAAAAAAAAAACACTCTTTATGTTCTGTCCGTATATTCTACTGTGAGTCATCAATACATAAAACCAATTGTTAGAATAAGATTTTTTTTAAATTGATATATGATTTTTCAACTTTATAGGACAGCTTGACAGGACAGAGAATCAGCACAGAATGATCTGAGAGCTGAGTGTGTTAACTCCCTCTGTAAATAAAAAAGCATTAAAACATTTAAAATTGGTATGGGCAGATCCTAGTTGTAACTGTGAAATGAGGCAAAGGACTGTACAAGAAGTAAATATAGAACCCTAGGTATATGAGAATCAACAAAAATGTCTCATATAGGAAATGTGGTGTGGGTGGGGTGGGATGGGAGGTAACCATACTAATACAATGTTTTGTGGGGGCAGAATTTGGCAGAATTAAGTGCTCTAGGACGCTACCCCATGTGAAGGACGCTACATAAATGCAAGCTGTTGTTATTAAAGGAAGGTTCACTGTATTCCCCACATTATTTAACTATCTAGGAAGTAATTGATGCAGCAAGTGAGAAAAGGACTTTACTTGTTAGTCATCCAATACTTCATCTTTATGAGCAAAAAGTGCAATAAACATGGGGGAAGGGAGGGAAGGTGGTAAATGGAGTATGTTTTTAGAAAGCTGTCTGACCATTATATCAGTTTGTCTAAGATTATCCTTGTCAGATGAGCAGCAGGAAAACAACCAATATTTTATACTGAAAAACTACATGGTTTTAGCTGGTTCAATTCCAGTATTACCTCAGAGGACACTTTCTCAGAAACCTAATACCTTGGTTTCTGCCACCACAGATGTGTGTTTTTCAGATACAAAGAAATCATGGAGATGTTTACTGGATTTGTTACTACAGATTTAACTGTACTTAGTATAAATTGGGATAGGAGAATAGTTAACAAGAAATGCACTGTAAAATGATAGAAAAATGTTTCCATTACTATTTCCCTGAAATGAAATGCAGTAAAAATAAGTAAGTTAATTATTTCTCTGAGGATCTCACTTACAAAACATCCCAGGTGTCCTCTGTTCTTTTTCCATATTTTCCAAATCCATAGTTGTCTGGGCCAATAATGAGCACAATGGCAACCACCACAGCAGGAATGCCTATTTTGGACAAATAAAAAAATTCTCAGCAAGAAGGTTGCTTGCATTTACTGGTAATACAGATCTCATTCAGATGACCAAATTTAAATTTAATTCAATTACTGCAATTACAGAGGATTAAATTCCTTTGCAGTTCAGCACCCAAATAACCTGATAATACTCCACAAAGGGTTTTTATTTGTGGCTCTGCATTTCACCTGACTAAGTTTGCCAGGCTATGCTCTGCCTATTCCTTGCTTGTTGAAAGACATGGAATTGTGGACAAATTAGAGCCACTAATCACTGCTCCTTCAAAAGCTGATAGGTCATGGTTACAGATAAATGACATTGAACACAAATCCTTGTCATGTTGGTGCCCTGCAAAGGATTGTTGTAAGAGTATGAACTCTAATGTTTTTATGAACTCTACAATGTTTTTAATGTTAAGGGGGAAAAAGGAAACAAAATTGGTGTTTTGGACAAAGTTGAGTATTTGGCTCAGATAAAGAAATATATATGTATTCACAGGAGTACAGCATTTACCGCCCCCCACACCGCCCCACCCCCCCCCCCACTCCCGCCCGAGTAATAAGGGTAACAATATATAGATTTGCCTTAATTTTGAAAAATATTGAACATACTCACCCCAACCAGCAATGCAGAACTTCAGCATGTATTTGCGCACATAAGTATTAAATACTTTGACCAGGGCCAGGTACATGTGGAAGGCCTCAAGGCTCATCCAAGTGAAGGAAGCCAAAAGGAAATAATGAAGGAAGACAGCCACTGCAATGCATAGGCCGTTGACCTCATAGGCAGAAATCCAGGAATCAATGAGGAATACCATATTCAGGAACAGCAAGGCAGTGCAAAGGTTTATTAGGATTTTAGAGGGATAATCTCTGCGGAGTTTTCTGAAATAAAATAGAATAGTTATTAAGTAACAAGGTGCTCCTCCTAGAAATTAGCAATTCAATTTTTGGGATCTTGTATCCATCAATCTACATCCATGAAAGATATAAATGCTGCATTAGGGACTAAATTACAGCATGCCTAATACTAGGTCATATTCTGCATAGGATGCAGGTTAGGGATCAGTCATAAATTCTATACATGAAGCTACCTGGTAACTAAATAATCCAGGAATTGACTTGTGATAAATATAAAGCTAGGCAATTTTGAATTTTAATTT
Organism: Callorhinchus milii; assembly: GCF_018977255.1. Lineage (NCBI taxonomy): Eukaryota > Metazoa > Chordata > Chondrichthyes > Chimaeriformes > Callorhinchidae > Callorhinchus > Callorhinchus milii. Next base: position 19,803,753 of record NW_024704745.1, read on the forward strand.
TGAAGCTGGTTTTCTGTAAGTTCTTTTAAGGACCCCCAAAAATAGACTAAATCTATGAAATTTCTACCCATTAAAGTTTTCTGCATACAGTTTTCCAAAAGAGCAAGAAGACTTACTCAAAGAAAATGTACGTCACCAGAGTGACTGACAGGAAAAGAGCTGAAATGCCACTGCCTATGTATGTAATGAAAGTGAGGATTTGGTCATCACTACCGCTTCTGGAAAGATCCTGAACAAAAAGAGAAAAAATTATTAGTGACAATTCAAGAATGACATTCACATTGTTAACTATAATGAAATAGGATTATCTAAAGGATGCTACCCTCAGGTCAAGTTCATAAAGGGTGATATATTGGTGATAATGGCAAACAAATCAGATGCTGTCCAGATATTTATGTGTTTATCTCAAACCTATTTAATAATAATAACCCTTACATTTGATATAGTGACTTTCGCATTGGGATGATGTGTGATGATATACTCTAAAGTGACTGGTATCATGTTGATCAATGCAGCAGACAATTTGTGCACAACATTGGGACACAAACAGCCATGAAGTGAATTTTATTTGGGGGATTGTTAGCCAGCGCACCAGGAGAAACCTTCTCTTTTTCAATACTGCCATGGAATCGTTAATGCCCACCAAAACAGACAGACAGTAATTTGGTTTAACATCTCATCCAAAGGACACCATCTCTAACAATGCAGCACAATCCCAGCACAACTGTAGTGAAGTGTGACCCCAGACTATATGAGGTCAAAGTCTCAACAAGGGATTTGAACCAACAACTTTCTGACTCAGAAACAAGAGTGCCAACACACAAATGAGCCAGGTTGACACACAAGTTCTGAAACCTTTGCTCTACAGCCACACCATTTGATGTACTCTCAAAATCCTAACATGACTCCTTTAATTTGAATCCTGGAATCACCAAAATTTCCCCCATATAGTCCACTGAGATCCATCAAAGGTAGTGGTCCAGTATTGAAGTTACACTACATTAGCTCCAAGAGAAGCCTGACCACCTCCTTCTGTGCTGTAATTTCTATAATTCTATTGTTGAGATATTAATCATCCTTACACTTCCATCATGGTCTCTAGCTTTACTCTATTTTTGTGGCATTTTGGAGAGACCAGAACTTGGCTAATGTTGAAAATAGCAATCATTTCAAACCAGTTCTTAAGATATTATCAGATATATCTCAGCTGATATAAAATTATGATCTGATTGCCCATTCAGGATATACAAACAATATAAAATCACATTAGTATACCGTCTTTCACATTGGGAGGACGTCGCAAGGCACTGGATAGTCAGGGATTTGGACCCGAGCTTGTGATTGGGATCAGGGAGAGTGAAGGGCAGAGAGGGTAGGAGGGTGGTCAAAGGCTCGGTCAAAGAGGAGGGTTTTGAGACATGACTTGAAGAAGGCAAGAGAGGGAGTATGGCAAAGGGAATGTAGGATAGGGGCAGAAAGGCTGAAATCCCGACCCCTGATGTTGCGGCAGACCAGGCGGGGGACGTGGAGCAGGCCAGAACTTGCTGAGCAGATGGAGCGGACAGATTGATATGGAGTTAGCAGGTCACAGAGGTAGGGAGGGGTAAAGCCATGGAGGCCTTGAAAGCGAGGACGAGGATTTTGAACTCCTCTGGGAGATGGGGAACCGATGAAGCCGGGTGAGGGTGATGGGGTCACAAAGTTTATCTGTTCTGTTTTGTAAAAAAAAATGAGCATGACTAGAAAACGCCTGTTAAGATGAAATGGTTTACGATTTTCAAACAATGCATTTTATATAGGACGATATCCTGGGAAAAGTGCCTGAGGGTGGAGGCATAGAGCCAGACAAAACCTTGGAACCCCAATCGCTAGCTATTTATTCCTAACAACCTAATTTCCTGTATTTTGAGAATGATGCTCGATATTGTACATTACATTTCACATTGGTCTAGGATGTTCCCATACCAATAAGACAGCAAAATTTGTGAGGTGATGGCATTCACATGTTGTCTGATTGACAGTTTTCTGAGCCACTGTGCAGCCATCCGCACTCCATCCACCCTGTCCACCTGCAAAGGTAAAAAGATGCATCATGACTGAGACCGCCACATATTAAAGCTCTGAAAGCTGAAGTCTTGCCTACTCAAAATGAATCACAGCAGCAAGGAGGGCTTTATTAAAAAAGAAAAAGAATATTGTGCTCCAAGGGAAAGAACTTACTACTGAGAAATGGAACTTTTTTTTATTTTAGCCTTAACCATTCTGAGATCAGGTGCAGCACAGTCAGGGCCACACAGAAAAAGTTCCCTCCCCTCTGTGTTTAAGTCTGACTGGAAAACAGTGCCATCTACTACTATATTGTTGTGACATCTTACACTTTGAGACTAGGTAATATTTGATCTTTGTTTGAGATTGCTAACTAAGAACAGTTCTATGCTGTAAGCCATAGTTACAAGAAACTGGGCTGAGACTTGCAACCAATATCGCAAAGGACCTTTTTACTGCATATTTGGGGACAAATCACCAATAATTTAGAACCAAAACTGGAAGTGTTAAACTGGGGATCTGGCATCATGAATATCCCACTCTGCTCTCACCTTAAGGAGATGGTATGAGGAACAGAGATTTGCAGCTACCCAGTGTAAATGAATAAATGACCAGACAATTTTTTTCATGCCATTAAAGTTTAGGTATATTTAATATCATTTTACAACAGTTCCAAATTTCAGAATTTTGATATGTGGCTTAGTTTTTTCATCTCACAATTCAAAGCAATCCAGTGCAGAAAGCAGAAGCTGGGTTCACCCACAGCAATAAAAACTTAGCCTTGATCAACGTCTTCAAAGTACTGAGAGGCACATATGATGTGATGCAGATGTAAGCAGCTTTTAATTTAGATTGTGAGAAGAGATCTACATAATAGTGTAAGGTTTAAAATTTAGAAGCCCCAAGAAGGCTTTGATTCTTCATTTCATTTTATATCCACAGAGTAATGGATAGGTTGGGCAGACTTTGTTTGATGGACTGAAAGGTGTTTCTTGTACCATGCTTTTCCAGTGAACATTTTCCAGCAAGAATGACTAAATAGCGAAGGAGCAGGAAGCTTGATTGATTCATCACTTGTTCCATGAGGTAGTGAGCATCCATGTAGGTTGATGCAGTCAGTTATTGCTATTGCTATCAACATTATTGTAGCAAGCGACTACAGGCTAGTTAGAGGCGAACAAGATGGACATTGGTCTTTTTTCGTCCAGTAATTGCTATGTTCCTATGTTCTCCTTCTCAACAGCCTTGGAGCAATGACACCAATTGTAACTAACTCTCTGAGTACTGTGTCTCCCGAGATCATTTAACTCAGGACAAATCGAGATGGAATCTGAGAACTTCTGGGTTTGTACCACTCAGCTTCACATGGGAAGTGGTTTGACTATTTGGATCAATATTTTCATTTAATATTCAAAGGATTGAGTATGTTTGGCTCCCAGAAACAGGAATATTTTGAATGTAAATATTAAATATTCAAATACAGAATAAAATACTTACTATTTTTATCAAAGTCCCAGAAAACACATTGGACGTCAGAATTATTCTGAAATCAAATAGAACCATCATAAATCACGTGGACTCATACACTGTCATTGCAGTGGGGGCGGGGGGGAACACATAAAGATTGTTGAATTTGGGTTTAACAGTCATGATGTTACTTTATAATGGAGGTTAACTAATATCTACTGAATGATCCCACTTATGGATGTATCCAGTTTATGAGGTGCAAGGAGCAGTTTAAATTCCTAAAGTTTCACATAGATGAATGGAGCTGAGGCAGACACCTCCGAACACCATTCTTAACATCAATGTCTGTTAAACCGAGTCATGCATTAATCTTTTTCTTACATATTCAATTCACTAGATAGCAGATCATTCTGAGGTTTTGTTTATTTGCAAAGCTGCAACCCTGCTAACCACCAGTCTTATGCTTGAGCTGAAAGACCGATGTGCAATAGCTTCATCTGGCATCAGAGCCCAGTAATTGTGAATTCTTAATATGGAAGTGGTTCCCCATAATTCTTCATAAGATTCTAACTCTTTTGAAGAACTCCTGAAAATTTTGACTTCCAATTTAACAATTTAGCTGAATTTAACAAATTTACAAAACAAAATTCTACATAATCTTAAATTTTAAGCCAATGGTCTTAAGATCAAGAAGAAATTAAGTCCCTAGTGCCAAGTACTCTTGTGAATTACTTTAGACCAGAAACCAAGTACCTCTGTATCTCAAAGAGAAAATCTAGAACAAAACAATACCTCATTGAACTGAAGGTTTCTCAATGTGACTCTGACTGGATTCACCAAGTTCTGGACACTGAGGTTCGCTACACTGGACGCAATGATATAACTGTTCAAGATAGATGTTTCTGAAAGACTAGCATCCTGAAAAATAAATAAAATTGTGGTTATTTACACAGGCATAATAGATGGCAGTATTCCCTCCCAGGAAGGGGAATATTTATCTTTAGACTTGGATTGTGACCATTGATGTTCTTTCTGAAGCAAAGCTGAGTGCCATTTAAATTTTGGATACTAATGTGGCTTTTAAGTTATTATGTTTGCTTAATATTTATTTTCCAAGGTTGAGCAGCAGAGACAACATTGATGCACTCCCAACTATCTACCGAGGATCACGGAAACCTAGCCCACTCGATCACAAAAATGATCAAAAAATGTTCTTTGCAACTGTAAGCATTTATTTAAATATTTATGTTGGTAACATCATGTACATGATCAAGAGTTTATCTGTGCCTCTGCGTGAATGCTCCATCTCACAACGCAATCAAAACGTTATGTGTATTTGAACAACAGACAATACCAACTCACTGTCTAGATTTTGTAGGAAAGTGCTCTGCTGGAAACAATTGTCTTCCTCTTCAAAATGTTAAGAACAGCTTTCCATCTCATCCCCCAGTATTCAGTGTGCAAATATCCTGTTGACATTATGTAGACATGCTGAAATCGAGACTGTATTTTTACCTGGAAGACTGTATTTTTTTCATAGAATGAGAACTGAATTCTGGAAGCTAGATCCACCTCCTCAGTTTGGAGATTGGTCAGCAGAGAGTTTGGAAGCTGAATAGCAGCATAATTGATCTGGGGAGACTCTTCACCCAGAGAGACCTATTAGTAGGATAGGAAAGTTACAGAAAGTATAATCTACACATTTATAACAACAACTTGGATTTATGTAGCGCCCTCCACACCGGCCAGCATCTCAGAGCGCTTAAAGGAGGCTTCTTGAAGGAGGTAGACATATTCAAGTCTTATTTCTCACAGCATCTCCAATTTATCCCCACTAACAATTTTTCTTCCAGCCCCCGCACAGTCTCGTGTGGTGTTCCTCAGGTCCTCAGTCCCCTCCTCTTCAATCTCTACATGCTCCCCTTGATGATATCATCCGCAGACATGGGGTCAACATCCACATGTATGCGGATGACACCCAACTCTATCTCTCTACCTCCACCCTCGATTCCAGGACAACTGACGTCTTGACAGAATGTCTGTCTGACATCAAGTCCTGGATGAGAACTTTCTGCAACTGCATGTCAGCAAGACTGAGGACCTCCTCATTGGCTCGCGCCAGTGCCTCAGCACCTCAGGCACTGGCAGCATTAGCATCCACAGTTACATACTCCACCTCACTAAGCCAGTTAGGAACTTGGGCATCTTGTTCAACCCTCAACTATCCTTTCTCCCCCATATCCATGCCATGACCTGCTTTGCCTTCCCCCACCTCCACAACATTGCCCAACTCCGCCACTCCCTCACCCCTCAAGCCACCAAAACCCTCATAAATGCATTAGTCACCTCAAGGCTTGACTACGGAAACTCCCTCCTTGTTGGGCACCAAACTCTTCCCTCCACAAGCTCTAGATCATCCAGAACTCTGTAGTTCGTGTCCTCTCCCGCACCAGGCTCTGTGACCCCATCACCACCACCCTCGCCTGGCTCCACTGGCTCCCCATCCCTCAGAGGATAGAATTCAAAATCCTTGTCCTCACTTTCAAGATCCTCAATGGTCCTGCCCCTCTCAACTTGTCCGCTCCATCTGCTCAGCAGGTCTCCAGGTCTTCCGCCCGAACCGCCCTACCATCGGCGGCCGGGCTTTCAGCCTCTCTGCCCCCACTATTTGGAACTCCATCCCACAATCCCTTCACCTTGCTCCCTCCCTTGCCTCCTTCCAAGGTATGACTCAAGACCCTCCTTTTTGACTGTGCCTTCAGCCGCCCTCCTACCCCATCTGCCCTCCCTATCCCAACCCTGCCCCCCCAAGTTTGGGTCCTGATCCCTGACTGTTCAGCGCCTTGGGACGATCTCCCAGTGTGAAAGGCACTTTACAAATGTAATTTTGGTGTTGCTGTTGATATTCAGTCAAACTCAAATTAGTTAGTTAAAATTAAAAAATATTCCATGGCCCAATTAATTTTGCGCATATACATTGGAGTGCGAAAATTAAATGGCTGCAAAAAATACTGGGTGTGAAATGGTGCACTGGTTGACCAAGCATAACGTAATGACTTGTGGTGACATTCAATAATATTTTAATGTTTAGCAAAACATCAGTAAAATACAGCCATCCCTGAACAGGCCAGAAGGCCTCTCAATCCAAATTTTTAAATCTTACAAGCTGAGCTCTCATGGTGGTTCAGTTGGTTAGGTCTGAGATTTTTCTCATCCTGGCCTTTAAAAAAATATTTCAAGCATGATTGGCAGATGCAAGTGGTCATCTCCCTGTACGATAGGCTAAGATATAGGGATAACAGTTCTATGAAATAGCTTTGAAAAGCTTGTCCCATGCACTGACAGGAGGACACTGGACCTAAAGATGTGGGAACGCATGTTCTGGGTTACCTGGAGGTCTGTGATATTGCTGATGCTGAAATTAGCCCCACTGAAGCCCATCACATTGACCTTAGTCACAGCTAGAGCCAATGATGTTGAGGTGAGCTTTACGGAGTCTGCTGAGAAATTGAGTCGGAGACCAATCTTGTCCACGCTTTGTACCATTCTGCTAAAGAAAATCACCCGTTAGAAGGGCGGAGCAGGGATTAATGGGGAAAAGGGTGTTGGAAATAATTTGACCCTCTGAAGCACAGTCCCTCCTACCAAAATAAATGTAACTGCAAGTTTGAATTATGGAAAGAACTACATATATGTACTTGATAATGGAACTTCCACAATCTAACAATCTGGACCTGCAATTCCACCTTATAGTGTAGCCTCTCTCTCTCTCTGCCACACACTAAAAGAAACATGGCAGTCATGGAACTAATTCCAGAATTTACAGTATTGTGCTGAATGCTATTGCCTCTGGAGTTTGGATGAAGATCCACCCTGATGGCCTAGTGAGCTGGTGGCCAATCTGTGTCCCACGGGCCAGAAGTAACCCGTGGGGCAGTCAATAAGTGGCCCTACCAAATATTCGCATGAATGTAGGTAAATCCATCTTCAATGGTATAAATCAAGAAATATTCAATCAAGAAAATGTATTTTCTGGCCTAGTGGATAAAATGTACCACTACATTAGACATATAAACTAGGATTTCAGGTTCAATTCCCAGTCCATGCTAATTTAGTTGATCTCCGTTGGGCTACCATCCCCCGGTCCCTCCGCCTCGCCCGCTCCCTTGCCTCCTTCAAGACCTGTCTCAAGACTCTCCTCTTTGACCATGCTTTCAGTCACTCTCCTTCCTCCCCTGCCCTCCACCCACCCCGATCTCGATCCCCAGCTGAGATCCGAAACACTCATTGTCCAGCGCCTTGGGATGTCCTCCCGAGGTGAAAGGGGTTATACAAATGTAATTTTGTTGTTGTATGCATATACCTCAGTTGAGGACAGCAGAGGGCTCAGCTCCCTCTCCCTTGCCCACCAATAGTTTTCTAAGACTGACTGTCAAGGCTAAAGATGAGTAATTCCCAAATAGTGAAAATGTTGTAAGGCAAAAATATATCCCTGGGAACATTGAGGGATAAGTGGAAGAGGGAAGAGTGAAATACCTTCAGAAGATGAGGAAAGTAAAAAATTTACAGAAGTTTTCTGAAAAAAATTCAAGAAATGTTTGTAACTTCATCCAGCATCAACATTGTCCCCTCATTTACTTTACAACATTAGTGCCAAAGGCAAGTCAATTGTAGACAGCAGAACTGTAAGCTGTAAATGGAGCATTATTGGATATGCCTTTTGGCAACACATCGTTTGGGATATTTAGGAATGCAAGCAGAAAAATAGATGAGGCATAGTGAGCATTTGATAATCAAAGCTGTGGTTTGTTCCAAATGGGGGAAATTCAGCCCGGAGGGTAATATAAGTAGTGATGATGCAAAGAATCTAGCGCCACTTACCTTGTGGAAGAAGAAGCCAGAACATCAGCAGAGGCATTCAGGAGGTTGCTGACAGTACCAACAAGTGTTCCTGCAAGCCCTGTAACTACATTTGCCTTGTCCAAAATTTCATTCAGTTTGGACACAATGAGGGAAATGTCGGCCGCAGTCAGGACAGCAGTGTTTCCTGACAGTGCAAGTAAGGCGTCAGCAACCATTGCAGCATTATCTGATGTGAAAATGGAGAGAAAATGTATCATACAATACAATCAGACATTACAATTCTTTGTTTTTCTCAAATGAAAGGAAGGAATGTTGGGGCGAGTGAAAGTAGTATTTTGTCTCTGTAAGAAATAATCATTAATACAGATACCAGCATGGACTCTCACATTTAGGATACCTTCTGGAGAATTGACTTGTCTATTCTGTTGATAGGCCTGATGGGGAGGAACTAAATACGTCTTGAAGAGGCTACATATACCGTAACAGGGGGAGGTAACTTGGACTCACGGGAAGAGAACTAGAGACATCTGAATCCTGGAAAGAATGTAAGCAGTGAGAACAAGTGTACCATTATACTCAGTTAGTGTCATATATTCTGGGGTCTGGTAACTCCATATCACGCACAAAATATACAGTCACTACACTTTACAGTATATTCTGTGAAGCGCTTTGACACGGCTCGAAAAAGTAATCAGGCGCTATATCAAATGCAAGAATTATTATATTTATTATATCAGTTTCAAGAAACATGAAACCTATTTCAACTAAAGAGTTCTCCACCCTATGCACCTAAGATCATCCTAACCAATGACACAGGGGCCGAACAAGTTTGGAGATGGAACGTGGAGATTTGCTAAATGCTAAGATTCCTTACTACACGTAAAATACAACACTTAGAGAAGGAAAGGTTTAAAAGGTTTTTTCTTGGTCTGAAAAAAATGGCTTCATCAAAATATTTAACCAAAATATTTAAGTTAAGTTAACCTATTTAACACCTGTCACAGTAGCAGCTTGCGACACTCGGGTCTACCAAGAAAAAACAGTATTGTGGGAATTGCCACTCTTTCTTTATCCACTTGGTGCTGCTCCCTGCACACTGCCAGGTAAAAGCTACTCCATAAAATATTTTCTATTCTTCCTGCAGTTAATATCTTAGATTTCAGACCATTTTACTCTTCAGAATTTACATAAGAAACTTGTGTCAAGTTATCAGGAGAGAAGTCAAGGCCAGGACAATGGACGCATTTAAGAGAATATTTAAAAAAGAAAGCTTTCATGAATAATTTTACCTCTACAGTTTGAACTCTCATTCTTCGATCTAACGCATCATTACTAAATATGCGAGTCTTGCTTTCAACAACAACAACAAGATTCCATTTATAAAGCGCCTTTCACGTCAGGAGGACGTCCCAAGGCGCTGCACAGTTGGGTCATGACCCGAGCAGGGGGAAATGGTCAGGGTGAGGGGAGGGAAAGGAGGGAGCGAGGAGGGGGGAAATGGTCAGGGTGAGGGGAGGGAAGGGAGGGAGCGAGGAGGGAGAAGAGAGTCGAGAGGAGAGCTGAAGGCTTGATATCTGCGACACATCAAGGGAGGTTTTTTTCAGGGTGGGCGTGATGGTGGCAGTTTTTAAGGGAATGGGGACAGAGCCAGAGGAGAGGGACAGGTTGACAATGTCGGTGATATGTGGGGCAAGAAAGTGGAGCTGGGAGATAAGGAGTGGAGTGGGGATGGGGTCAAGGGAGCAGGTAGTTGGTTTCAGGGATAGGATGAGTTTGGTGACAGAGGGTGGGGAAACGGGTACAAAAGTGAGTAGGGGAGGATGGGTAACAGTCGGAGTATGGGAGTGAGGGGGTGGGGGGTTGGTGGATGTTGGAGGGGAAGTGACCGCGGAGCGAATTCCCTTGATCTTGGATTCAAGGAAATCCAGCATCTCCTCGCAGTGAAGGTTGGAGGAGATGACCTGCGCGGGGTGGCGGGGGGACGGAGGAGTCGGGTTGTGGTGGAAAACAGTAGCCTGGGGTTGTTCTTCGCCTCCAGGATTATCCTGGAATAGAAGAATGACTTGGCCGAGGCTAGAGTGGAGCGGTAAATTTTGAGGAGGTCCAGCCAGATTTGTCGGTGGACCGTTAGGCCAGATTTGACACAGGTGCGTTCAGCAGCCCGCACCTGGCTTTTCAGTGAGCGGAGGTGGGTGGTGTACCAGGGGGAGGAGCAGGAGTAGGAGACAGAGCGGGAGTAGGAGACAGTGGCTTTCACACTATTTCTGAACATTTGTAGCTTCTGAAGCCTGCAGACAGACCATCAACTTCCTTGATATTTACCTGCAGTGACATTGATTTTGCGAAGGTCGGAAATACTTATCAGTGAACCCGAATTACATGCGTCTTGCTGATTGGAAAGCCAAATGGATTCATTAAAAAGGCTGTAAGAAGAAACATGCGATGGAAAATACTTTAGTGCATAGTATTGTCATAGACGAGCTAGACTGAAAAGAGAAATTACATGAGATCAAACATAATTCTAAAGGTTTCAATCTCTGAATGGCTAGTAGTCAAAGTATTAACTATTGATCTGGGAGCTTTGATTACTAAAACTTCAATTGTTGATCTAGGAGCTTCAATCTAATGGTCTTTAGCAATCCTTGAGCGTTCATGTCAAATTTCAACGATTTCTGACACCTACCAGTTTGTGGCTGTGTTTTGGATAGTTGAATAGCCCATGTTTGGTTTATAAGTGTAATTGACCCCAACTGTGGAAGAGAAAACAAAATCTTAAAAGATTGAAGGAGTATTACACAGCAAATACAGGAGTAATATTTTCAGGTCTCAATGCACTTTCAAATTGTACACAGTTATTTGGCATTAGGTACTCCGGTGTGGTATTTCTTCACTGGATTCCTTAAAATCAGGAGTCCCATTGGCCTCTGCTTCAGAAGTGGATCTTGTAGGAGGGAAGATTTTGAGATCTTGGAAGTCAGTAATATAAAGTCATATCTGGTTACTGCATGGGAGTTGCTTCTTCCGCCCCCTTCCCACCCCCTCATGTCTTAGATTTCTTACTCAGAAATCCCAATAAAAGATACCACAATCTCAACCCCATTGTTTTCCAAATCTGGACTCCAGCAGTTCCCCCAGGAGGGCCAATGGTTAGATTGGGACCTTCCCCTGACCTCCTAACACCAGTCCTGGAAAACAAAACAGGAGGAACAGAAGCATTTCTTTGATTTATAAGTGCAATTGCCAATTTGTGAATTTAAGATTCTGTTTCCTATTCCATAGATGGGGGCAATTGCTCTTGTGAATAATAATTATCCTTGCATTTGATATACCACCTTATCACATCGTTGAGATATTTTGCACACAAAATATACAGTCAATTCACTTTACAGTATATTCTGTGAAGCCCACTGAGACGTCTCGAAAAGGCGATAAAGCGCTATATCAATTGCAAGGATTATTATATTATGAAGCGCTTCACAGAATATATTATAAAGTGGAGTGAAAGTACTTTGTGGTATTTATGTACATTCCACATTAAAGGATCAAATGTACACTTTCTTTAAAAAAAATCTAAATGAACCCTTGATGTAACCTTCAAAAATGTTTGATTTTTAAAAAGAGCGGCATGAATGCCTCTTTTAAAAAAAAAGCATTACAACCTATGGTTAAATTTAAAATACATTCAACTTCATTTTATTTTTATTTCCTTTTTAAATATTGGGATCTAATTTGCAATATTTAGCAGGATTCCTCAATAAAGAATTGGAGTTGCCCAAATGCAGACTCCATCTGACAAACAGAAGCACATTATGCCAAATCAAACTACCAGTCACTTTACTGCTTTTTCAGAGCGAAGTTCTCACATATCAACGTAATTCTTATCTCTTACTAAGATATATGGATCTCGGATAATGGACCAAGTTAAAACAGATAGACAAGGAAAGCTCATTGCATCCAAGCCATGGCTGTGCCATTCTCCACTCCTCAAGCCCACCAACTATTCATAAACATAGCACTAACTGTCTCAACAATACAACAAATTTGCTGAACAGCTGTGGAACTAAAATTTACCTTCAATGAATTTCTTTATAAATAAAGAATTTGGGTCAAATTCTTTTATATCTTCCAGGATTTGAGATATATTGACGATGCTCTCATTAGTCAATCTTATTGTGATTTCATAGTTAAACCCACTAAAAGAAAAAAAAAGAAAAAATTATTTCAGTTTACAAAATGTCAATTAACCACATGTCTTCTCCTGTGACTACTTGACAAAGTTGATGCTTTATGTTCTGATCTTCAGTTACCATAGATAAATTCATACTTTTCAGTTAATTTAACAATTCTTGCTTTTGATATAGTGTTGTATCATGTCATTGAGATGTCTCAAAAGCACATTATAGGATTTTTGTAGGCAAATTCAGTAGCAAAGTTGTGCACAGCAATGAGCCACAAAAAGCCCTGAAGTTAATGATAAATTTTAAACAAAATTTAATGCTTGGATTCTGCACATAAAACATGCTCATTCTTACCCTCTAACTTACCTGCAATTAAATTTAGTAACATTACAGTAAACCTGAATGATCTGTAAGATAAAATAGACAGCAAGGAAACAGATGAATTTCAGTAAAAGTAAAGTTAAAATAAATGGATCAGAATTAGTCACAACAATTCTCAGACTAATTTTCACTGGCAAATGTTAATTATTCTGATGTTAATTATAGAGATAATCTGCTGCTGTGTACCTCAACAAGGATTAAATTAAATAATTGGAGTGAGATTCCACTTGGGTCTAGATTTACTCTATTAAAAAATATAGCATTTTGGATTATCCAGAATTTGACAAATTCTTGAGCACAGCCTTAATTTTCTGAAGCTGTTTATTTTGTAAAATTCTTTTAAACTTAGTTTTTTTTTAAATGTCTTTGGAACCTCAGAAAATTGGCTTCAAAGTTAAAGCTGAATTAAACCTTAACTTATCAAATTCTAGATGCTTTGAAATGAATGGAGTTTCTCCCAGTGTCCTGACCAACAATCCCCAAAATAAAATTGGTCACTCACTTCATTACTGTTTGTGGGACATTGCAGTGCGCAAATTGTCTGCCACGTTCCCCCATACAACATGCAGTCAATAAATTTTACAGTATATCCTGTGAAGTGCTTTGGGACATCCTCCTGACATGAAAGGCACTATACCAAATGTAAGGATTATTATATTATTATTCAGCACCACAGGTACAGGAAAGCCCAATGTGAAAGGCACTATGTAAGTGTAAATTGTATTGTATTATGCTGACACCCTCTTCCTCTGTCCCATTGTCCACCTCCTCTGAAGGATGACAACTTATACTTTCTAGAGTACGTCCTACCTCACGTATCCCATTGGAGCCTCTATGTATCATACAGTGATCCAATAGATAGTGTTTTGAACTACCAACTTACAATTATCAGTGCATTGGGACATCTTCCTGATATGAAAGGCACTACAGTATATAAATGCAATTTGTTGTTGTTGTTTTATAAATGCTACACAAGCAAAATAAATCTAGGCCCAAGTGGAATTTTATCCCAATAATGACCATATTGTAGCAATTCCAGAATTAGTCATCTATTTTGCAAACTTTAGTCACTCCTTTGCTTCCTGAGTTACTTATGCTAAGGCTCCTATTCAACAAAAGTAATTTACCTCAAAAGCACTTGGAGTATGGACTGAGTTGTTTCTGCACGTTGAATTCATGCTGAAATGACATTTTAGACAAATTATTTATGTAGCAAAATCAATATTAATTGTTGAAAGAAGAGGCCATCTTAAGTTACAATGTACAAGATACTGATTTGATGTATAGTAGCTGTGTGATACCATACATCAATCACTCCACGCATCTCAACTACAACCTCTATGCAGCACACTGAATAGATTTTCCATAGAGATTTGTGTCAATCACAGACTAGATCACTCTTGTGAGAACACACAGGTTCAGTCAGCAGTCTGGACCAGCAAGATGCTTTGTGTAGCTAATTCTCAATGACCGTATCAACAATTTGCAAACACTTATTTTACTTGCACCAAGAGGTCTAGAGAGTTTACAGAAATCACAAGTACCAGTCTATAATGTAGCTTCATTTATTCATTCATTCATTCTGTAGTGGAATCTATTACAATAGTACAATATACAAATGTGTGCTGGATGTCGGGCTGGAATGGCTTCAGTTCCAATCATGATATGTTCATTGTGCCCTTCATCCTTTTGAGGTTGATGAAAAGAGTACCACATCCAAAGTCTTCCAAAGGTGATGGGGTTGGTGGGCAGGAGGTTACGTCATTAATGGATGCTGTGCTTGGCTGTATGCTGCAGCGCAGGTATAGATTGCTGCACCAGTTTGCACTAATAATAATAATAATAATAATAATCCTTGCATTTGATATAGCGCTTTTCACGTCGGGAGGACGTCCCAAAGCGCTTCACAGAATATACTGTAAAGTGAATTGACTGTATATTTGTGGGCGAACGCGGCAGCCAATTGCGCACAGCAATGTCCCACAAACAGTCGTAGATTGAAAATGACCAATTTATTATTGTTTTTGGTTTTGGAGGGATTATTATTAGGCGTGTGGAGTAAGGAAACTTGCCCAAGGTTTCGCCCTGCCTGGAATTGAACTCAGGTCTCTCACTTGCAAAGCGAGTGCTCTAACCACTGAGCTACAGGACTCCAAAAACACTGCCTTTTCCATAGGCATTGAGATAATTACAAAACTAACCGTACTTATTTTTTTGATAAGCTGGATGTCTGACAGACTCAGAAATCCATCACCATGCTTAAGAGTATCTAAACCAGACAGAGTTCCACCTATGCACGGAAATCTCCCGAGTCTGGATTGCAATACGTACTCTCTCCGGAGAGATGCCCCTGCTTAACTAGTTCCACAGAGTATTAGGTGCAGATTAGCAAGAGCCAAGGCTTGGAGAATTCAAAATGTGCATTATAGTACTGGAGCTTAACTGGCGAAAACAGCATATTTTATTATTGAAAGCATTGTCTTTAGCACAGTCAGTTGGCGTCTTTTTCCTATTCTTATACCTACCTCGGAGTCTTCACAGTTGCATTCCCATTATTTTCTAATGAGTATTTACAAAAAAGTTCGCATAGATGATTTCTGAACTGTGTGGGTAAAGTAAAAATGATCAATATGCATCTTTCTTTTTTTTAAAAAATCACATTTTTATTGCTTTTATCGTATCCTAGTTCTGATCTTCAAATAATAATAATAATAATCCTTGCATTTGATATAGCGCTTTTCACGTCGGGAGGACGTCCCAAAGCGCTTCACAGAACACACTGTAAAGTGAATTGACTGTATATTTGTGGGCGAATGCGGCAGCCAATTGCACACAGCAATGTCCCACAAACAGTCGTAGATTGAAAATGGCCAATTTAATTATTGTTTTTTTTGTTGTTTTTTGGAGGGATTATTATTAGGCGTGTGGAGTAAGGAAACTTGCCCAAGGTTTCGCCCTGCCTGGAAATGAACTCAGCTCTCTCACTTGCAAAGCGAGTGCTCTAACCACTGAGCTACAGGACTCCACTGTCTACAATGTCTCCATACCTGCTGTGTCTCTATGATCTCCTCCAATTCTTCTCCCACCCAATCCCTCCACTCCACAAACGCAGGCCTGGTGTATGTCTACATCTCCCTTAGGCAACAAAAATATCCAACCACTATTCTCTCGCTCTTTGGATCTCTCTCCAAAATCCTCTCCTCAACCCCACCCCCCCTTCAATCTGCTTCTCATCAACAACATCTTTTGTCATTTCCCTTACCTATCACACACCCTCCTTGGATTCCCAATCTTATCTCTATAAAGTGCTTGCAGATGTTATCCTTTATGAAATATGCTATAACAGAGCCAGTTCTTATCGTATTCTCTTTCCGCAGCCCAGTCATAAGTTAAACACAAATAATTACCAACTGACACTTGATTAAAGCTAAAGTTTAATTGAAATTGTCTGTACAAGTGATTTGGGGTCTAATTTGAGTGATTTCACAAAGGATTTATAAATAATAAATCATGCAGTTAGCTGGATGGGTCAGAAGCCAACCCTCTGTGACTCCACTTGATTGCCAATCCCAGTTCCTACTTCAGTTAAGCCAAAGAAAGCTGCTGGAGAATGGTAGATGATAGGTGTCAATCAGCATCTGAGCTCCAGGAGGTCAGCGTTAGACACAGATGCAGGTTCTGCTATTTCAAATTGCCTTTGCAAATTGTGCAAACCAGACCTCAATAAATGAGACTTTGAAGCTGTATTTAATAATGACCCTTGCATTTGATACAGCATCTATATCATCAAAACAAATCTTTTGACTTGTATCATGGAATTTTTAACAGTCACCTGAACAGGAAAACAGGAGCTTGATTTAAATGTTATCAGCTGAAGGACAACACCTTTCAGCCGAGACTGAAAGCTCAAAATGCCAACTGGAAACAACAAACTTCATGATTCCGAGACAAGAATGGCACTAAGTGAACCCGCTGACCACCCAACAGGTAAGTGGAAAGTAGGATAGACTAAAAAGTAAATTACTTACCTGCTGGTAAACATCTTCCATTTGATCTGAAGGTGACTTAATCCACCCGGAAATTTGGTAGATGTTACCTATGATAAAATTATAATAATAATAATAATGCTTGCATTTGATATACTGGGTTCCTACTTACTGCTAGGTAAACATGAATAAAAATAAATGGTTTAGAGGAAGGAATGTGGATGATCTGCACCTCAAAGTAATCAATCTGTAATGAAACAAGGGCAAAATACTGCAAAGCTGATAATGCAAATTAGACATCAGGGGATGGAATGATGATCAAGAACTATTACAGTTGTACACTTTCTATCATTGAATACCCCTCTTTTCAGCCATGCCAGTAGATGGAGCTGTTACACAGCAAGACTATTGGGGGAGAGCAATAGAAAGGAATAAGAGTTGACGTGTCCGATTGCAAGTGCCTTTGCTCTGAGTTAATCAGAGAGTGTGGCAGATGCAAAAGTGAATGATTACTAAGGAATTGAAAAAGGAAGCAAAAGTATTGGCCTCATATAACAATCTCACAACAAATGAACACAAAGAATGCCCATTTAGTTAAACCAGCAGACAGTTGCCATCAGTGGAATTGGTGTCCAAAAATATCAATGCCCCAGAAGGGGAGGAAGGAAAAGAGTATCTCAGTATTCTAACACTAGGATCAGATACAGATCAGATCAAGTTATCAAATCTTAAGAATTGTGTTGCAATACAAAAGTGAACAGAAATGGCATAATAATTATGTAACACAGACAGGCACAACCTGGTCAAAAGTAGTGCACCGGCCTTTTATAATGCCTGTTAGATGGGAATAGGTAAATAAATTACTGGCAAGGAAGGACCTGAAAATTAATACACACAATTTACATTTATATCATGCCTTTCACAATGTGCTTGACTCTGCTGAAATTCAAAATAATTGATTTGTTTTTGGAGTAGAAAATGTCTTGGTACGTTTGTGAAGCTGTGCACAGTAGCTGCACGTTGCCATAAATTTCTGGGGCATTAAAAGGGGAATTGTACTGGAATATTGAAGGAAAACTAATAGGAATCTAGGAAAAGTACAGGCTGCCTCTTCTCAAATTGCTCAAACATTTCTTCACTACATAGCTATTTAATTTTCTCTTGAAATTCCACAGCCTATCTGGGGAGTGTATCATACATAATTATAGGTGATGTTAGTCATATTGAAATAAAGGTGGAACAAGGGTAATGATTGAGAGACAACACGCCTTCGTGACATTGCACATTTAAAAAGAATACAAACATAGTGGATAATTTGGAGTTGATGAAATTCTTGAACATATCCTCAGATTCTAGATGGAAGGGAGGCGTATGATGTCCAATGGCCTTTTGTTGCCCTGTTTTCTCACTGCCCCAACAACAACAACAAGATTCCATTTATAGAGCGCCTTTCACGTCAGGAAGACGTCCCAAGGTGCTGTACAGTTGGGTCAGGACCCGAGCAGGGGGGAAATGGTCAGGGTGAGGGGAGGGAGCGAGGAGGGGGTAGAGAGTCGAGAGGGGAGCCGAAGGCTCGGTCAAAGAGAAAGGTCTTGAGACCGGCCATGAAGGAGGAAAGGGAGGAGGCGGCGAAGGCACTGGGGGATAGAGTTCTAAAGCCTAGGGGCTGAGAGGCTGAAGGCCCGGCCACCGAAAGTAGGGCGGTTGGGGCGGGGGATGTGGAGCAGACGGGAGCCAGAGGAACGGAGGGTACGGGCAGGTAGGGGGATAGTAGGTCAGAGAGGTAGGAGGGAGCAAGGCCGTGAATGGCCTTGTAGGTGAGGACGAGGATCTTGAAATCGATCCTCTGGGGGATGGGGAGCCAGTGGAGGCGAGCGAGGGTGGGAGTGATGTGGTGGCGAAGCCTGGTGCGGGACAGTACACGAGCTGCAGAGTTCTGAATGACCTGCAGCTTATGGAGGGAGGTGCCGGGAAGGCCGGCGAGGATGGAGTTCCCATAGTCCAGCCTTGAGGCGTGGACCAGAGTTTCAGCAGCGTGAGGGGTGAGGTAGTGCCGTAGTCTGGCGATATTCCGGAGGTGATGGAAGGCAGTGCCAGTTGTGGCGCGGATATGACGGAGAAAGGACAGCTCAGGGTCGAACAGAGGTCCCTGACAGGCTTTGAGAGGTGGAGAGTGCAGCCTTGGATGCTGATGTGTCAGCGCCTGAGGTGCGGAGGCGCTAACGTGAGCCAATCAGGAGGGCCTCAGTTTTATGCACGTTGAGCTGAAGAAAGTTGTCTCTCGTCCAGGAAAGTATCACTGGGATCAAGAGATAATCAAAACAAATACAGCAGAGTGGAATACTTTCAAGTTAAAGGGCAGCAACTCTACCTACTGTAAAATCATCAGGTGTTAAAATCAAGGAGAATTAAGAAAAAAATAAAAGTTTTCTGTTTTCTGCAGTTCCTAAAAACAACCAACTACTAAATTAAGACTATGAATTTAGCCTCAATGTAGCTATGAACATTCCACAAATCTGAGCAAATTGTTAAGATGATTTGCACAGATAACAAGCCCTGCTTCCAAATGAAGATTGAATTGAAATTCTTCAATTCAATCTTGATTTGGAAGCTGGGCTTGTTTTACAATTTTAGGGGAGGCCAGCTAATAGCAGCGATGCTGTAATAGAGGTCTTATAGACTAAGACTCAATCGAATTTGGGTGACTTAAGTAGATAAAAAATAGGATTTATTCAGAAACTCAGTCTGGTTTGAATGCTATTGAGCACAGTGATGGATTTCTGCAGGTATCAGACACTCGACTAAACAAAACATACTGGGAAATAGGAAAATGGAAATTGGCCATTTTAGCATGAAGAGCCAGCTGGAAACATGCAGGCCAGCGCCTAGGATGCACAATCAACAAATACCCTTCATGCTGATGAAACATTTTAAAGAATTTAACTGCAGAGAGAACATTTGCAGTACCTGTCATGTTCACTGTGGGAGCCGTGTTATTAGTTAGAACTCTGAAGCCCGTGTCCTCTCCCGCACCAGGCTCCATGACCCTATCAGCCCCATCCTCGCCCAACTCCACTGGCTTCGTATCACACAGAGGATACAGTTCAAGATCCTGGTCGTCACCTTCAAAGCCCTCCATGGTCTTGCTTCCGACTACCTCTGCGATCCCCTACCAACCTGCCCGCTCCCTCCGCTCAGTGGGCGATCCCGACCTTCATTTCAGGTCCGAAACACTGATTGTCCTGCGCCTTGGGACGTCCTCCCAATGTTCATTCCCACAGCTCAGTGGGCTCCAGCCTGGCTCACGTCTCCCACCTCGCTCACCCTACTATTGGGATGCAGGCCTTCTGCCACTCTGCCCCCACCCTCTGGAACTCCATCCTGTAGTCCCTTCAGCTTGCCCTGTTCCTTGTCTCCTTCAAGACTCTCCTCTTTGTCTGTGCTTTCGATTTCCCTGTTCCCCCCCCTGCCCTCCACGATCCTGACCCCCAGCTCGGGTCTGTCCAGCACCTGGGGACATCCTCCCGATGTGAAAGGTGCTATAGTAATGTAATTTGGTGGTGGTTGTTATCCGGACTGAACACGACAAGTCATGAGCAGTATATAGTACTGTATATACCATAATAATATAATATAGCATTAACATATATTCCCCTTGCCTTTGGCCTGACACCTTCTTATACAGTATTTTATACACTTATACTAATAAGCAAGTTCACTATTTAGACAGTAGACATAGTACATCCTGATATAAACAAATTGGTTTCTGGTACCTGTTGGGATGAATGATGTGGATATGATATTAGTTGTGCTAGAAGGAGCTGAAAAGAGACAACCAGGAGTCAGTTTGAATATAACATAAGTAAAGTAGTGCTAACAAATCCAATGCCATGCATATGTCTACAGAGTAATTACATGAATATAACTGTATTGAGGCTGTCCAAATAGCTCAGCAAGTTTACTGTTTAGACAGTAGACTCATAATCACAGTTCACATTTTCAGTACCTGCTGTGCTAAACAAATTGGTTTCTGGTACCTGCTAAAGTGGATTCACTGGATGTGATATTAGTGTTGTTGGAAGTGGCTGAAAAGAGACAAACAGTGGTCAGATTGAATATAATATGAGTGAAGTAGTTCTAACAATTCCAGTAGAGTAGCCCAATGATGTTTGCTTTAGGTCCAATGCAATCCATATAAAAAGGATTATTATTTATTGTAATCATAATAATAATCATTAGAATATTTTAGAATATACAGCACAGAAACAGGCCATTAGGCCCAACTGGCCTATGTCGGTGTTTATGCTCCACATGAGCCTCCTCCTGCCCTTCCTCAACTAAGCCTTCGATCATAACCTTCTATTCCTTTCTCCCTCATGTACCCGTCTAGCTTCCCCTTAAATACATCTTTGCTAAGTGCCTCAACAACTCCTTGTGGTAGCATGTTCCACATTCCCACCACTATCTGTGTGAATAAATTTCTTCTAACTTCCCTATTTGATCTATTTGTGACTATTTGATATTGATGGCCCCTAGTTTGGTCTCCCCCAAAAGTGAAAATATCTTCCCCATGTCTACCCTATCAAAACCTTTCATCATTTTAAAGAACTCTATCAGGTCGTCCAAGCATGTTCAGCCTTTCCTGATAGATACAACCTCTCAGTTCTGGGATCATCCTTGTGAATCTCCTTTGCACCCTCTCCAGTGCCTCCAAATCCCTTCTGTAATGTAGGGACCAGAACTGCACACAGTATTCTAAGTGTGGTCTAACCAAGGTTCTAAGGAGGTTTACCATAACTTCCCTACATTTTCTTTCTGTCCCTCTAGAAGTGAATCCCAATGCCCAGTTTGCCTTTTTTGTGGCCTGAAAAACCTCATTGCTACTTTTAGTGAATTGTGCATATGTACCCCTCTCCCTTGTTAGATTGCACCAAGAGGCAGTCCAGGGTTCCCACAGTTATAAACTGGCCCATCTCTGGGCAGAGCAGATTGTAATACCTGGCATGCTGGATGAAGAAGATGTCGTCACTGTGTCAGATTTATTTCTGGTCCCTGCTGAGCTGGATGATGTGGATGTGATATTAGTTGTGCTGGAAGGAGCTGAAAAAAGACAACTCGCGGTCAGATGGAATGAATCTTGTTCACGCCCCCCGCCTCGCTCGCCCCACTATTTGCAGGCGGGCCTGCTGCCACTCTGCCCCCCACCCTCTGGAAATCCATGCCGCAGGACCTCCACCTCGTCCCCTCCCTTGTCTCATTCAAGACCTATTTCAAGACCCTCCTGTTTGACTGTGCTTTCGAACACCCTGCTTTGGCCCCTGCCCTCCACCATCCCGGATCCCGACCCCCAGCTCAGGTTCGAAACTCTGTCTGTTCAGGGCCTTGGGATGTTCTCACGACGTGAAAGCCGCAATACAAATGGAATTTTGTTGTTGTTGTTATCTGGACTGAACACGACAAGTCACAAGCAGTATATAATACTGCATATAACAAAATAACATTGTATAGCATTAACTTATATTGCCCTTGCCATTGGCCTGACACCTTCTTATACAGTATACTATATACTTATACTGTATATTAAATCATTTAGTAAACAATATTATAATCGTATTAGTCGACAAACAATGGCTTTTACCAGAAGAGAGCTGAAAGTCATCATCAGTGTTATTGTCATTAAAGGTATGTTCATTTGCCTGGAAATATAGACCATGCTCGAAGAGAATGGAAACCGGAATGATTTGCATATATGCACGCCACCTGCACATGGAAATGTCCCTGGGCTCTCTCTCTCTCACTTAGCAATATTCCTTACTATCCAAGTATTTATCTCCCTGTTAAACATCCTCCTGACACAAAAGGCGACACATGTATGTAAATGTTTTGTTAATGTATATTTAAAAAAATTGTACAAATTCAGAATACTGTGTTTAAATCAATTAAACATTTTCACACTCATGCACTCGCTTCTAAAACCTGTTGTCATCTGAAACAGAAATCCCAATTAACAATTGTTTCGTATTACAATTGACACTCATTATCATAGCTCACATTTGCAGTACCTGATGTGCTGGTTGGAGAAGATGGCATCACCCTGTCAGTGGCTATCACTGTAAGAAGAGCACGAGCCATTAGATCAAATCCTGACACAATTCAAAACAGAAATCCCAGTTAGCAAACGTTTCCATACATCCTGATATAAACAAATTAGTTTTTGGTACCTGTTGGGACGAATGATGTGGATGTGATATTAGTTCTGTTAGAAGGAGCTGAAAAGAGACAACCAGGGGTCAGTTTGAATATAACATAAGTAAAGTAGTGCTAACAATCCAATGCCATGCATACGCTTACAGTGTAATTACATGAATATAACTGTATTGAGGCTGTCCAAATAGCTCAGCGAGTTTACTATTTAGACAGTAGACACTCATAATCACAGTTCACATTTGCAGTACCTGCTGTGCTAAACAAATTGTTTTCTCGTACCTGCTAAAGTGGATTCACTGGATGTGATATTAGTTGTGTTGGAAGTGGCTGAAAAGAGATGAACAGTGGTCAGACTGAATATAACATGAGTGAAGTCGTGCTAACAATTCCAGTAGAGTAGCCCAATGATGTTTGCTTTAGGTCCAATGTAAATCCAACTAAAAAGGCTTATTATTTATTATAATCATAATAATAATCATTAGAATACTTTAGAATATACAGCACAGAAACAGGCCATTAGGCCCAGCTGGTCTATGTCGGTGTTTATGCTCCACATGAGCCTCCTCCTGCCCTTCCTCAACTAAGCCTTCGATCATAACTTTCTATTCCTTTCTCCCTCATGTACCTATCCAGCTTCCCCTTAAATACATCTATGCTATTTGCCTCAACGACTCCTTGTGGTAGCATATTCCACATTCCCACTGCTCTCTGTGTGAATAAATTTCTTCTAACTTCCCTATTTGATCTATTTGTGACTATTTGATATTGATGGCCCCTGGTTTGGTCTCCCCCACAAGTGGAAACATCTTCACTGTGTCTACCCTATCAAAACCTTTCATCATTTTAAAGATTTCTATCAGGTCACCCCGTACCCTCCTCTTTTCAAGGGAAAAGGGTCCAAGCATGTTCAGCTTTTCCTGAAAGGTATAACCTCTGAGTTCTGGGATCATCCTTGTGAATCTCCTTTGCACCCTTTCCAGTGCCTCTACATCCCTTCTTTCAGGTGGGGACCAGAACTGCACACAGTATTTTAAGTGTGGTCTCACCAAGGTTCTAAGGAAGTTTACCATAACTTCTCTGGTTTTCATTTCTATCCTTCTAGAAGTGAATCCCAATGCCTGGTTGGCCATTTTTATGGCTTTATTAACCTCGTTGCTACTTTTAGTGAATTGTGGATGTATACCCCAAGTTCCCTTTGCTCCTCTACCCCATTTAGGTTTTTACTTTCCAGGATGTATGTGACTTCCTTATTTCCTCTTCCAAAATGTACCACCTCACACTTTTCTACGTTGAAATCCTTACAATTGGCACTGTGCCTTTAACGTTGGAAAATACTTCACGGGAAATACTGTAAAGTGGTGTGACAGTGTGTTTGTGGGCAAATATAATTATTTGTCAGGAGCAAGCCTCCACTTACTCCCCCACAAGTCTCCCCCACCACCCCCACTCTCCTGAAGGCACAAAAAGCTATTGCACTTCTCGGTGGTCAATGTGAGCTCTCCCTTTCCCTTGAGTTGCTCAGGCTTCACACACGTTTCCCACACTGACAGAGTAAATTTGAGGAACTCACTGGGATGGAGGAGGTGTGTTCATGCCATGAATCCCCTCTCCCTTGTTAGATTGCACCAAGAGGCAGTCGGGTTCCCACAGTTATAAACTGGCCCATCTCTGGGCAGAGCAGATTGTAATACCTGGCGTGCTGGATGAAGAAGATGTCGTCACTGTGTCAGATTTATTTCTGGTACCTGCTGAACTGGATGGTGTGGATGTGATATTAGTTGTGCTGTAAGGAGCTGAAAAAAGACAACTCGCGGTCAGATGGAATGAGTCTAGTTCACGCCCCCCGCCTCGCTCGCCCCACTATTTGCAGGCGGGCCTGCTGCCACTCTGTCCCCACCCTCTGGAAATCCATGCCGCAGGTCCTCCACCTCGTCCCCTCCATTGCCTCATTCAAGACCTATTTCAAGACCCTCCTGTTTGACTGTGCTTTCGAACACCCTGCTTTGGCCCCTGCCCTCCACCATCCCGGATCCCGACGCCCAGCTCAGGTCCGAAACTCTTGTCTGTTCAGGGCCTTGGGACGTCCTCCCAATATGAAAGCCGCAATACAAATGTAATTTTGTTGTTGTTGTTATCTGGACTGAACACGACAAGTCACAAGCAGTATATAATATTGTATATAACATAATAATATTGTATAGCATTAACTTATATTGCCTTTGGCCTGACACCTTCTTATACAGTACACTATATACTTATACTGTATATTATCATTCAGTATACAATATAATAATCGTATTAGTCGACAAACAATGGCTTTTACCAAATCAGAAGAGAGCTGAAAGTCATCATCAGTGTTATTATCATTAAAGGTATGTTCATTTGCCTGGAAATATAGACCATGCTCGAAGAGAATGGAAACCGGAATGATTTGCATATATGCACGCCACCTGCACATGGAAATGTCCCTGGGCTCTCTCTCTCTCACTTAGCAATATTCCTTACTATCCAAGTATTTATCTCCCTGTTAAACATCCTCCTGACACAAAAGGCGACACATGTATGTAAATGTTTTGTTAATGTATATTTAAAAAAATTGTACAAATTCAGAATACTGTGTTTAAATCAATTAAACATTTTCACACTCATGCACTCGCTTCTAAAACCTGTTGTCATCTGAAACAGAAATCCCAATTAACAATTGTTTCGTATTACAATTGACACTCATTATCATAGCTCACATTTGCAGTACCTGATGTGCTGGTTGGAGAAGATGGCATCACCCTGTCAGTGGCTATCACTGTAAGAAGAGCACGAGCCATTAGATCAAATCCTGACACAATTCAAAACAGAAATCCCAGTTAGCAAACGTTTCCATACATCCTGATATAAACAAATTAGTTTTTGGTACCTGTTGGGACGAATGATGTGGATGTGATATTAGTTCTGTTAGAAGGAGCTGAAAAAGACAACCAGGGGTCAGTTTGAATATAACATAAGTAAAGTAGTGCTAACAATCCAATGCCATGCATACGCTTACAGTGTAATTACATGAATATAACTGTATTGAGGCTGTCCAAATAGCTCAGCGAGTTTACTATTTAGACAGTAGACACTCATAATCACAGTTCACATTTGCAGTACCTGCTGTGCTAAACAAATTGTTTTCTCGTACCTGCTAAAGTGGATTCACTGGATGTGATATTAGTTGTGTTGGAAGTGGCTGAAAAGAGATGAACAGTGGTCAGACTGAATATAACATGAGTGAAGTCGTGCTAACAATTCCAGTAGAGTAGCCCAATGATGTTTGCTTTCGGTCCAATGTAAATCCATCTAAAAAGGCTTATTATTTATTATAATCATAATAATAATCATTAGAATATTCAGAATATACACCATAGAAACAGGCCATTTGGCCCAACTGGTCTATGTCGGTGTTTATGCTCCACATGAGCCTCCTCCTGCCCTTCCTCAACTAAGCCTTCGATCATAACTTTCTATTCCTTTCTCCCTCATGTACCTATCCAGCTTCCCCTTAAATACATCTATGCTATTTGCCTCAACGACTCCTTGTGGTAGCATATTCCACATTCCCACTGCTCTCTGTGTGAATAAATTTCTTCTAACTTCCCTATTTGATCTATTTGTGACTATTTGATATTGATGGCCCCTGGTTTGGTCTCCCCCACAAGTGGAAACATCTTCACTGTGTCTACCCTATCAAAACCTTTCATCATTTTAAAGATTTCTATCAGGTCACCCCGTACCCTCCTCTTTTCAAGGGAAAAGGGTCCAAGCATGTTCAGCTTTTCCTGAAAGGTATAACCTCTGAGTTCTGGGATCATCCTTGTGAATCTCCTTTGCACCCTTTCCAGTGCCTCTACATCCCTTCTTTCAGGTGGGGACCAGAACTGCACACAGTATTTTAAGTGTGGTCTCACCAAGGTTCTAAGGAAGTTTACCATAACTTCTCTGGTTTTCATTTCTATCCTTCTAGAAGTGAATCCCAATGCCTGGTTGGCCATTTTTATGGCTTTATTAACCTCGTTGCTACTTTTAGTGAATTGTGGATGTATACCCCAAGTTCCCTTTGCTCCTCTACCCCATTTAGGTTTTTACTTTCCAGGATGTATGTGACTTCCTTATTTCCTCTTCCAAAATGTACCACCTCACACTTTTCTACGTTGAAATCCTTACAATTGGCACTGTGCCTTTAACGTTGGAAAATACTTCACGGGAAATACTGTAAAGTGGTGTGACAGTGTGTTTGTGGGCAAATATAATTATTTGTCAGGAGCAAGCCTCCACTTACTCCCCCACAAGTCTCCCCCAACACCCCCACTCTCCTGAAGGCACAAAAAGCTATTGCACTTCTCGGTGGTCAATGTGAGCTCTCCCTTTCCCTTGAGTTGCTCAAGCTTCACACACGTTTCCCACACTGACAGAGTAAATTTGAGGAACTCACTGGGATGGAGGAGGTGTGTTCATGCCATGAATCCCCTCTCCCTTGTTAGACTGCACCAAGAGGCAGTCGGGTTCCCACAGTTATAAACTGGCCCATCTCTGGGCAGAGCAGATTGTAATACCTGGCGTGCTGGATGAAGAAGATGTCGTCACTGTGTCAGATTTATTTCTGGTACCTGCTGAACTGGATGGTGTGGATGTGATATTAGTTGTGCTGGAAGGAGCTGAAAAAAGACAACTCGCGGTCAGATGGAATGAGTCTAGTTCACGCCCCCCGTCTCGCTCGCCCCACTATTTGCAGGCGGGCCTGCTGCCACTCTGTCCCCACCCTCTGGAACTCCATGCCGCAGGTCCTCCACCTCGTCCCCTCCATTGCCTCATTCAAGACCCATATCAAGACCCTCCTGTTTGACCGTGCTTTTGAATACCCTGCTTTGGCCCCTGCCCTCCAACATCCCGGATCCCGACGCCCAGCTCAGGTCCGAAACTCTTGTCTGTTCAGGGCCTTGGGACGTCCTCCCAATATGAAAGCCGCAATACAAATGTAATTTTGTTGTTGTTGTTATCTGGACTGAACACGACAAGTCACAAGCAGTATATAATATTGTATATAACATAATAATATTGTATAGCATTAACTTATATTGCCTTTGGCCTGACACCTTCTTATACAGTACACTATATACTTATACTGTATATTATCATTCAGTATACAATATAATAATCGTATTAGTCGACAAACAATGGCTTTTACCAAATCAGAAGAGAGCTGAAAGTCATCATCAGTGTTATTATCATTAAAGGTATGTTCATTTGCCTGGAAATATAGACCATGCTCGAAGAGAATGGAAACCGGAATGATTTGCATATATGCACGCCACCTGCACATGGAAATGTCCCTGGGCTCTCTCTCTCTCACTTAGCAATATTCCTTACTATCCAAGTATTTATCTCCCTGTTAAACATCCTCCTGACACAAAAGGCGACACATGTATGTAAATGTTTTGTTAATGTATATTTAAAAAAATTGTACAAATTCAGAATACTGTGTTTAAATCAATTAAACATTTTCACACTCATGCACTCGCTTCTAAAACCTGTTGTCATCTGAAACAGAAATCCCAATTAACAATTGTTTCGTATTACAATTGACACTCATTATCATAGCTCACATTTGCAGTACCTGATGTGCTGGTTGGAGAAGATGGCATCACCCTGTCAGTGGCTATCACTGTAAGAAGAGCACGAGCCATTAGATCAAATCCTGACACAATTCAAAACAGAAATCCCAGTTAGCAAACGTTTCCATACATCCTGATATAAACAAATTAGTTTTTGGTACCTGTTGGGACGAATGATGTGGATGTGATATTAGTTCTGTTAGAAGGAGCTGAAAAAGACAACCAGGGGTCAGTTTGAATATAACATAAGTAAAGTAGTGCTAACAATCCAATGCCATGCATACGCTTACAGTGTAATTACATGAATATAACTGTATTGAGGCTGTCCAAATAGCTCAGCGAGTTTACTATTTAGACAGTAGACACTCATAATCACAGTTCACATTTGCAGTACCTGCTGTGCTAAACAAATTGTTTTCTCGTACCTGCTAAAGTGGATTCACTGGATGTGATATTAGTTGTGTTGGAAGTGGCTGAAAAGAGATGAACAGTGGTCAGACTGAATATAACATGAGTGAAGTCGTGCTAACAATTCCAGTAGAGTAGCCCAATGATGTTTGCTTTCGGTCCAATGTAAATCCATCTAAAAAGGCTTATTATTTATTATAATCATAATAATAATCATTAGATTTTAGAATGCATATTCAGAATATACACCATAGAAACAGGCCATTTGGCCCAACTGGTCTATGTCGGTGTTTATGCTCCACATGAGCCTCCTCCTGCCCTTCCTCAACTAAGCCTTCGATCATAACTTTCTATTCCTTTCTCCCTCATGTACCTATCCAGCTTCCCCTTAAATACATCTATGCTATTTGCCTCAACGACTCCTTGTGGTAGCATATTCCACATTCCCACTGCTCTCTGTGTGAATAAATTTCTTCTAACTTCCCTATTTGATCTATTTGTGACTATTTGATATTGATGGCCCCTGGTTTGGTCTCCCCCACAAGTGGAAACATCTTCACTGTGTCTACCCTATCAAAACCTTTCATCATTTTAAAGATTTCTATCAGGTCACCCCGTACCCTCCTCTTTTCAAGGGAAAAGGGTCCAAGCATGTTCAGCTTTTCCTGAAAGGTATAACCTCTGAGTTCTGGGATCATCCTTGTGAATCTCCTTTGCACCCTTTCCAGTGCCTCTACATCCCTTCTTTCAGGTGGGGACCAGAACTGCACACAGTATTTTAAGTGTGGTCTCACCAAGGTTCTAAGGAAGTTTACCATAACTTCTCTGGTTTTCATTTCTATCCTTCTAGAAGTGAATCCCAATGCCTGGTTGGCCATTTTTATGGCTTTATTAACCTCGTTGCTACTTTTAGTGAATTGTGGATGTATACCCCAAGTTCCCTTTGCTCCTCTACCCCATTTAGGTTTTTACTTTCCAGGATGTATGTGACTTCCTTATTTCCTCTTCCAAAATGTACCACCTCACACTTTTCTACGTTGAAATCCTTACAATTGGCACTGTGCCTTTAACGTTGGAAAATACTTCACGGGAAATACTGTAAAGTGGTGTGACAGTGTGTTTGTGGGCAAATATAATTATTTGTCAGGAGCAAGCCTCCACTTACTCCCCCACAAGTCTCCCCCAACACCCCCACTCTCCTGAAGGCACAAAAAGCTATTGCACTTCTCGGTGGTCAATGTGAGCTCTCCCTTTCCCTTGAGTTGCTCAAGCTTCACACACGTTTCCCACACTGACAGAGTAAATTTGAGGAACTCACTGGGATGGAGGAGGTGTGTTCATGCCATGAATCCCCTCTCCCTTGTTAGACTGCACCAAGAGGCAGTCGGGTTCCCACAGTTATAAACTGGCCCATCTCTGGGCAGAGCAGATTGTAATACCTGGCGTGCTGGATGAAGAAGATGTCGTCACTGTGTCAGATTTATTTCTGGTACCTGCTGAACTGGATGGTGTGGATGTGATATTAGTTGTGCTGGAAGGAGCTGAAAAAAGACAACTCGCGGTCAGATGGAATGAGTCTAGTTCACGCCCCCCGTCTCGCTCGCCCCACTATTTGCAGGCGGGCCTGCTGCCACTCTGTCCCCACCCTCTGGAACTCCATGCCGCAGGTCCTCCACCTCGTCCCCTCCATTGCCTCATTCAAGACCCATATCAAGACCCTCCTGTTTGACCGTGCTTTTGAATACCCTGCTTTGGCCCCTGCCCTCCAACATCCCGGATCCCGACGCCCAGCTCAGGTCCGAAACTCTTGTCTGTTCAGGGCCTTGGGACGTCCTCCCAATATGAAAGCCGCAATACAAATGTAATTTTGTTGTTGTTGTTATCTGGACTGAACACGACAAGTCACAAGCAGTATATAATATTGTATATAACATAATAATATTGTATAGCATTAACTTATATTGCCTTTGGCCTGACACCTTCTTATACAGTACACTATATACTTATACTGTATATTATCATTCAGTATACAATATAATAATCGTATTAGTCGACAAACAATGGCTTTTACCAAATCAGAAGAGAGCTGAAAGTCATCATCAGTGTTATTATCATTAAAGGTATGTTCATTTGCCTGGAAATATAGACCATGCTCGAAGAGAATGGAAACCGGAATGATTTGCATATATGCACGCCACCTGCACATGGAAATGTCCCTGGGCTCTCTCTCTCTCACTTAGCAATATTCCTTACTATCCAAGTATTTATCTCCCTGTTAAACATCCTCCTGACACAAAAGGCGACACATGTATGTAAATGTTTTGTTAATGTATATTTAAAAAAATTGTACAAATTCAGAATACTGTGTTTAAATCAATTAAACATTTTCACACTCATGCACTCGCTTCTAAAACCTGTTGTCATCTGAAACAGAAATCCCAATTAACAATTGTTTCGTATTACAATTGACACTCATTATCATAGCTCACATTTGCAGTACCTGATGTGCTGGTTGGAGAAGATGGCATCACCCTGTCAGTGGCTATCACTGTAAGAAGAGCACGAGCCATTAGATCAAATCCTGACACAATTCAAAACAGAAATCCCAGTTAGCAAACGTTTCCATACATCCTGATATAAACAAATTAGTTTTTGGTACCTGTTGGGACGAATGATGTGGATGTGATATTAGTTCTGTTAGAAGGAGCTGAAAAAGACAACCAGGGGTCAGTTTGAATATAACATAAGTAAAGTAGTGCTAACAATCCAATGCCATGCATACGCCTACAGTGTAATTATATGAATATAACTGTATTGAGGCTGTCCAAATAGCTCAGCGAGTTTACTATTTAGACAGTAGACACTCATAATCACAGTTCACATTTGCAGTACCTGCTGTGCTAAACAAATTGTTTTCTCGTACCTGCTAAAGTGGATTCACTGGATGTGATATTAGTTGTGTTGGAAGTGGCTGAAAAGAGATGAACAGTGGTCAGACTGAATATAACATGAGTGAAGTCGTGCTAACAATTCCAGTAGAGTAGCCCAATGATGTTTGCTTTAGGTCCAATGTAAACCCAACTAGAAAGGCTTATTATTTATTATAATCATAATAATAATCATTAAAATACTTTAGAATATACAGCACAGAAACAGGCCATTAGGCCCAACTGGCCTATGTCGGTGTTTATGCTCCACATGAGCCTCCTCCTGCCCTTCCTCAACTAAGCCTTCGATCATAACTTTCTATTCCTTTCTCCCTCATGTACCTATCCAGCTTCCCCTTAAATACATCTATGCTATTTGCCTCAACGACTCCTTGTGGTAGCATATTCCACATTCCCACTGCTCTCTGTGTGAATAAATTTCTTCTAACTTCCCTATTTGATCTATTTGTGACTATTTGATATTGATGGCCCCTGGTTTGGTCTCCCCCACAAGTGGAAACATCTTCACTGTGTCTACCCTATCAAAACCTTTCATCATTTTAAAGATTTCTATCAGGTCACCCCGTACCCTCCTCTTTTCAAGGGAAAAGGGTCCAAGCATGTTCAGCTTTTCCTGAAAGGTATAACCTCTGAGTTCTGGGATCATCCTTGTGAATCTCCTTTGCACCCTTTCCAGTGCCTCTACATCCCTTCTTTCAGGTGGGGACCAGAACTGCACACAGTATTTTAAGTGTGGTCTCACCAAGGTTCTAAGGAAGTTTACCATAACTTCTCTGGTTTTCATTTCTATCCTTCTAGAAGTGAATCCCAATGCCTGGTTGGCCATTTTTATGGCTTTATTAACCTCGTTGCTACTTTTAGTGAATTGTGGATGTATACCCCAAGTTCCCTTTGCTCCTCTACCCCATTTAGGTTTTTACTTTCCAGGATGTATGTGACTTCCTTATTTCCTCTTCCAAAATGTACCACCTCACACTTTTCTACGTTGAAATCCTTACAATTGGCACTTTCTATTCCTTTCTCCCTCATGTACCTATCCAGCTTCCCCTTAAATACATCTATGCTATTTGCCTCAACGACTCCTTGTGGTAGCATATTCCACATTCCCACTGCTCTCTGTGTGAATATGTTTCTTCTAACTTCCCTATTTGTTCTATTTGTGACTACTTTATAGTGTGTTCATGCCATGAATCCCCTCTCCCTTGTTAGATTGCACCAATAGGAGGTCCAGGGTTCCCACAGTTATAAACTGGCCCATCTCTGGGCAGAGCAGATTGTAATACCTGGCGTGCTGGATGAAGAAAATGTCGTTACTGTGTCAAATTTGTTTCTGGTACCTGCTGAACTGGATGGTGTCGATGCGATATTAGTTGTCCTGGAAGCAGCTGGAAAGAGACAACTAGCGGTCAAATGGAATGAATCTAGTTCATGTCCCCCGCCTCGCTCACCCCACTACTGGCAGGCGGGCCTGCTGCCACTCTGCCCCCACCCTCTGGAACTCCATCCCGCAGTCCCTCTGCCTCGCCCTCTCCCTTTCCTCCTTCAAGACCCATATCAAGACCCTCCTCTTCGACCGTGCTTTCCAATACTCTGCTTCCCCCCTGCCCTCCACCCTCCCGATCCCGACCCCAGGTCAGGTTCGAATCTCTGTCTGTCCAGCCCTTTGGGATGTCCTCCCAACATGAAAGGCACTACACAAATATAATTTTGCTGCTATTGTTATCTGGACAGAACATGACAAGTCATGAGCAGTATATAATACTGTATATAACAATAATAATATACAGCATTAACTTATATTGACCTTGCCTTTGGCCTGACACCTTCTTATACAGTATATTATATACTTATACTAAACCCAGATGGAATTTCTCCCCCAAGGCTGTTTCTGGTATAAATTGTGCTGAATGGAGTTCATGTAAAGGGGATGAACAATGAAAGGAATTGGGAGGAGAAAAGCAGTGATCAAGTCAAATACAACATTACAATGTTATGAAAACATGTCAGCAAACGTTTTATATCTCATTGAGATTTATAATTGCATTCTAACACTGGTATTTTGACCATTGGACTTTCATGATTTTTGAGAAATATGAGTTAAGGGCCAAGGCCACGATGCTTAACAGATGCAGGGTACAAAAGAGTGGGAAAAGACCAAATCAATTAAGGAATAGAAGTGGGGTGGGGGGCAATTTATAGGATTTCCAAAAGTTTTGGAAATACTGAATCCTGCAAATATGTGGATGTCTCTGAACCTCCCAACACTCTGTTTGAACATCGATCTCATTTGGGATTTCTATAAAGTCGGATTGCAGACAAAGAAGGCCCTTAGCCTGGCTGGAGACCATTATTGGAGCAGAACTCCAGATCTTGGCATGAGACGCATCAGGATACGTTCAGGACTAGATAGTTGCAGAACTTTTAACTAATCCTGCCATAAATCCTTAGTAGGTAATAGATAAGCGGAAAAGAGAAAGAAGAAACATCTGACAACTACTTCAGATCACTGGAATATCCTTGTGAGATTGTGTGTTTACAAGAGATGCTGGTTGTGATCGTGTCTGCAGGTATTCAATGAAGATCAACCATCAGTATAGAGGATTCTATCCTTCGTCACATGATAGGAAGAAGGATGATCCTTTGCGTGGCTTGCAGAGACTAACTTGTCTGGTTTTCAATGTGATCAATCGAGAAAACCGAAGTGGGGAAAACGTCTATGGAAGCCCCAACAGGATATGTGAGAGTTGGCAGTGTTACTACCCCAGGCAATTGATGATCTGCCTTGTCTACGGTTTCTTCATTAAATTCTTCATTAAAAACAACACATAGATTTCCAAATACCTGTTGTGTTCAAGACTGCAGATGTATTATCATGTAAACCAGTAGCTGAAAGCATAGAGGTCAATAAGTCAGATACAGATTTAAACAGTGCTAATAGTGACAACAAACTGAAATCACTAGGATAAAATATTTAGCCTGTACTATATTCCTAGTGCTTCACATGAATACTTTGATGTGCCTATAAAATACAATTTTAGCACATTGCATAAAAGTCACACTAAAATATTTTCCCTACTTCCGCTTTGAAGTACGGGAAGAAGCAAGAACTTTGCAAGGCCTGATGTATCATTGTCAGGACTCATTTACTTCTACCTTCTAAGTCCTGCTGCCCAGTTTGGCATGTGTGTGTGTGTATGTGTATTGGGGGGAGGGCGAATATATGAAGACTTTACACTGCAGAGGGAAGGTCTGTGAGAAACACCTAAAGCATGCTCACACTCACCTTTATGAGGCAACTAACAAAACTCTAGTTGTTTTTCTGGACAGGTATTTCAGGTTGCACCAGAAAGAACCCTTGACGTGGTTAAAGGCGGAGGTGGAGTTTCCTCTTTATAGATCTCAATGTCAGTTCACAGAAGTGTGAGACCTAATCATTAAATGTTTTCTGGAATCCAGGTTGTTTGTTTTACCAGTGGATTCTGGCTAAAAATCAAATGAAAGGTGTTGGCCGCAAGATTAATTTGGGATTGTGCAGTATCACAATGGTAGATTATTTTGTAAAGCCAATGAATATTTCCAGTGTCCTATTAGACAAGTTTAATACATTAGTTTAATGGGGTCCCCATTAAACTGATATAACTGTTGGCTCTTGTAACCTCCACCTAATACTCTCCGGAATTATGTAAGCTCCAAGGAGAGAGAGAGAGAGAGCGCATTCCATTCCAACAAGCTGTCTCTGGGATTTCCACGTGTAGGTGGGTTGCATTGAATTCTCACTTTGGTATGGATACTCTTAAGCATCATGATGGGTTTCCGCATGTGTCAGCCACCCAGCTGACCAAAAAAAAGAGCTACAATACTGATCATGATATAATGTTGTTGAGTATGAGAAAGATTACAAAAACCTCAAGCTGTCAGAATTTTGCATGTCTGGTCTAGTCTGATGAAAGTTCAGTGAGGTAACATATACAGGAAGATCTCAATTACACTTTGCAACAGCAGTGATTTATATTCATCACAAATTGAGTGCTACAAACTCTCACTGGCATAGAGAAACAAATATGGATATGTTTGCGCATTCATTCTTCCTATTCGATCTGATTTGGGCAGGGAAATTGTTCAAACAGATTTCCTTCCTGACTTTTATAGGTCCAGTGTTTTTAGATCGTAAACAGTGGAATCTTTAAAGTAAAATCCAGGATTAAATGAGCAGTGCAGTAGCGTGGACAAAATGTTTAAATAGATTAGCCCCAAATCGCTGACAGATTTCAACAGGATGTTCTGCTTAGATACAGACCTCACTTGTCTCGAGGTGCATGATTAAAAGGAGGTGTGTAAAGATTAAGGGCTGCATATTACAGTTGGTAATAACTGCACTCCTTTGATCTTTGATGCATTTTGTCTGGCCAGGAATAGCGACTGACAGATTAAATGACTTTGTTGCTAGCATTATTGCTGGTGATAATTGATTATTGACAAAGTGAAGGAGTAAGACAACAAGGAGAGGGATTAGAATTAACATTCACAGATGATCAGTGTTGGGTCTCGTGCATGACATATCTTATCAATATTAAGTGTCAAGTTTCTAGGCTCTGGTGAAGACTTTGTAACTAGGGAAGTTATCATTTGAAAGAGTGTTGAAGCTTATGTGAGCACAGAGTTACAGAAAGCTTTTTCAGATTATTACTGACAATGAATCTGAATAACATACATTCTCTCTCGCTTCTGAAATCTATTTATAATAATAAAAAGAAAGGATATATTACCATCACATTCATTGCGTATTCTATCATATTACCTTTATAAAACAAGATAATACCATCTACAACTAGGCACTTGAATGCATAGTACTTTTGGTCTGCTGCAAATTGGCCACAGTTGGAACTGATGGTTTCAAATCCTAGATCTAAGACTATTGGCACTCAGTATTAAGTCCAATCGGAACACCAAATTAGAAGCCTTTTATCCGTCAAGGTATTGTACGTCATTATTAGTTAAAATCTCTTATTCTTGGCATGCTAGATCTATTCAGATCCTGGCAAGAGCTGAAATGGTTAGCAGAATACAGCAGTACTGTAATAGACTGCCAAATTCATTAAGATAGCAGGTGCTATTAAAGTGAGTAATAAAAGGATGGGAATAAAGAATAGTCAACATTAATAAATGGCATGAGTCAGCAGTGAATTCTAAACCTATAACATATATACACAATACACACATACCTATATTATTTCTATACATACATGTATATTTCTATATACACAAATAACTTTTTGATTGGAAATAATTCCTATTCATAATTTCTGTTAATTTACGCCAAAGCTGCATAACTATAATTTTAAGTTATACTACAGTATTGTGAGAATTGTTACAGTAAATGAAGCCTCACTATACATGATTAATTTGCATGTCTAACTTGCAGACTACTAAAGTATCAAACATGAATTACTTGGATATGCAATTTACCAATGCCTGTTTCAGAATATAAATTAGCTGAGTAGTCAACTTCTCCGAACTTTATTTGTGTCTAAGGAATTTACAAATCCTATAAATGTAAAATCCATGCAGCACAGCGGCATATCACTGGATAAAGTCAACAGGACATAACATATAATAACATAACATTGAAACAACAGATTGGACTATATCAGGAGTTGCTGTACTCAATATTAACTCACCTTAAAACTGTTCTATACTGCGTATTTCAGCATACCTCAAAATTAGTTAGACATCATCCTTCACTTCAACTCATCTGAAGTTTGAGTGAAGTTGAGTTCTGCTGCAATTTTAACTTGTTAGAACTGATAATATGATTGCGATGCTAAGGATCTGCATTCTGATTGATCCAGGCACCAGGCAGATCCCAAATTGGACCCCGTAAAATTTCAGATGGTCTGAACCTGAAGCTTCAAATAAATCACCAGCACAGGAACATAGGAACCTCTACTGGACAGCCAGGGACTTTGGATGTAAAGATTTATCATTACGTCAGTTTGCAATTAAATACATGGTCCACTAGCGCACCAAGAAAATAGGATGCAAAGACCATCAAGCAATCAGAAACTTAGCCTATCACAGAAGGTTGATGCACATCTGCAGAGAAGCAACTCACACCTTTGGAAACAACAATTTTTAAAAAATGCATGTGTCAATATTGTTGACATTCACCGTATTTTAACGATTTACAATATGCATTAATAGAATACACACTGGACATAATATAGTCACCAATTGCCAATTGACATCGGATATTTCATTTTCTCAAAGGAGCTCACAATCTTGATGGTTCTTTAATTGATGTTTGGGATCATTTTGCCCTTATAGTAAAGAGTTAGTTTAAGCTATCTCATGCTTGACTTAGCTGACTGTTCTGCAATCCATCAATGAACAGTTTGCTTCACTTCACTCATGGATTTATAATTAGGATGGTTAGAAATTTATGGTGGACTCGTTGGGTTGAATGGCCTGTAACATTTTGTAAGTGCTGTAACATTTTTCATATTTTTATACTTGTCTTTCCTCCCAGTATGAAAGACATTATATAAATGTCTGGTGTATTGTATTTTAACTAGTTGATTGTGCTTTGTGGATTATTTATGAATAACTTGGGACTGACTACTGGGTTTTATGCTCATTACAATATGATTTGAACATGGAAGAAATGCATACATTGTTTAAAAGAGGGATTATTAGATTGCAGTTGTTGGCTTATGATAGTTATGGAGAAAAAAATGATAGGTACATGAAATAAACAGAGATGGATGAGACCAAAAGAACACTGAAGAAACTTCAAACTTATTTTTAAACCTAAACAACAATTTGCACTTATATAGCACCTTTCACACAGTTAAACATCAATTTCATGTGAACCCCCAAATTACTTCAATACTGTTAAATACGTCTTTGAAGTTTGTTAAGTAGTTTATGGAAACTTGCAAATATAATATAACCACTTAAAATCTTTAGTTACTTACCAAGCAAATGTCTTGACTTCCTTGATCTGTAGTTTTCATACTCTGCTATTCAACATCAATGAGTATCAGAAGTATTTGTGAGCTAGATTAAACATGATCTCCCATATTTTTCAGCTAATCTTCTCAAACACCTCTTGTAACAAAAGATGTCTCTTAGACATCTCCTGAGATTTTATGAAAGTGAACCTTTTAACTGTAATTACTGCCATAGCAATACAATGGGCTGTTCGTCCAAACATATTATGCAAACAAATGCTGTGCAGGTAAATGCAGCATTGTTTGATAAAGTTCACCATTGTCAAGCAAATTAGAACTATTTATTGGTCAGACATTGAGCAATATGAGCAAAATATTTGACCAAACTTTGTAATTTCTGTGCAAGGGCATTAATAACATTAGATATATTACTGTGTTGTCTTGTTCTGCATCACCAATGTGGTAAAAATGACCCACACACCTTCCTTCGCCTTCTTCCCAAGATACATGGGAAAAAAAATAACTCTTCCGAACTGCCTGACACTGGTGCACCAGCCAGGCCTGCACCAACTAAACTTCTGCGTCCCATCCTTATAATTAAATTAAACAGAATATTGTTCCATAATGGAAAGAATAAAGATGCTTGAATCCATAACTGCTGATTCCCTATCTTCTATCTACCCACAGTAATCACATTGAATTAGAGCATTCCTTAGATCTGTTTTATTCCAAGAAGCATTTTGTTTCACCAGACTCTTTCACATGCACTTCCAAGAAAACCATTTACAGAAATTTTAAAAACCATACCAAAACCAAAACAAAATGCCCGAGTCCCGAGGGATAGCAGCAAAGGATTTAACCAACATTATCTACTTCACCCTTAGTAGCTCCAAGCCAAGGCATGCACAGGTACTTGCCAGTTAGGAATACAACAGCAACAACTTGCATTCATATAACGCCCTTCACGCAGAGTAGTGTCCCAGAGAGGTTGACATGGCGAGTCTAACTCCGAGCCAGGGGGAGAGGGAGGGTGGAGGTGACCATAAGCACGATCAAAAAGGAAGGTCTTTAGGTGGGATTCAGGGCGTAGTGGCTGAAGGCACGGCCACCGATGGTGGAGTGGAGAGAACGAGGGACAAACAGGAGGCGGAGGCAGAGGGTGGGGGAGTGGGGGGCTAAGCAAATCGGATATATAAGGATCTCACACTTGTTATTTATCTGGTTCACAAATAAGAGGCTGTATAATGGATCCAGACATTGTCAAGAGCCTGGACTTGGAACCACTTCCCCCAAAAGACACCATCCAGAAATGGTAAAGTGATGTACTCTCAACACCTCTAAAAGAAGACCCTTAAAAGATTTTCTGCAAAGCTTGGTTATTTGTGGTTCTGATACTGTAAAATACTATGTTGGGGTTTAATTTGTGGTATTTCTTGAAGGGATTCAATTCATCAATCAGTGGGCTTCCCTAAATGGAGTGAGTTTCTGCAAGCAGAAAGTACGTATTTCACTCCAGACACCGAGAAATTCCCATGCATAAGTGGAACTTTGGTTTGGATACTCTTAAGCATGGTGATGGATTTCCACATTTTGTCAGCCCGGCTGACCAAAACACATTGTGAAATCTCCACTCCAGGTCAGCGTGACAGATCAGCATGACTTACTTTCAGTTACTGAAAGATGTTCCCATTTTTACAACTCAATTTGTTTATTAAGGCATCCCATTTAGAAATACTACAAATTGGACTAAAGTATCTTCCTTTAACTTAACCTTTTCTAATATGCTGATGCTACAACGTGTTATTTTACTTATTGCATTGATTTTATTTTAATAAGTTAAAGCTACTTGAATGATAAAGATGGATTTAAATGTATTAGTGAGTTATAAATAATGTCTTATGGGGTTGGATTTCATTAGGATTTGAGCTTTTCAGCATTTTAAAATGCTAATGAGCCTGCAGTTCAGATTTCCCAGACATTCATGTCTCACTCCACCCAGGGTACAAAATATGGATGTCTGATAAAAATGCCACATGATAAGCAAATACTGAAAGAGATTCAAGAGATTTATAATATAATAATAATAATAATCCTTGCATTTGATATAGCGCTTTTCACGTCGGAAGGACGTCCCAAAGCGCT
This sequence comes from Callorhinchus milii, assembly GCF_018977255.1. Taxonomy (NCBI): domain Eukaryota; kingdom Metazoa; phylum Chordata; class Chondrichthyes; order Chimaeriformes; family Callorhinchidae; genus Callorhinchus; species Callorhinchus milii. The sequence continues at coordinate 19,844,974 of NW_024704745.1, forward strand.
TCACAGAACACACTGTAAAGTTAATTGACTGTATATTTGTGGGTGAACGCGGCAGCCAATTGCGCACAGCAATGTCCCACAAACAGTCGTAGATTGAAAATGACCAATTTTTATTATTGTTTTTGGTTTTGGAGGGATTATTATTAGGCTCTGTGTGGAGTAAGGAAACTTGCCCAAGGTTTCGCCCTGCCTGGAATTGAACTCAGGTCTCTCGCTTGCAAAGTGAGTGCTCTAACCACTGAGCTACAGGACTCCACGATTTGTCTGTCACATGTGCCAACAAGTTAAAGCTATATATCCTCCACTCTCTATCTTGTGCTATATGTTATCCCTCAGAAGTGACACACATGGATCTAAAGCCTGAATTGTGACAAATAGCTAATTTATGATTCCAACAATCGTGCTGTGTGAGATCCTCCATCTACTAAACCGCAGCTTTCTCCTGTCTGACTTTTCTAAATGTACCTGTTCCCAAATGTACCAATGTACTGTGAAATTAAAGTAGGAACGCATCTTTGCATAAGATCTTCAGAAGTATATAAGAAAAGCTTTAGCAAAGTGACCAGGAAAAGTACCTCAAGGAAACCAAGAGTATATGAATCACTTTCATTCTTACCTGAATGGTTAAAATTAACTTTGATAAGCTCATGACCTAAAAGATTAGAATTTATCAATGAATTGCTTGTTCTGGACAGAGGCCACTCAAATCCTTAGAAGGAGGCAAATGCTTTTTACCTGTAATGTGTGAGATCTAATCAGGGAGCTTTATTGGCAATATTTCAAGCTCAGCATTGAGAAACTTTGCAAACATACTTAATTGTTAGAAATATGATACTTTGGGGGTAATTAATTGAAAGAATGAACCTACTATTCCTGTGGAAATATTAAATAACGATAAACAACCATAGGCCTCCATGAGTCTATACCATACAAACGGGTACATTCACCAGGCCTGAATCCTCACACCAAGGAATTGATCTTTGATCTGCAGCTTCGATTTTAATTCTCAGTTGATTGTCAGCATTTTAAGCCAATCATGTTTAAAGTAGATAGTCTGAAGTCTTCTTAATGACTGGAACAGATTGCAGTAGAAAAAGCTTGAAATGAGGGGAAATTTGATGGATCTGGAATAAACGCTTAGTAAGTCAGTAAAATACATTTCGATGATTTTTCGAAAGGGGTTCTAATGTACAGCAATTTATAACAAGATTCCGTGATAATAATCTAAGTAAAAATTCCTTTTGGTATAGAGAAATACGCCATGCAGTGCCTTGGTATCTCCTCTCTGAAAGTGGATCATGTCGGAGTGGCATTCCTGTGGGTCAGTATGAGGTAGTTCATTGTTAAGGAATTCAGTTAGAAATCACTGCACTTAAGATCATGATGGGAATGAACGACCGATATGCAGTAATGTAGTATGTAGATCGCTCCACAAATCAGTCTGATCACAATAATTACAAGTGACGATGTCATAACTGAAGGCACGGCCAGACAGCTATTGCTGATGGATGTCAAGTGCTCCAGCAGTTCACTTGTGATCCAAATGCTTGTGATCCAGCGCCTTGGGACGTCCTCCCGACGTGAAAGGTGCTATACAAATGTAATCTTGTTGTTGATGTGTTTTCAATTAGAAATAAGGCATATTTTAATGATTAGTCATGTGGCTTTTGAAGCTCATAAATCCCAATACTGCTTGGTGCTACTGCTTTATCAATGCAGTGTGTAAGAAATAGGATTATTTTTAGTTGCATACCAGAGTAATAAAATATTTGGTGTACAGTCAGTGTGATTGAGTGATATTTGGTGTGCAGTCAATGGGATTGAGTGATATTTGGTGTGCAGTCAATCTGCAATACTTACAACAAGGCAGTAAGTAGTCGTACTCCAAGTCTAAGCCCATGAAGTCCCACTGTTGGCTGTTCCAGCTAATAATGTTGCCATCTTCACATCCGAGATTTAATATCTGGTGCCTTTTTATGTAATTCCACAGATTGAACATGTATAATTCCCCCACAAACGCCATATCCAGGTCCACTTGCAGCCGGTCAGGTCTCCGCTTATGACTCTGACCAAGTAGCAGGCTCCCATTTGGGAAGAGTTTGTAATCCTGCACTAGGAATTTGGTATGTATCTGCGTCTTATTCACGTAGATATTTGCTTTATGGTGAGCACTGTGCCACGTCAAACATAAATAATGCCAGTTATGTAAGGAGAGCACGTAGTCCAACTCGATTTCTGTGCCGAACAGCCAAATTATCAGACTGCTGTCCTTGATCATGATCCCAAGCTCGTGGTTGCGTGAGAAACGTGAATAAAGCTTCCTATCGGTGTTGTAGGTAAACACCGTCATACCGTTCTCAATAATCTCAGTTGGTCTGACATAAATGCACAGTGTGAAATTGTCAAGTGCAGGGATGCTTGTTCCTGGTGACAATGTTCCATATTTACCGATTGCAGCAGGACGGAAAAGTGCTTTTTGATCTTTGAGTGAGGCACATGTTGCTAAAGAAATGGGAATGCAAATACAAATCAATTTAACATGAACATTATCATCAATACCATTGATGCCAAGAAGCAGTTCAAAGTATAAAACATGCAAAATCAATCGTGCCTTGAGCAACTGACTGACTATTACTGTGTTGCCATGTTAATTATTGTCATAGAACAGTGCTTTTCTCCACCCCAACCCCCATGGATCAATTGGCACAGCCATTGCATGGAGTGAGCTTGAACCATAAAGGTTTCTGGTTCAATGCCTGCTTGGGTGAGTAGTTACCAAATCTCACCGAAAAGAAACACAATAATTGGCCTCAAAATTAAAAAAAAGGGGTTTTATTCACTCCTGGGTTCTGTCGACAAATATATTTGAATTTCAAAACCTCCCAAAGTCGAGAGTGCACATTAAGCAGGGTGAACAGAGGCTGACAGACTGGGAAGGAAATCAAATAACATCCACAGCAAAGCCTCAAATGGCTATTGCTGTAACCATCAATACGGTTAACATGGACAGTGAATCGCACTTGTTTTGACCAAACATGTACACACTTCATTTTGCTTCCACATTTTGTTTGTTGGCTTTCGTCTACAAAATACAGTCACTATACTTTACAATAAATCCCATGATGCACTTTGAGATGCCCTCCTGACCTGAATGGCATAATATCTAATGCAATGATAATTATGTCAACTTGTAGAGTTCTAACCCAATCTTTTCTTGATTCCTATTGTGAAGGTAGCATCTGCTGTGGTAAATTCCTTATGGACATTGTTATATATGAGCATAGAAGAGTGTCAACAGGCTTTTCAACCATGAGCACATCTCAGGACATCCTGTTTCTGCTCTTGTCTCAGTTAAACATGTCCTTGCAGTTTCAACATCTAATTTGTGCAAGTAGGCCACAGGCCAGGTGACAACAGAAAAGTCACAAACTACTGCACAGGCCTTCCCTAAAGGTATTCATTCTATTCTGGCCACTTTATTTATTCTCATTGTGATGAAACTATGGCAACTACCTGTTTTAGCTCTTTGATTGACAGGTAATTGCTACTTTTTAAAGGGTGTGGTTGTAAGGTTGAAATAACTCAGCTGTAATTTACAAAGATTCATTCCAACCCATATTATGCTGCCTCACGCAAGAGACTGACTACCCACCACGTAAATCTAGGTGTTTATCACTCAAGATAGATGAGTATATTTATAGATGTGCTAATGTCATAGGTAACAGACAGATTGTATATAGTTGAAGCATCATTTCCTCTATAAGACCATCATATGACAAATTCTTAATTATGTTAAAGGCAACATCTTCAAGAAAAATGTTTTGCAAACTAGTTTTCATTTGTTTATTGCGGCATAACAATGTACATGGCATTTAAATACGTCATCATAATATGGCATGACGAGATGTAATTGTCAGACAAACATGACACACTGTTCTGCAAAGAAAAGGGCTTGATGAACATTTTTGCACTTGAAGACGATCCCCCTTTAAGCTCAATGCTGACATACCATAATATGAATGATTGATGGTGGAGTGGGTCAGAAAAAAATCTGATTTAAGGTGGCTTCCCCCAAGAGGCACTGAAATATTATAGTCAGCAACTCCAATGCTTCAGCCCCAACCTGAATCATTTATTTATTATTATACAGTGTTTTGAATAATAATAAATACATTATCCTTGGGTTTGATATTGCACCTATCATGTTAAAATGTTTCAAACTATATCATTGAATTACTATTAAGTATAGTGATGTTCTTTTTGTTATAAATATGGCACTCAATTTGCACACAGCAAGGTTCCACAAATAGCCATGTAGTGAATGATCAATCTATCTGATGGATTGTTGGCCAGTTTACCATGAGAAACTCCTTTCTCTTTCCAAATAGTGTCGCTAGATCTTTATGGTTCACCTGAAGAATGCAGATGGGATCTCTGTTTAAAGTCTCATCCATAGGATGGCATCTGTAACAATGTAGGGATTTACCCAGTGCTGCCCTCGACTGTCAACATGACTATGAGGTCCAGACAGAATGTGGAATTTGGACCACTCTGATCCAGGTGAGAGTGCTACCAACTGGGTCAAGCTGACACCTGAAAGTCATGTTGGGGGAGGGAGAATATTATACCCATGGGCACATGATAATTCTATTCTTACAAATGTATCTTTTCAACTGCATGATTATCATATCATACTTCACAATTGTCACCCTATAGTCTGGATTGAGTTACCTGATCTCAACGAGGGTAGCAGTTTGAGTATTAGCCTTGATCTCCCAGGGTTGGGGATGAGAAGATAAATCAGATATTATCTAGACTGTATGACTCTCCTGTGATCGAATAACGTGTCAATACTTGCTGTCTAGATCACACAGGAAATATAGGCGAGGGTCCAAAAGGCTACCAGGGCCCATGTAACCATTCCCCAATTAGAAGGGAAACAAGTCAGTCAAAATACCTTCACTAGCAGAAGAACAGGTCAGAAGATTAGGAGAAGCATTGGTTAGAGGAGAAAAGCTAGTGACAGATCCTGCTTCGTAGAAGGGCACAATTCACAGGGATTGTAAAGCATCATATGGAACACAGGTAAAAAAACAGTAGTACCCTGAGATTTTAAATCCAGAACCTCTGACTGAGAGGTGAGGGCGCTACCAACTGAGTCAGGCTGTCATCTTGAAATATGAGGTTCTCGCACTGTGGCTAAGTGTAAGAATCACAAGTAAAGTAGAAAGCTAATCATCACTTCTTAGTCAATAGTTTTCGGCAAGTATGTGTTAGTTCCAAGCGTTCTGGGATGCTACCCTGCATGAGAGGCACTATATAAAGTTGTTTTTATTGTCAGTTCTGAGGGGTACAGAATAGCAAAGAATGGAGGGTATGTAATTGTATTTCATAATTGGTCTGCTAAGCTGCAATAATTACGTGCTCTTGGCCAACCTATTATTTCATAAATTATATTCATTTAAATTTCAATCTTTTGCAGGTTTCCTGATTACTTTGTTCTCTTCCCACTGTAAAGTTTTACCTTTCATGATTTAGCATCTAAATTGAAATCAGCTCTCTGGGACACCCTCCCGATGTGAAAGGCGCTCTATAAATGTAATTTTGTTGTTGTTGTTGTAATCACTCCCCCATTATGCCATTCGCAAGTAGGTGGGTACAAGATGTAGGCATATCAGTTAATGACTCTGCATTGAATGGATGACTCACAGCACTGAGCTAATGCAAATAAACCTATGCTCTAGAGTTTAGTGCTTAATGAGTATTCCAAGCATTGTTCACGACCAAAGTTTAGTTCAACTTCTTTTGGATCAGTAGAAGGCGGGATTAAAATACAAATAGTTTTAGGTCTTCATCACTCTACTTCTCATACCTCTCGATCAATTTCTTCTCCAAATACCTATCTAATTCCCTCTTCAATTTGCTGACACCCAAAGAACCATTTCAAATCTCTTGTATCACATATTCTACACAACTCATTTTATCACCTGAGCAAAAATTCTGGTAAGTTTCTCTAAGGAAAAACAAGCAACCTTTGATTGCCTGTGTGAGATTGTGTCCTAAGTTATTGATTTTGATCTAAAATGCTGTACACTGTCCAGCACCTTGAGGTGTCCTCCCAACGTGAAAGGTGCTATACAAATGTAATCTTGTTGTTGTTATTGTATGTGTTTCCCACATCTTCCCAAATATCACAAGTTCATGGTTACAACAGCTCATAAAACCTCTTGTTCCACAGCTCATGGAATTATTTCTAGTTGTGTGTTTTCTTAAGATTTGTCAATCCTGTCAATAACCACATTTATAACCAGTCCCCAAACTGCATTCCAACCACTTGGTGATGGACAAACAATGGTCTCTGAATACGGTAAATATTCCATAAAACCTTGCATAGTTTAAAGAGAGTGCAGGAGTTTCCACATCCCATAGTTGAGAGCATATTGTTCTTTATTTGCCAGCAATGTACTAGTACATCATCGTGGCTATTTATCTCAATGTTTAAAAATCACGTCGGAACCGTTTCACGTTGGGAGACATCCAAATGCAGTGTTGTTGCATCTGTGTGCTGTTAGTCACAGGAACCTATATGCCCGGTCATATTGAATAGATATTTTTGATGGTTCACTTTCACACCAAAAATAATATTAGTGGTTCAGGCAGACACCAGTACTGGAGGAATAGACCTGATGCCATTGATTCTTACCTGTTTGCACAGTAACAAGAGTGAAGAGGAGAACTGCAATGAAGAAGGAAATTCGAACTTTAAAAATCACCCAGCAAATTGAGCTGTAGCTCCGTGCTGCACAGGAAATCATTCTGCAAAGGACAAATCAATACAAACTGTAACATACCGACTGAAGTGAATAACCTTGGAATCTACTGACTTAAAACCTCAGCTTAGTTAAGAAAGAATGAGAAGGAATGTTCATTTTTATAGTGTCTTTTCACATTGAAACACCTGAAAGCATTTTGCAGATAATTACTGTCAAGTTTACATACAAAATGCATTCTCTACACTTTATAGTAAATCCTGTGAAGCGCTTTGAGACGTCTTCACGATGTGATAAAGTGTTATGTTAAAGGCAAGGATTATTATTAAGTGTAGTAACTCTTCTGTTTTACTATCACTCTCATCTTTTATAATAATAATAATACAAACAGGATAATCAACTGTAACTATATATGTAACTAATATTATCATAAAAAATCAAATAGATTGTATATGTAATATTATTGATGTGGCTATCCCAAGACATTACAATGTGAAAAATAAGAACTAGAGAAAATCAGGAAATATATTGATCTACAAATTGAATGCGGACATATATGGCAAAGTAAAACAAACATAGCCTATAATTATTGGTGCAACTGGGACTGTTAATAAGATTATTCATAGGTGGCTTGACAAAATTCCTTGTGCACAAATATCAACCTCCTGCAAACATGTAGCTATTTTTGGAAGCTTGTATACATATATTAGAAGAGTAACATCCATTCATATTTAAAATGGCAATGTTTTGGGTCTGGCTGACCCATCACTGAAAAGCATTTAGAAATTACCTCTACAGAGTGATTTAAACTGAAATAACATAATAATAAAAATCCTTGCATTTGATACAGTGCCTTATCATGTCGTTGAGACACCTCAAAGCGCTTCACATAATATACCGTAAAGTGGATTTGACTGTGTATTTTGTAGGCGAAAAGCAAAAAGAATAGAACTGTATGGGTTTGAGCCCTACATGAGCACTTAATCTAACCTGATCACCATTACAACATTAAGGGAATGCTACATTATTGTACAACACAATACCAATTACATATTTACATTTCATAATCGGGAGGATGTTCCAAGGCGCGGGACAGTCTAGGGCTTGCACCTGCATTAGTGCTGGGAGACTCCCCGTAGGTAGAGCTCAGCAGAAGAACTGGTAAACCAAGGTCTGATTTGCCTGTTCTAACTGTTTGGGTGTACATTTAAGATCTCGTGGCACTACTGTGAAGAGGATGAGCGAGTTCCCTGTGGAGTGACTCAATCCCCGACCGGTTATGGGACACTGCTGAGTGCAATTGACGGCCGCATTTCGCCCGGAAAATACAGTCAATCCGCAGTCAATCCACTTTACAGTATATCCTGTGAAGCGTTTTGAGACGTCTCAACGGCACGATAAGGCGCTATATCAAATTACAAGGATTATTATCAGTATTATTATCAGTAAGCTCAGAGCACATACTTTTCGCTGTTGCTGTAAAACTGTCAAAAGACCGTAGGAGACAAATCAGGGGCAATGGGCACAGTTTGGTACGGTTTGATCAATGCAACATCCCTTTGCTGTACACTTGCTGGATGATGGGGGGGTGGGGGGGGGGTTGCTGGATCTTTATTAACAGACAGGAACCAGGAGGAAAATCCAACCCATTTTAGGGTCCAACTGCAGCAAGTTACCAGGTGATGGATCACACTCAGCCTTACCTGTCCAGGGGGTCTCAGGCTGGGGTCTTGCAGGTTGGAAAACTCATGCTTTGCCCTGACGGGAGCTGCTGCAGGAGCCGGTGGTTGATTTCTTTGCATCTGTCCTGGAGTGTCCACCCCACCCCAACCCCCAAAAAAACATATGCACTCAAGTTTCCCAAAGACAATTAAAAAGAATTTTTCTTTTTTTAAAAAAAAACCCAAAAGCCTGGGCTGGGCAGAGTGGGGGAGACTCCTCGGCTCGACTTTCTTTTCCACTTGTGGGTTTCGTGCGATCGGATCCGAAGACTGATCCGAGTGATGGAGTGAGTGCAGTCAGAGCTTTCTTTAGTTAAGTCCCTGTGTCGGAAGGCAACGGATTAGATCTGTTCGTTTCAGGAGGTTTGAGGATCCTTCTCTCTCTCTCTCTCTGTCTCTCTGTGAGTCTCTGCGATTCGCGAGTGAAACAGCAATAACCTCATTCCAGCCTCGCCTTTTTGCAAACGTCAGGTATTTATTTCAGAGGCTTTTGCCAACAAACACACCTCCGCAATCACTTCTTTCCTTCCTTCCTTCCTTCCTTCCTTCCACTCTCTCCCGAGTGGGAGCAATGTGAGAGCCACCGGGAGGCTGAGGCTCCCACACTGCAGGGACACACCGTGACAGAGAGGGAAGGAGACTGCAAACTTCATCGCGGGGCACGATGTCAGTAGCACAAAAAGATTATTTTTTGTCAAACAGCAAGACTCGTAAAAACAGGTTCTTTCTCCCTCCCTTTATTATTTCCCTTTCCCCCTTCCCCTTATTATTTCCTTTCCCCCTTCCCCTTATTATTTCCCTTTCCCCCTTCCCCTTATTATTTCCCTTCCCCTTCCCCTTATTATTTCCCTTCCCCTTATTATTTCCCTTTCCCCCTTCCCCTTATTATTTCCCTTTCCCCCTTCCCCTTATTATTTCCCTTTCCCCCTTCCCCTTATTATTTCCCTTTCCCCCTTCCCCTTATTATTTCCCCTTCCCCTTATTATTTCCTTCCCCCTTCCCCTTATTATTTCCCTTTCCCCCTTCCCCTATTATTTCCCTTTCCCCTTCCCCTTATTATTTCCCTTTCCCCCTTCCCCTTATTATTTCCCTTTCCCCTTCCCCTATTATTTCCTTTCCCCCTTCCCCTTATTATTTCCCCTTCCCCTTATTATTTCCCTTTCCCCTTCCCCTTATTATTTCCCCTTCCCCTATTATTTCCCTTTCCCCCTTCCCCTTATTATTTCCCTTTCCCCCTTCCCCTTATTATTTCCCCTTCCCCTTATTATTTCCCTTTCCCCCTTCCCCTTATTATTTCCCTTTCCCCCTTCCCCTTATTATTTCCCTTTCCCCCTTCCCCTTATTATTTCCCTTTCCCCTTCCCCTTATTATTTCCCTTTCCCCCTTCCCCCTATTATTTCCCTTTCCCCCTTCCCCTTATTATTTCCCTTTCCCCCTCCCAAGGACTGGGTCTCACTCGCAGTCCTCTCACAAGCTTGCCGCACGAATATTGGTGTCTCATTTATGTTACTTCTTAAAATGATTCCATAAGAATTCCAGTCCATCCACAACTTCACGCCAGAAATAGATAATATAATAATCCTTGCATTTGGTATAACAATTTTTTACATCATCAAATATGTCTAAAAAGTGCTTCACGGGATGCATTGTGAAGTGGCTCTGTATTTATAGACAAACACAGCAGTCAATTCATACACAGCAACACGCCACAAAGAGTCACAAAGTAGATGACCAATTTTTCATCTGGAAGATTTTTGACGAGGACACCTTACCCTTGTCTTTTCGAACCGTGCGACGGAATCTTTAGTGCACACGTTCTTTAAGATCTGATTTAACATCTGATCTGCAGGACAGTATCTCTGAGAATGCTGTGCTCTGGCAGCACTGCATTGTAGTGTCAGCCAAGACTGTGAGTTCAAAATCCCAATGTGGTATTTGAAGAGCGTGCTGCCAACTGAGCCAGGCTGACACCTGATTATGTCAGACTGGTGATTCTACAGGTTGGCATGACATCATGGCATGATGTTGGAGACTTAATTTGCACAACTTAAAAAATACTACAAATTAGATCCAATAGCTTACGTTTCTAATGTTTTCTGTTGAGAAATAAAATTAACGATCAGCAAAGTAAATCTGTAAAGTGAGAGTAATTACGATGAATTAAGTTTTGGCATTATAAGTGCTAAAAAAGGCCAAATTTACTTATTCCTTCACCATGTCTTCAGATGAATTTAAATGTACTGATACTTTGTAAAATAAAAAGATGTACAGTAGGAAAGAGGCTCCTATCCCATGTAATAGCATAATCATGATTTCTGAAGGTGTATTTTAATTCAAAGAATTCAGCATATTCTGAAATGCTGTTACTTTCCATTTTAATTATTTTTGTATGCTCCCTTTACTCATCCCCTCCTGAAGGCTATGACTCTTACTGGGGTACTTTTCCACGGGAACTCTGGTACATAATTGAAGCAGCCTCTGTAATCCATGTCAGATGGCTATTGATCTGTAGGGAGGGGGAAGGTGGGTGAGATAAGATGTCACAGCAAAGCCCAATTCTCAGACATTGTACACATATGTGCACTTCCAGCAGTAGTCATTTGTTAGCAGAGCCAACAACCCAAGGTATCAAAGCCCCTCATAATTTTTAAGACCTATGTCAGGTTTTCCCCTCAACCTTCTATGTTCTACTGTAGTGAAAATAGGCTCAGTTCTTCCAGTCTCTGCACATACGTCAAACTATTCATCCTTGGCATCATCCTGATAAATCTGCATTCTTTCTATTGCCCTGACATCCTTCCCAAAGTGCGGTGACCACAGTAGTCTGAACACAAAACTGAACACGGTGGTCTAACTGTGGTTTAACAATGATTTATATCCTAACAATATATTGTGGGACATTGCTGGGGTGTTGTGTTTGCCTTGCCTGAAAAAACAATGATTATTTTCAAGTGATTACTTTGAAATCTATCAACAAGATAAAGTGCAATAAAATGCAACTTCTTTCTTCTTGGGTGGTGAGGTCATTTATAATACAATCTTGAATTAAATCAAGTAACTCCAACACAGATCACACATCACAGATCAAACCAATGACTGTGTGGTGCTGTATCATATTATGTGCAGCTTTTGAAGCTATCAATGAGCTCATTGATGTTATAGTATTAATTCACTGTTGGATATTCACCAGCATTGTGTTAAATGTGCACTAAGATGATAGTAATTTTGTCAGCCAGATATGTGCAGTTTTTGAAGCTATCAATGAGCTCATTGATGTTATAGTATTAATTCACTGTTGGATATTCACCAGCATTGTGTTAAATGTGCACTAAGATGATAGTAATTTTGTCAGCCAGATTCAGTTGGTAGCACACCGCTCTGAGTCAGAAGGTTGTGGGTTCAAGCCCCACCTTGGGACTTTGAATTTCATCGTCTTGAATGATACTTCAGTGCAGTGCTGGAAGAGCGTTGTATTGTCTTCCTACAAATGTACAGTTGCTGGTAATTACATAGTCAGACATTCATCTACAAATATACAATCTTCTTAAAGATTGCTGTTTTTTTCCTACCTCTCCTGGGCTCATAGATGTTGACAACTGATTTGACAATGTGTTTGGCCATGGATTATAGAGATTGTTCATGCACATATGGAGGAGCTTCTGATTTCAACCAAATACTGTGTAATATATTCAACTGCAGTTCAATGTAAGATATAAGGTTAGAAAGATGTTCTTGAGTGGTTTTGATTGTTTTGCTTTTGAGGGACAGTGAGAAACATTACAGAACCTTTCCTTAGGAGATGAAATTGAATGGCCAAAGTTGAGATGCGGCAGATTAAACACAACCCTTGCAAAGTAAGTTCTTGATCGGCTGAATGGCCTTGTCTTATTTCATACTTTTTAATCCTTTTTAAAAAATTCATTTGATACAATTTCTGTTCATTTCATTCTGAAAACCTTTCTAAATAGAGAGATCTTTCTTACAACACAATGTTTTTCGTTGTTTGTTTTACATTTCTGCAATCCATCTGTTTTTCTGTACTACTTTCCCGCCTTGCATTACTCACTCTAGTGAACAACAATTCTTGAGGGAACCACAAGATATCCTAGTTAAGATTCAAAGGTCTTGCAGGGTAATCAGGAAGTCAGCCAATTGCATTGTGTATTTGGATATTTGATACCCCAAATAAGCTTGTAAATATATGGAGTGTTTTGTGGACTTTTCTCACATATCCCACTATAATATTACCGAAACTATACCTTGTGACTTAAATAACTCTAATAAAGATCACTGCAATCTGAAGTCAACAACTGAAATAAAAGCTTGTTCTTGAAAGCAGAGAAGTTTGTGCCATGACAACTGTCAACAAAATAATGGCAAAACATTTCATTAAAGGCATTTGAAACTGAAAGACTATAGTGGGAGCTCCGCCTTTCATTTCTTGTGCTTTATTCATCTTGCAGATGTTACCATGTTTTATTTGAGAGTACTTTTCGACTAACAATGGTAACCTGGGGAGACACTAAAACTGCCCATTTATTTTCGCTGTCTCAGGTGACCTTTCCCTGAACCAGAATCAGCTGCTTGGAGACAGATAGACAAGGGAGACAATGTCCGGGGGCTAATACCAGGATGCAAGGAGGAGGCAAAATCTCTAATGCTGTTCACTGGTTCATATAAAGAGTAAAATATTCCTATTGATGTGTAGTGATCATTCTCAACCAGCACCAATAGAAAACATTGTGCCCCCACCCACATAATCTTCAAATTCATCAGCTCATGTGCTCATCCGCAGCCTTTAAACAGGATGTGCTTTGCACTAATATGTGTATACTTTGCTTCATATATAACATTGGGTTCTAATATATGGCATCTCTTAAATGGATTCTTTTATAACTAGAAGTTGCAAACAGGCAACCATATTATTGCGCAGAAGTGTAATGATAATGATATTAATAATAATAATCCTCGCTTTTGATAGCTTTTCACATTGGCACTACACCTCAAAGAGCTTCACAGGTGTTACAGTAAAGTGTAGCGACTGTGTATTTTGAAGGCAAACACAGCAGTCAACATTTGCACACCAATGCCCCAAGTACAGCCGTGAAGTGAATGACTAATTTTATCTGGGTGATGATAAGCATATCATGCGGTCGAGCAGGAACTCAGCTCCAACATATCGGGAAGTAGATTGTGAAGCTCTCATACATCAATATTATACAGTACTGGATCCCAGAAAGATACCCAATTTGAGACTAAATCATTAGGATTCTTATAAGAAATGCTGCAAATTAGATCCCAGCGTCAACTTAATTGTGGCAGTTCACGGAAATCTTTGGTTTGCTATTAGTATGTAGGAGTTTATCATAATAATAATAATAATAGTTTACAGTAATTCAATGATTAAATGCTGATGCGCTCACATCTGATATCCTGAGGATGTTTTAGGAGGTAAAAAATCAGGGAAGAGTTCAGTATATATTTAATAATAATCCTTGCTTTTGAAATAGTGCCTTATCACATCATTAAAATGTCTCAAAGCACTTCATAGTAATTACTGTAAAGTGTAGTGATGTTTAGTCATATTTCTGTTATTTTTGTTCTTTGCCTTTGATAGTTCTACTGCCAATTCAGACAGAAATTCACACAGCCAGATTAGCAATACTTTGCTTGTATTAAGTTGCAAAGTACAGCCTTTAATTGATTAATACCATAGTTGGTGTCTCCTGTTTCCTGTGAGCACTCTCTCCCCCTTCCCTTCCCACCCCATTGATCCAGGCGCCATTTATATAAATACAGTCTCTGACCTTAAAGCTCACATTTCCCATCCAGATTAATGAAACCAAAGTCAGGCTCAGCATTTAACTAAGATCAGATGTCAGTAAATATTCAAGCGATGTGAGATAAGACTAAGAAAGACATGTATTAATTAACCCTTTACCCTTAACTGAAAATAAAGCTTATTAGTTTATCAGTAGATAAGACACATATCACAGTGAAAATTATGGTCCATGTGTTTTAATTTCAAGATAGCTATGGATTAAAAAAAATTCCTATAACCCATGAAAGAAATGTGAGGACTCCTTAAGCTTTTTTGTATTTTGTGCAAACAGTACCAAATACATTGTCAAATTGGCAGAGAAATATTGAATGGAGAAATAATCAAGTAATACTGAATAGGATAGAAAAAGTAAACTCAGAATAATACTTTCAGATAAGATAAGGCAGCTAAGCAAAAGCACACAGCTTGTGAAGGGCAATTTTAGGACCAATGCTATTTCTTTACACAGAGGCTAATCAACAGGTGAAACAGGATTAGCAAGAAGGATGCTAGGGCACAAGATGAATTTAAGAAACAGCTTGATGCTGTAAATATAATGGAAAGATGCTAGATTTAGTAACCTGGAATAGTAATAATCCTTGCATTGGATATAGCAATTTTCAAGCCAAAGGTTTGGGAGGGACATCTCAAAGTAAGATTTGTAGTGTGCAGTGACTGCAATCCAAAAAGAGAAGGAAGTTTTTCCATCCTGTAGCTGTGATTAGAGCACTCGTCTCGCAAGTGAGAGACCTGGGTTCGATTTTCAGCAGGGCAAAACCTTGGGCAAGTTTCCTTACTTCACATTCCTGATAATAATCCCTCAAGAAAAAAAGAAAATAATAATTTGGTCAATCAATCCACAACTGTTTGTGGGATACTGCTGTGTGCAAATGGTTCCCGTGTTTCGCCCACAAATATTCAGTCAATTCACTTTACAGTATATTCTGTGAAGCACTTTGAGATGTGTAGAAGACATGAAAAGTGCTATATCAAATGCAAGGATTGTTATTATTATTATCACTCAAAACAGGGTTTTGCCTCCCAGGCAGGTCACCAATTGCAACAGATCTGGCTTTTCATTATCACAATAGAAAGTTACCAAATAAAATGTGAATTTAAAAGTTTGCATTTTGGTTAATGCAGCATCTATTGCAGCTTGAGTCTAGCTGTCAACATCATAAACATTTAGAGTAACCTACAAAAACAGTCACCGCACCTGACAGGAATTACATAAACAACAATGTCACTGGTACTACACATGCATTCACCTGAAGCCAGAAAGAAAAGAGAGAACTTATGTTTTTATAGTACTGTATCGCATCCAACATTTTAAAGTACTTCACAGGCAATTACAGCGAAATGTATTCTTGTAGCCAAAAGCAGAAGCCAAACACACTAGTATTGGTGAGGTTAATTAAGCACAATAACAGGTTACCAGGAAGAGTGGTTGACAAAAATTTACAAAGAATATACAGCACAGAAACAGACCACTCGGACCAACCAGTCCATTTTTTTATTTTTTGGGTTAGCCGGGTGTCTGACACATGCAGAAACCCATTACCTTGCTTAAGAGTATCCAAACCAAAGTGAGATTACCATGGAAATCCCAGAGCTAGATTGTTGGGATAGAATGCGCACTCTCTGTCTAAAGGGATGCATCCTGCTTACCTAATTCTAGAAACGATTAGATGTAGGTTGGCAAGAGCCAAGGCTTGGGGACTCCAAAGTGGGGCACTGCTGGAGTCTAAAACGCATAGCTTGCCGTTGATATTGCTGACTTGCAAGCGTTCCTGCTGCTTGTCCAGCTAGGACCCGTTAAGTCTTTGGCTTGCAGGGTTAACAGGAGCTGAGTGGAATGACTTCCTGCCCCCAGTGACTGGTCTGCCCTTCCAGATCCATGCCAGTGTTTATACTCCACACAAGTCTCCACCCACTCCTTACTCCCTCCTATATCCTTCTATTCCCCTTACCATAATGTGAAGGTCTAGCTTACTCTTGAATGCATCTATGTCATCTGCAGTAGATATACCATCTATAGTATAGTGATTGAGGCCAGCTTGATGTTGTGATACGAAGATAAAGGGGGGGTATTCTGGAAGGATCATCTGAACCAATCTTGTAATCTTGTAAAGTGAATGGCCAATTAATCTAAAGGATTGTTGGCCAGGACACTTTCTTTTATGGTAGCATGCTATAGTGGGATCTTTGCCAAAACTATTCTTTTGAAAATACTAAGTAGCATATTGGACGATGAGAGTCCAATATGTACACTGGACTCTCATCATCTCAACACGAGCCTCAATCTTTGTGCAGCAGCAAACACAGGCTGAGACCAGCATTAAACCATCCTAAATCTGATGAGTTTTCAAATGAACAAAACCCATTACATTTTTAACACATCTGGTGGGTGATGTGATTAGTGAAGGAGATTGTGACTTCTACAGTTCAGGTTGAAGTACAGAATGGGAACTATCTTTTAGAAATCAGTTTGCTGGCAAACCTGGAAGAAGTTGCCTTTGGCATTCCATATGCTCTTTCTGTTTAAACCTGGAGAAAAATCTCCAAGTGCAAATCTAAAACAAGCACATCTTTTTAAGGAGATGCAAAATAGTTGAAATGGGTATTATTTCACTGGGGTTTCTAAATGCACAATTGCCAGAAAAAAATGTTGATTATTCAAATGTATGCTTATCTGACCTGTTCCTTTCTGATGCTTTGTTAGTTGTCACTGTTACCTGATATTAATACAATATAAAGGTTTCATGGAGGCTATGAAAGTGTTCAGGATGTTTTAGGGCTCAACGGTAATGATGCCTGGAAAACATCAATAGTTCCTTTTAATTCTTAATGGCTTTGGTATGACAACTGCTTTTTTTTTGTGTTGAATTCATTCATAGATGCAGGCTGGCACGAATGACCTTGACTGTGTCCGGATCATATTCCACAGCCCAGGAAAAAGCACAGCAACACTAATGCCAAAGTATTAACAATCTAAAGTATTACAATCTAAACCTGTTTTGGTCAGCCTTCCAGAATACCCTCCATACTGTCTTCCCATCATAGCATCAAGCAGGCTTCAGCCACTCTTTCTGGTAATCTTTACACCATATCCTCATAAGTTAGACTTACACACAACCTCTATGTTTAATAATACATCTTTTATTTGGTATAGCACCAAAACATCTCAAAATGCTTCAAAGAAAATTACTTTCCAGTGTAGCAATTTGACTATTTGTATTTGTCAGTTAATTTTCTCAGGACAACAGCCCACAAACAACTATGAAGTGAATGATCAATTTACCTGAAAGATTGTTGGTTAGGATACCAGGAGAAAATCCCCATTGAATTACCAGCAGTAGTATTAAACTTATAATTCCATTCATAACTCTGATTAGTTCAGAAATACAGTACAATGGGAAGAAGCACTTATAAGCAAACTCTGCCCTCTGTCATTTGAACTACCAGCAACAACAATAAAAACTTGCATTTATACAGTGCCCTTGAAAATGAATGAGAGGATCTTGAAATCAATCTGTTGGGTAATTGAGAGCCAGTGGAGCCTGGCAAGGACTGGTGGGATGAGGATACAGAGTTATGTGGGGGTGAGTATCCAGGTGGCGGAGTTTTGGATTAATTGAATCGTGTGTATGGTGGAGCTGAGGAGACTACACTGTATCTGTGAATTGATCCACTGTATCTGTCTGGTATTCACCCTTTCTCTCCCTCACTCATCTTTTTATTTGACTCCCACTTGTTTTATTTGCCTACACAGTCACTACAATTTACAGTAAAATTAAATGGTTTGATTCAACAAACTTAGTGAAAATCAGATAGTTACTTGGCAAAGAATTCAATTGAATTCAATTGAAGCATCTGAAAGAAAATGCAGGCTTTTTATTTAATGAAGTTGAAATTGTGGTATTCATAAACAAATTCCATTCATTACTTAACGAATGTCATTAGAATGTGTTTTGAAATACCTTCCCCTCCCATCCCTGACATTATAAATAAATAATAATAATCCTTGTATTTGATATAGCGTCTTATCATGTTTTCTAGATGTTTCAAAGCGCTTCAAAGAATATACTTTAAAGTGATTGACTGTATATTTTGTAGGTGAAACGCGGCAGCCAATTGTGTGCAGCAGTGTCCCACAAACAGTCATGGATTGAACAACCAAATTATTATTTTTTTAAGGGATTATTACCCCCAGAAAAGCGATCTGACAAACTACTATCAACCAGTTTCCTACTTACTGCTAGGTAAACAGGCGTCTGGAGTAAGGAAACTTGCCTAAGTTTCGCTCTGCCTGAGAATTGAACTCAGGTCCTCTTGCTTGCGAGGCAAGTGCTCTAACCACAAAGCTACAGGAAATTAGAATAATGGGTGCCCAAATCTGATTTAAAATCTTGCTTTGCAGCTTAAGGGAACACCTAAATGGGCTTTCCAAGTTTACTCTGGGTCTGATTCAATGTGAATTAGGTGAATAAACCAAAAGAGGACGCTTTCTGTACTTGCAAACCACAATTGGTAATACTCACTGAAATCTTCAGGCTCTCCCCACATTCTTCCTAAATTCTCAACTCATACTATAATCCACTGTAGTGGGGGGGTGGGGGGAACTCTTTGGGCCTGAGTTGGCTCCAAGGTAAGGTGCTTGGTAGCAGGTAGGGTGGTCCTACCTCGACAAGCAGTGGGAAGCTTGCCAGAGAGGGCTCTGAATGGCAAGTTATGTGATTTTAACTGGTTAATCTGTAGCTTCCCTCTGAGGAGAGAGAGTGCACATTTCTCCAGACATGGAAAATTTCCACTTGCAGATGGCATGCATACATGGAACTCTCAGTTTGGTTTTGATATTATTAAGCATGTTCTTTCGTTTCGACATATGTTGCACATCTGGCTAACCACATAAAAAAATCAAAACTCATCACACATCTCCAACTCTAATCAGTTCACACCCATGACCTCAGAATCATGAAAGACGAAACCTTGGGCAAGTTTCCTTACTCCACACGCCTAATAATAATCCCTCCAAAAAACAAACAAAAAAAAAAAATTGGTCATTTTCAATCCATGACTGTTTGTGAAACACTGCTGTGCGCAATTGGCTGCCGCCTTTCACCCACAAATATACAGTCGATTTACTTTACAGCATATTCTGTGAAGCGCTTTGAGATGTCTAGAAGACGTGAAAAACGCTATACCAAATGCAAGGATCATTATTATCATCATTATTATAATCTACAAGCTTTTAGACCAAAGATTGGTTCCATCTTGATTTACCTTGCTTCTCTACTGCACTTTACCACCTTGAAAGTGCCTTCCGCTATTGCTTGTGGTGGTTCTCACTATGTTCTGTTCTCAATCTTACTATAACCAGTACACAGCAATGCAAATATTAAAATGTTAGGACATCACAATTTAAACCATCAACAGCTAATCCGCTGAACAGGTAAGAATTAATATTGTTGAATAAGAATTTAAAATTGTTTATAATTAATTTAATTGGGAACAAAATATAATGCACAGCGGAAATGCATCATAATCTGTTTTTGTTCAAATTAATCTATTCATTGCCAGTTTTTAGTGGGTAAATTCATTCATCTCTTCCCCCTCCCCCCCGCCACCCCCCCATATAATAATCAACTCTGTCTTAGAATGATACAAAAATGGAGAAGGTTTCATTAGCAACCAAAAAAGAGTACCAGAAAGATGAAAGAAGCTGTTAGCTTGAAGTTGTTTTGCAAATATAAAAGTCAAATTTACAAAATGTTATCGCGGCCCACAGCTACTATGTAAATACAACGAGCTATCCTAGTCATTGTGTAATCACAGAGATCCACAATAAATCATTTTATTAATAACATGCAACTTAAATAAAGGAAATGTGGCAAGCAGCAATAAAGCATTAACAGGAAAAGAAATGTGACAGTTTCATTGCTGTGACGTGTCACAGGTATAAATTCTTGGGTTTACAGGCAGGCATATTGCCAGCTGTTAATTTTTTTTGGCTTTGATGACATTTGAACGGTGATGGGGATGAACCTTTCCTTTTAGGTCCCCAAACTATTCTGCGTGAAAAGGGACAATCCAAACCCATGGAGCCAGTGGTTGTGCTGATAAGGTACATCCAGAAACAACAACAACAATAAAATTGCAATTATAGAGCGCCTTTCACGTCGGGAGGACGTCCCAAAGCGCTGGACAACCAGGGGTCAGGACCCGAGCATGGTGGAGAGGTGGAGTAGGGGTGAGGGACGGCAGAGAAGTGGGAGGGCGACTGAAGGCACGATTGAAGAGGAAGGTCTTGAGACCGGCCTTGAAGGAGCCAAGGGAGGAAGCGAGGTGAAGGGACTGTGGGATGGGGTTCCAGAGTGTGGGGGCAGAGAGGCTGAAAGCCCGGCCACCGAAGGTAGGTCAGGTCGAGCGGGAGACATGGAGAGGCCGGAGCCCGCTGAATGGAGGGAGCGGGCAGGCTGGTAGGGAGTCAGTAGGTCAGAGAGGTAGGAGGCGGCAAGGCCATGGATGGCCTTGAAAGTGAGGACGAGGATCTTGAATTCGATCCTCTGGGGGATGGGGAGCCAGTGGAGTCGGGTGAGGGTGGGAGTGATGGGGTCGCGGAGCCTGGTGCGCAAGAGTACACAAGCTGCAGAGTTTTGGATGATCTGCAGCTTGTGAAGGGAAGAGTTGGGAAGGCCGATGAGGAGGGAGTTCCTGTAATCGAGCCTTGATGTGACAAATGCATGGGTGAGCGTTTCGGCAGCCTGAGGGGTGAGGCAGTGGCAGTGTCTGTCAATGTTGCGGAGGTGGTGGTAGGCAGTGCCAGTCGTGGCGCGGATATGGGGGAGAAAGTCAAACAAGACACCCAGGTTCCTGACTAGCTTAGTGAGGTTGAGTGCGCAGCTGTGGAGGCTGATGCTGCCAGCACACGAGGTACGGAGGCGCTGGCGCGAGCCAATTAAGAGTTCCTCAGTCTTGCTGATGTTCAGTTGGAGGCAAGGGAGGAAGCAAGGCAAAGGGACTGTGGGATGAATTTTCAGAGTGTGGGGCTGTGAAATTAATACTGATGGCACTGGACTTTCACAATTTACACCCAATGGAACAAACACTTCAAGATTCGGGTGGAATTTAGTAATGCAGTGTGAGACGGTTTGGAATACTGTATTAAATGTCAAACCTCTTGCTTTGCAGTTTCATCTGGACCATGATGCTGACTGAAATTGTTTGAAATGTATCATAACTGGTAAAGATTATTCATAAAATCAACTGATTGTTTTTAAATTCATTTAGCAAGGCTTCCCCACAGTTAATGCTGATCGCTATTAGATCAATTTTGTTTATCAACTTCAGTTTCTTTCTCCTCCCCTTTTCTATGCAAGTGCATAGTTTTCAAACAAGTAATTCTACCAATGACAAAGTGTCTCCTTGGGCAGGCTTGCAATGTTTCTGTTCAAATTCTGTAAGTATTACTGAAAGAATGCTCATGCCTTGTTGTTTGTGCTTTGCAGATTTAAGTGATTTTCTAATAGATTTGCCTTTTATTTTGCCCCAGGTCTGTTTCGCTGATTCTTTCAATTCCATGTCTTTCTGTCTGGAAGATCTGATTCAGCTGATGAAGCTGGAAGTTAAATTGCTATGCTGTTCTTTTTATTCAACTCCCAGCAACTCTCACCCTCCTGCACAACCAAAAGCTTTTAAAATTGTTAAAACTCTAGAAAAGTGTTGAATTTCTAGCTCAAGGGGTCTAGAAATTCTCCTTTGGCTGTCATTTCCACTCATTTAACCACAATTGGAGCCAAGTTTGGATATATTTAGAAAAAAACAATTTGGGCTGAAGTCTAAACAATAACAGCACAACAACAACAACAACAAGATTACATTTGTATAGCGCCTTTCACGTCAGGAGGACGTCCCAAGGCGCTGGACAGTGTACAGCATTTCAGACCTGAGCTGGTGTCAGGGGGGTAAGGGAGGGGAGGGGAAGGGGGGTGGCTGATGGCATGGTCGAAGAGGAGGGTCTTGAGGTGGGACTTGAAGGAGGCTAAGAAGGGGGCGAGGCGGAGTGACTGGGGGATGGAATTCCAGAGGTTGGGGGCAGAGTGGCTGAAGGCTCTCCCGCCAATGGTGGGGCAGGTGGGGTGGGGGACGTGGAGCAGGCCACAGCTAGCTGGGCGGAGGGAACGGGCGGGTTGGTAGGGGATTAGGAGGTCGCAGAGGTAGGGTGGAGCGAGGCCATGGAGGTCTTTGTACCCTCTGAAGGATAGGGAGCCAGTGGAGTCGGGCGAGAGTGGAGGAGATGGATTCACGGAGTTTGGTGCGGGAGAGGACAGGGGCTGCAGAGATCTGGATTATCTGCAGCCTGTGGAGGGAGGAGTTGGGAAGGCTGACAAGCAGGGCATTTGGAGTCGAGCCTGGAGGTGATGAAGGCATGAACAAGAATTTCAGCGGCCTGAGGGGTGAGGTAGTGGCGGAGTCGGGCGATGTTACTGAGGTGAGGGGAGGCAGAGCACGTCATGGCTTGGATGTGGGGGAGAAAAGACAGTTGAGGGTTGAACAAGACACCTGGGTTCCTGACTGGCTTGGTGAGTTATTGTGTGGAACCACACAAATAGAAAAAATCTGCACCTTTACAAAGGCTAAGGAATCAAAGGCTTTGTCTCCTAAAGCATTCTGAATCCAATATGTATATATATGTCTATGAAACCAATCATATAAAATTATTTTTACAGCAAATTTGTACCAGCAGACTTTAAAACACAATGCTTATGCCATGTTTTATTGAATGATTTTAAGTGTTCTGCGGCAAAGGATTGTCTTAAGAAGAATGTTGTACATAGACCGCTCTTTCTCTCCCTTCCCTGGTGATTCTGAAAAGGACACAATAACAACAACAAATTGCATTTATATGATGTCTCTCATGCCAGGAGGATAACCCATATTAGTGTACATTGGGAAATGATGGGGTATTTTTTTGAGGGAACTATTTGAATATTTTTAAGGTGAAAATTGGGTTCTAAAAAGAATTTCAAGAAATATAATTCTATAGAACTCTTTTGAAGAGCATGCAGCATTCCTGATATCCTGACCAATATTTTTTCCATCATACAAATACAGATAATGGTCATTGATTTTACTGCTGTATGTGAGATGTTATTGATGCAGATTATCTCTTATGTTTGTCTACATAACAAGCCACTACACTTCAAAGTAGGTCATTGCTTGTTAAGTATTTTGAGACATTCAATAGTGAAAAGGCATTATTTCAAATATTAATGACAATATCCTTGCATTTAATGCAACATATTTCATGTCAGGAGGATTCTCAAAGCATTTCACATGATTTACTGTAAAGTGCAGTGATTGTATTTTCTAGGAAATTTGAGCACAACAATATTTCATTGTCCTGAAATGAATGACTAATTTTATCTGTAAGTTATTCGCCAGGACAATGGGAGAAACTTGTAGCATCTGTATTCAAGTACTTTAGTGCCATGGGATGTTTCATGTCCATTTGAACACAGACAGGACATCAGGTTAACATCTTGTCTGAAGGGCAGCATCTCGGCCAATGTAATGTTCCCCCAAAACTGCAATGGGATTCCATCTTAGAGAGTGTGAAAATTCCTGATTTGGAGTTTGAGTACAAGCCCAACCTCCCTAGGAGTACAAGCCAGGTGTCAGCCTCGTTCAGTTGGTAGCAGGATTGCCTCTTGTGAGTTCAAGCCCCATGTCAGGACTTCAATCTCACGGTCTAAGATGACAGTGCTGGGGGTTGTGGCATTATCTGAAGTGCCGTTCCTTCGGGATGAGATGTTAAACTGAGGTCCCGTCTGCCCATTCAGGTGGACATTAAAGATCCCATGGCACTATTTGAAAAGAGAAGGGAGTTTGTTTCTGCTGTCCAGGCCAACAATTCCCCAGATAAAATTAGTCGCTCACTCCAATGGCTGTTTGTGGGCCATTGCTGCGGGTCAGGTCTGTGGGGCTGAATGTCTTACTCCGGTTCCTAAATTGGTTGCTGCATTCACCCACACAACACACTGCCACTCTATTTTACGGGGACATCTTCGATAACAGCTTTTAAGAGAGAACCGGATAGGTATCTGGGGAAGACGGGTTACGGGGAGAAAGCTGGTGACTGGGGTTAGTGAAAGCGACTCGCCCTGTCAAAGAGCCGGCACAGGCTCGATGGGCCGAATGGCCTCCTTCTGTGCCGTAACATTCTATGAATCTATTCTGTGAATCTTGTGAAGCGCTTTTGAGGTGTCCTCCTGTTTGGTATTAGATGTGAAGATCATTATTATTATTATTATTATTGTGAGCTGAGCACAAGCACACGAGGGCTCCAGCCACAGCACTGCTGTGCGCTTACCCTGCGTTAGATCGCAATTCTGATTCACGTGAAAAGATCCATTGGATACGACGAACCAACATTCCGCAAGACACCATAATGGGGTCCGACTTAAGGTATTTCCTAACGTAGCTCCAGCTACCGATGGAACTTACCCATCATATACCCAACTCCGATTTCTTACAAAGAAATCCCTCCCGCAATAACTACAGGGAATCGCACCATTTATGTCTGCGCTGTTCAGGTGAGCGAACCGTTGGCTGCGCGAGAAAGGGGCCCCTATGCTTTCTTGTGTTCTTTCATGTAGCAAGAAATCACTGAACGGGTAAGTTATCGTCAAACACGGAAGCGGTATCAGCATTAGTAATTCAATTTAATCACTAGCTGTATATGAATTATTTTGATAATGTGCCCATATTTGACTTGGCCAGCTCCAGTATAACTAATTTAGCTTGTTGTCGTTCAAGGTTACGATGCAACAAAAAAAAAGGTAAAACATCTAGAAGCCTTTCTCCACAGTAAGTTACTTTCGTTATACAGCGAATAGCAATTGGGCTTAAGCGGTCATTCTTTTTTATGGCGTTTTTTTTCTGTTTAAAATGTGTGAGGAACGTTAGCTCGGAAATCAGGAGAAACCTCTCGTCCTTCTTCGGAGTCATGTTACCGGAATGTTTCAACGCAAATGCAAATATTGTTTAACGTGTGAAGAACACGCAAACTGGACATCAGTCCTAATGTCTCATCTGAAGGACAGAACCTCCGGTGGAGTCCTGTAGCTCAGTGGTTAGAGCACTCGCTTTGCAAGCGAGAGACCTGAGTTCAATTCCAGGCAGAGGGCGAAACCTTGGGCAAGTTTCCTTACTCCACACAGAGCCTAATAATAATCCCTCCAAAAGCAAAAACAATAATAAATTGGTCATTTTCAATCCACGACTGTTTGTGGGACATTGCTGTGCGCAATTGGCTGCCGCGTTCGCCCACACATATACAGTCAATTCACTTTACAGTGTGTTCTGTGAAGCGCTTTGGGACGTCCTCCCGACGTGAAAAGCGCTATATCAAATGCAAGGATTATTATTATTATTATTATTATTATGGCACACAGTGCATTCGCATCAGATTCGCATTTCTCTTTGTGTGTGTTGGCCTCCAGAGGCGCTGCAGCGCAGCCAAGAGTCTGACAGCACAGCTCTGCTCTGCTCCTCCCCTCACTCCGGGAAGCTGTCGCTCGGCCACTCTGACGGACTCAAGTCGTCAGTCGCTCAAGGACGCGGCGCCACCGGCTGATGAGAGACATGCTGCGGCTCCTCGGCAACCTGATCCGCGGCGGCGGCACCGTGAGTACCGGGGCCCGGGGGGAGGGAGAGAGGGAGCGGCGCCGTGAGGCCCGGGGGAGGGGGAGGGAGGGGAGGGAGAGCGGCACCGTGAGTACCGGGGCCCGGGGGGAGGGGAGGGGAGGGAGGGAGCGGCACCGTGAGTACCGGGGCCCGGGGGGAGGGGAGGGAGGGAGCGGCGCCGTGAGTACCGGGGCCCGGGGGGAGGGAGCGGCACCGTGAGGCCCGGGGGGAGGGAGAGAGGATACCGGGGAGACGTTGACGATGTTGCCCGGAGCCCGAGGCTCTGTTGTGGGCCTGAGCCCGGGACCGGCTCTCTCTTTCCCGCCGTCGCCGAGTGACCCCACAGGCCCGAGGACATCCAGGGTCACAGAGCGGGAGGGAGGAGGGAGGGAGAGGCGCGGCTCAGGCTTCCCCTGTTCGTTGAGCTCCTGACGGGCGCCGCGACCCTCAGGCCTTGTCCTGGAGAGAAAACAGCCCAACATCACTCGCCAGTGACAGCCCGACCCCCAACTGGGTCCCCCTCCCCTCCTCCCGGGCTCCTCCCCCCGGCCCTCTCCCCCTCCTCCCCCCTCCTCCCCCGGCCCTCTCCTCCCCCCCTCCTCCCCGGCCCCTCCCCCCCCCCCCTCCCCCCCTCCCCCCCTCTCTCCCCCCTCCTCCCCCGGCCCTCCTCCCCCCCTCCCCTCCTCCCCGGCCCTCTCCCCCCCTCCCCTCCTCCCGGCCCCTCCCCCCCCCTCCCCCCTCCCCTCCCCCCCTCCCCCCCTCCTCCCCCCCTCCCCCCCTCCCCCCCTCCCCCCTCCCCTCCCTCCTCCCCGGCCCTCCTCCTCCCCCCCTCCCCCCCCCCTCCCCCCTCCCCTCCTCCTCCCCGGCCCCCTCTCCCCTCCTCCCCCCCCTCCTCCCCCCTCCCCCGGCCTCCTCTCCCCCCCTCCCCTCCCCCGGCCCCTCCTCTCCCCTCCTCCCCGCCCCTCTCCTCCCCCCCCCGGCCCTCTCCTCCTCCCCCCTCCCCCCTCTCCCCTCCCCCTCTCCCCCCCCCCTCCTCCTCCTCCCCTCCTCCCCGCCCTCTCCTCCCCCCTCCTCCCCGGCCCCTCCTCTCCCCCTCCTCCCCGGCCCTCTCCTCCTCCCCTCCCCGGCCCTCTCCTCCTCCCCTCCTCCCCGGCCCTCTCCTCTCCCCTCCTCCCCGGCCCTCTCCTCCTCCCCTCCTCCCCGGCCCTCTCCTCCCCGGCCCTCTCCCCCCTCCCCTCCCCGGCCCTCTCCTCTCCCCTCCTCCTCCCTTCAAAAACTCTTCTACAAACATTTTGTGTTTCACTTATATTAAGGTGTTTACGGAATAAAACAATATAGTACACATTTACATTTTATATGTAGCACCTTTTACATCGGGCGGACATTCCCAAAGCACCAAACCATCTTAACAGGACAGTGTACCCAAACTCTAGGGGTGGGGGGAGAAGATGGCCCAAGTGGAGTTCTGTAGCTCAGTGGTTAGAGCACTCACTTTGCAAGTGAGAGACCTGAGTTCAATTCCAGGCAGAGGGCGAAACCTTGGGCAAGTTTCCTTACTCCACACAGAGCCTAATAATAATCCCTCCAAAACAAAACAATAATAAATTGGTCATTTTCAATCCACGACTGTTTGTGGGACATTGCTGTGCGCAATTGGCTGCCGCGTTCGCCCACAAATATACAGTCAATTCACTTTACAGTATATTCTGTGAAGCGCTTTGGGACGTCCTCCCGACGTGAAAAGCGCTATATCAAATGCAAGGATTAAATTAAAGAGGAAGGCCTTGAGACGAGGGAAGGGTGAATCGAAAGGACTCTTGAGTCTTTTCTAAAGGGAAATTTGCCAGTGCAATAGTGTAATGTACAGCCTGCATGGTATAAATTCTGTGGCTTTATTGTGCGAGCAAAGGACATAAATTCAGCCATGAGCAAGTTTTATATGTACTTGATGTGTTTGCAGCAGAATCTTGTAATTTTTGACCTTTTAACTAGAAATGTGTTTCTTGCAAACGTAAGGTACCAAAAATGTTAGGGGATCGACTCTCCAGTGGGCTACAAACACCATAGAATTGATGCTTAACCAAACAGACTGGAAGAGCTCTGGTATGATCTCACCTGACACAATTTCTAAAACCGAGTTGAATAATTTGGTCTCAGCTTGAATGCAAGTGAATGCCACTAATGGTCTTGCTGCACCACTAGTCCAGGAAAAAATGAAAATCAATCAGGGTTTCCTATTCTTTGTCACTATCCAATAACCCCCACATTTACAAACTAAAGGCAACTTCAGATTTGACTGATACCCTTCATAGGCAATTACCCTGATCATACTCATTGCCTAGATTCATACAGAAAGTTCAGTTGGGCAAGGTACCAGAGCCTTTGCTTTGTGGAACTGATCCCAGTTAGAGTTAGCATCTTCAAGGTAGGAAGAGGAGGAATTAACCTGATCTGTACAATTTATGTTTCTCCTTCATTTAACCTGTAGTAGATCTAGAGGAAAGCAGTTGTGGGTACAAGCTTTACAATACAAAATTACATTTGTATAGTGTCTTTCATGTCGGGAGGACATCCCAAGGCGCTGGACGGTCAGGGTTTTGGACCTGAGCTGGGGGTCAGGATTGTGAAGGGTAGGAAGATGGACAACAACAACAAGATTACATTTATATAGTGCCGTTCATGTCGGGAGGATGTCCCAAGGCACCAAAGGCGCGGTGGAAGCGGAGGATTTTGAGACGCGCCTTGAAGGAGGCAAGGGAGGGAGTGAGGCAAAGGGAATGTAAGATGGAGTTCCAAAGTGTGGGGGGAGAAAGGCAGAAGATCCAACTGCTGATGGTGGGGCGGGCCAGGCAGGGGACGTCGAGCAGGCCATAGCCTACTGAGTGGAGGGCACAGACAGGTTAATATGGGGTCAGCAGGTCGCAGAGATAGGAAGGAGCAAGGCCATGGAGAGCCTTGAAGGTGAGGATGAGGAGGGAGTTGGTATAGAATTTAAATTCCTTACAACAAAGCATTCTCATATTCTGTTATCTATACTCATTTAACAGACTGTACAATCATTCGTTCATTGCCTACTTTTTTTTCAAAGTCTGGCTTGAAATACAAATTGATGTACCCATTTTTAAAAAGACCTTTATATATTCCCGACATGATAGGCGCTATACAAATGTAGTCTTGTTGTTGTACTCTGAAAGTTAGCCTGAAATAGGGTGCAATTATAGAGATCAAGTAATAAATGATCTTTGTCTGTGTACTTTGTATACAAAGATCTTTTTAAAAATGGGCCCAGTGCTTGTCTGTCTGTTATTTAGTTATGCCCTCTCTTTTTCATGATCTGAAAGTTGAGGATAGGATCATGAGTATATCCTGCCCTCATAAACAGTGAAGCTTATTGCAGCATCACTGCAAACAGGTTTGTTTAACCCTATTGTGGGTTCCCACGTGATTGGGGAAGTATCCATCAGAGGCTAGGCCTCTCCCCCAGTGGTATAGGACGAGGGAAAATTTGCGTGAGTGTGGCCTTAGGTTGCACCCCTGGAGTTACAGTGCGATTAGTAGAGAACAAAAAGTTCAGCTGTATGGGTCGCATAATCAGGGAACTAGAAGTAAAAAAAACCCTCTCAACAAAAGAAACTGTTGGTCCAAGTATTTGATAATGTATGTTTTCTGTGAACACTCTTCCAGCCGGTGGTACAGCCAGCAAGTCAATTATTAATTCCAAGAACAGTTTTGGATGGTCTCATTGTATTATTGTCAAAATACCTAAGATTTATGATCTTCTGCAGTGAACTGAAGCAATGTTCAAAGAAAATCCAAAGAGAGAGAATACCATTGCTGTTTTGATAAAGTGAAATTTGGAAGTTCCCAGCTTTGCTCCTGTAATGGAGTGCCTTACAATAAATTGTATCATAGAGGGAAGGAAGCAGTTTGGCATTATCTGGCTCATCCAGTTTGAATTATCTCCTTTTAGTTGATCGGAGTGGCATTGCAAACAGAAGTGAAGTCTTCTATGCTCCAGGCAGCCTCATCGTTGTGGCTGAAAGTATCACATGAGGCAAGTTATAGGAGTGACTTAGATAGGAAGCAACACCTGTTTTAGTTGTAAGAATAGTGAAGCATTTTATTTTATTGAGGCCACTGTCTTGAAGAAGAAATGTTTTCCAAACCAAGTTTAATTTATAGAGGAACCTATTTCAGCATAGTAGGTTGCCTTAACACATTGGTACACAATTGCTGTAGTTTAAGTTGCTAAACTGTTTAGCAATATTTTTCTCACCGATCCCCTGAAATTCCAACATTCTTCAAATAAAACGTAGTCATTCATTTCATGGCTGCTGTAGGATATCATTGTGTGTTCACATACAAAATACACAGTCACTACGCTCTACAGAAAATCCTTTGAAGTGCTGAGACATTTTGCCAATACGATACCACTTAGCCTATCCATGTCCCTTTTTCAACTTGCATGTGATCGTGATCATCTATGCTGTGATGCTGTCCTGTGGTAAATCACCCCAAATGGCAAAGTATGGAGGCAACAGAAGGAACTAACCCTAATAAAAAGCAAAACAAAATTAAATCGGGTATTTTGTATTGCAATTTAAAAATGTCAAGAAGCTGTGATTGTATTAGGCAGTAAAGTGTAACATCACCTCCTACCTAAAATAGATTAAAAGCATGAAAGATCTTTGAATTTCTTGAAAAGAATAAACTCTGGAGTGAGCTCTGAGGCAGTAACACATTTTCATGGTAGACATGATGATAACCTGCTCTAGCTTGGTATGGCTGTAGTCACCACTCCAAACTTTGTTCTCTAGACAGTATTACATCAGAATTCCGTTGTGTTACAAGATTATATTGCAAAAAGTCAGGAATGTGTGTAAAGCTGTAATGTGCTTGCAGTTTAACTCAGTGCTGCATTACAGCTATTCAGTGGGTCTTGGCAACACTTTCACTACATTATAGATTGCTGCATGTTTTATATTAAATTTATATAACAAATGTGGTCATGCCCACTTATATGCAACTACTGTTCGACCAATAGATTACCAGTCAAGTTAGCACAAGTCAATTTCTCGCCGCTGTTCTATATAGAAAACGTTCATGTCTGCAAGTATGCTGAAACTGACTCCCGTTTCCTACCCCACATGTTTTGGACCTGTGCTTTCGTAACTGCTCAGCTGTTAGTTTTTTTTACTAGCAACCAACACTTCTCCATCTTGCTTCCTAGTGGAGATAGCAAGGCCTCACTAGTGTGAGCAAGAACCCTTAATACTGTGGTCCCTAGACAGTTAATGGTACTCACTCTATGGAACCTGGGATGGTGCTACCTATTTTCATTCTTGCCCTATGTTGTCAGACAAGAGAAAAATTGAAAAGAGAGTTTCAACCCTGCCATCAGCAGAGAGGATGGACTAGAAAGCCTGAGAGTGAAGTAATTAAAACTTTTCTCCTGCTTGTATTGTACAAAAAAAACTTGGCAAATTAATTACACTTGCATAAAAGTGGGTCTGATTGCACGTTCAGGCAATTTCTCATTAAAACCCAAGTGAGATGTAGTTTTGTTTGATTTTCTGTTTTCTCTTCACAAGTACTGTAGTGCGCTTGAGTTGCTGGAAGCGCAGTCAGAGCTTGCAAACTTGACTATGGCACATACCGATGTGAGTACCAGTAGCTTATGGATGCCTGCAGTATTGTATGCAACATTTTTAAGGATGGATAAATAGGTCTGTTTTAGGCATTGTACTTTGTTTAGCACCATATTTGTTGGGCAGCCTATTGCATTTAAAACCTTGTGCACACAGTTTTCCTGTATGGTTCCTCAAGTGAATGCGCCACGCAGACCAGGAATATCACAGGACAGATTCCTGTTCTGTGTTAGCTAGCAATAGCTGGTGCTATGGTCATGGTATACTTGTGCCTTTGGCCTGGATATGGTAACATTCAGCAAGGATTTCTGCTCTTGATAATTATCCAGTGACTACCTGATGGAAAGACCATGTTTATGGATATTGCATGAGGACAGGGTTGTACTCTGCTAGAATGGCCTCCACAGTCAAATGCCCTGCTCAGACTCAATGTCGAGACTTGCACTTGAAGAATAATCACTTAGGTGAGGTACCAGAGGGCTGAGACTTTGCTCACTTTCAGTGGGGTGCTGGATTTACGTTTACAGTAGATAGCTTAGCATGTGCGTGCCTAAACTCGTGCAGAGCTCTACTAATTGGTCTCAGATTTTTTTTTTAACAATGCTATCGGGACTGATACGGTTTGCCTCCTGTATTTATAGTTGGTCTCAACAGCTAGATTCCACCAGATATATAATAATGAATAATCCTTTCACAGCGCTTTATCATGTAATTGAGATGTCTCAAAGCTCTTCAAAGAATATATTGTGAAGTGAATTGACTGTATATTTTGTGAGACAATCCCGGCAGCCAATTGCACACAGCAGTGTCCCACAAACAGTCGAGGATTGAGTGACTTTTTTTTCTTTTGAAGGAATTATTACCCCCGGGTTCCTACTTACTGCTAAACAAAGGTGTGTGGAGTAAGGAAACTTGCCAAAGGTTTCGCCCTGCCTGGGAATCAAACCTGGGTCCTCTCGCTTGCGAGGCGAATGCTTTAATCAATATGCTACAGGACTCCATGTTTTTAACAGCAAATATAAAGATGCAGCATAAACTGGTCATTTGATTGATATTTACTCTGATCTGAAACCACTGGTGATACAAACTGTTCAGTACCAAAGGATCCCTTCCTGTCGACAGTGAGTGACTCATGTTGATACACAATTTCACAGGTGCTGGTAATGATTACAACTATTTCCAAGGTACCATCCTGCATGTGTGAGTCTAAGCAGTGAGTTGTCTCGCCTGATCATGTCCTGAATTTGTCTTCGTACTCGTGCTTCTTAGGTCACTGGATGGTTGTTTTCATTTCTTCCTTTCTCGATTGAGAATATTGAGGCTAGTTGCTTATTCACAGCACAACATCGGCTCTGAGATCAGCAGATACCAACGATTTGATTGTTAAACTATGCAGCTCAATATCACCATGCAGTACGTCACTGATAAAAAATATTCAAGAATAATTAGATTTTTTTTTCTCCCCTCTGGAAATGGAATAAGAGAATAACTGTGTAAAATAACTTGGTCTTGGTAGAAGATAGGATGTTTTACTTATTCCATCGTGGGTTTATAAGTACAGTAGTAGTAGTAAAGGTCCACTGACCACCTTTAATTCTGGGTCTGTTACTGATAACGTACCAGGCATAGTTCATGTCTCAGATCCAAGAGAATGATATAATTTGGTCAGCTGGATGTCTCACACATGAGGAAACTCATGCTCAGGAGTATCCAAACCACACAAAGTTCCACAGATTTATGCTACCTACATATGGGAATTTCCATGTGTCTGGAATGGAATGCGCACCCTCCCTGGAGGAATCCATCCTGCTTACCTAATTCCAGGGAGTATTAGACACAGGTTGGCAAGAGCCAAGGTTTGGGGATCTCAGAGTGTCTGTTGGGGTACTGCTGGTGTTTAACCAGCTAAAACCAGCTTGCCATTGAGAGCACATTGGCAACTTTCTCACGACTTGTCTAGTTAGGACCATCCTTCCCGATTTTGCTTTCAAGGTTAGCAGGAGCTGAATAGGAAGAATCTCTGCCCACAGTAGGGAGAAGGAAGAATGACTAAAGGTGAATGTTAACTAATTATAAACTCACTTTTGTTCGTATCATATGATTTGATCAAGGGGGCATGGGGTTCGTTATCTGCTGCTACTTTTGCCGCTGGAAAAATAAAACTTCACACATTGCAAAGATAAATAGATCTGGATGTGGGTGATCAACATTTTCACAAACATACTCCCCTTGAATGCTTAATAGATGTTAATATTTACTGACTGCTGCTATTCATTAATTTTGTTGGATTCCTGGGCCTCTCATGGTCTTAATAATACATTTTATTTATTTCAGGCTTCCAGAGTACTTGCAGGTTCCCGCACATATGCAGACTTTGCATCTGAAGCAACATTCGATATTAAGGTGATGTATTTTTGTGAGTTTTTTTAAAAACTTTCAAAGATTATTTATAGATCTATGCCAAGGGAAGCTTAAAATTTCCTTATTTGATTGTTTGATTAAAGCAGTAGAGAAGAGGAAACAAGCATATCTCCCAAGTCTACAAATATATTCATGTGCACTTACAATACAATGCAACTTTAAATATATATAAAGCCCTTCACGTTGAGAAGACATTGCAAGGTGCTTAACAGTTCTGGCTTTGCACCCGAGCTGGTGTGGAGGGAGAAACAGCTCAGTCCCAGAGGTATGTCTTGAGACGGTCCTTAAACAAGATGAGAGGAAGAGTGTGTGAGGGACTCTTGGATGGCATTCCACAGAGTGGGGGGGGAGTTCATTTGGTTTCCAATGGAGAAACCTTTAAAAGATTCTTGCTACAACTATGTGTTTTGGTTTCCAAGCCTATCCTTGAGGACCACTATCGGTCATTTGTTTCCATTTTTGGTGGTAGATAGGTGGTAGGTAGGTTGTTGTTTTCTGGCTAGCCAGTAGCACTATGAGTAAATCCACTACATGGTATACAACAACAACAACAACAAAATTACATTTGTGTAGTGCCTTTCACGTAGGGAGGACGTCCCAAGGCGGGACAGGCAGAATTTTGGACTCAAGCTGGGAATCAGGGATCGGGGAGGGTGGAGGGCAGAGGGGGAATTTTTGGGACCATATCCAAACATTCTCATTGATTTTTAAATACAGAAATGTGACTTGCATCGTCTTGAAGAAGGTCCTCCAGTTTCAGCGGTCCTGACACGAGAGGATGGGCTTAAATACTATCGGATGGTGCATCTGATTCGACGCATGGAGCTCAAGGCAGATCAGCTGTACAAGCAGAAGATCATCCGTGGTTTCTGCCATTTGTGTGATGGACAGGTACGTGGGCTGATCCTGTCAACAACAACAACAAAAAGATTCCATTTATAGAGCGCCTTTCACGTCGGGAGGACGTCCCAAGGCGCTGTCGAGAGAAATCTCAGTGCTAAACGTTTTTAAAAGACATCTAGTCTCATTTAATAGAATCTCATAAATTAAATAAAAATATTGCCTAGGAGCGGTTGTCAAAATTCTGTAATATCCTTTGAGTTCAGCATGTTGAAGTGGAAATGTGGAGCCAGGTGTGTGTTCTTTGTTTAAATAATTTGTGTGTGTGTATGTGTGTTGAAATAATTTGTGAATTCCTATAGCATAATAGTTAGAGCACTTGCCTCGCGAGTGAGAGGACCTGGGTTCGATTCCCAAGCAGGGCGAAACCTTAAGCAAGTTTACTTACTCCACCCGCGTCTTGTGTGCTTAGCAGTAAGTAGGAACCCGGTTGTTAGTTGATTGGAGTATCACTTTTCAAGGGATAATAATCCTTTCAAAAATATAATAATAATGTGGGCATTCAATCCACGACTGTTTATGGGACACTGCTGTGCACAATTGGCTGCCCTGTTTTGCTCACTAAATATAGTCAATTCACTTCACAGCATTTTCCATGAAGCGCTTTCAGACGTCTCAAAGATGTGAAAAGGCGCTATATCAAATGCAAGGATTATTATTAATGTAAACATTTCAAAAATATAGGTGGATGGCAATCAATTGAAGATAAGTGTTCCTTGGCTGCTCATAATTTTGGCACTTGCACAGTGTGTGTGGCATTGAACTAACAATTGTAACTAGGTCCAAATTAGGTCCCTGCCCCCTCATGGAAAATAAGTAAACCCATTTTTTCCCTCCTTTTTTTAACTGTCCGAATGATGTGAAATAACAAGCAAAGGAGTACTTTTTGTTTAAACACTCCCTCTAGAAAGCAACATTTCTCCTACAACACCAGCCTACTCGGGTGATATATTACTAGAAGAGCCAAAGCAGCACCATTGAGCTTGGCAAGGTTTTGGGAGCTTGCTCAAGCTTGGGAGAGTTTAGTGTCTTTTTATCAGAACTGCAAATTGTTTGAACCATTAACCAGTAAGAGTCTGATCAACTAACTGTGCATTTCCTGTTTTTATTTAAGATCCCCAGCTTTCTGATTTTTATTTGTATCGCAATCTCAATAGTTTTGGAGGTCCAGTGTATCCAGGTTTCCTGTGGGGTACATCACTTAGATACTGATGCATCTTGACCTTCTTGCATCAATACCCAAGTGGTGTACTCCACAGGAAACCTGGATACATTCTATGAACACAGAGTCCATGTAATGTATTGAAGGAATCTAATGTTCATGGCATTAACCCCTAAATATAAATGTGTTGCAATTCTTGTTTCAGGAAGCTTGCTGTGTTGGAATTGAAAGTGCAATCAATTCAACAGACCATCTTATAACAGCATATCGTGCTCATGGCTACTCCTATACCCGTGGCGTGCCCATCAAAGAAATCATGGCTGAGCTTACTGGTATGCAAATTGGGCCTCCACTTAAGAATTTATTATTTTTCTAGCAGTTTACTGGAAAGACTACTTATCAGTGTTGCGCAACATCTCGTGTTTGACCAAATTTGTGTCTTGGGTTTTGAAAATTGATGTGCTTCAGATTTCTGCCATTGCTTGTGAAAGCTATAGTGATGTATGTTTCTCTCAACAGGCAGACGTGGTGGCTGTGCTAAAGGCAAAGGGGGCTCCATGCATATGTACTTCAAAAACTTCTATGGTGGCAATGGCATTGTTGGTGCACAGGTAAGGGTGGATCTGCAGCCTCATAGAAATCTTTGTTATACAGTGTAAAATAGATTGGAGTTCTGTAGTTTAGTGGTTAGAGCACTTGCCTCACAAGCGAGAGGACCTGGGTTCAATTCCCAAGCAGGGCGAAACATTGTGCAAGTTTCCTTATTTAACACGCCTCTGTTTATCTAGCAGTAAATAGGAACCTAGTTGTTAGTCGATTGGCGGATCACTGTTCCAGGGGTAATAATCCCTTCAAAATAATATAAAATTGGTCACTCAATCCACGAATATTTATGGAACACAGCTGTGTGCAATTGGCTGCTGTGTTTCTCCCACAAAATATAGTCGATTCACTTTACAGTACATTCTGTGAAGCGCTTTGAGACGTCACGAAGATGTGATAAGGAGCTATATTGTAATAATAATAATAATAATAATCCTTGCATTTGATATAGCGCTTTTCACGTCAGGAGGACGTCCCAAAGCGCTTCACAGAACACACTGTAAAGTGAATTGACTGTATATTTGTGGGCGAACGCGGCAGCCAATTGCGCACAGCAATGTCCCACAAACAGTCGTAGATTGAAAATGACCAATTGTAATACTATTATGCAACATACTAACATTATTATGTAACTTTTATATGTTGAGTAATGGGTCAACTTGTTACAATGCCAAATTGCAAATGTCGACTCCTTCCATTACATGTACCTCATGTCAATCTATGGTACTTTACTCTGACACGATCTGCTTCCACAGTGGAGTTCCCATTGGGCAACATGGTGTACTCATGTTTAGTATTATTATTATTACTCCTGATTACAGGAAGGAGTTGCTATTTGAAATTCAGAAGTGTAAATTGTCTCAATCCCGCAGAAGGATGTATGAGTGTGTGTGTGTGTATATATATATATATATGTGTGTATATACACACACACATTGCATTTAAGACTTGTTAGCAGTGTTTGCAAGATGAGACTGTTTGCCGTAGCTCCTAAATCATTCTTATTGCTCTGAACTAGATTCCCCTTGGAGCAGGAATTGCATTAGCCTGCAAATATTTTGAGAAAAATGAGATTTGCGTGGCATTGTATGGTGATGGTGCAGCTAATCAGGTAAACCATGCTTTCTTCCTCTTCTGACTTGGATTTAAGAGAGAATTTGGGCAAGTCAACATTTAACACAAGACATATAACAAAAGTATCTGGAATACTTTATAATCTGAGTGGATCTGTCATTGTCAGTTTAGGAAACATGGATCATAACATTGAATATGCTGTTTTCCAATGATAGTCACACCCTAACGATTTCCAAATAACTGTTGACAAGTTGTTGTTGGACCTCTGCATTATAAGTACTGTAGTGATTATTTGTCCTTGCAGTAAAGCTGTTATTGTCTAATTCTCCACTTATAACAGCAAGTCCATAACAATGCTTTTAAACAGTGAGTTCCCTAGCTGGCGAGTTCCCGATTTCAAAAAATTGTCCAGGCAGCACTAAGCAGAATTTTCTAGTGATGGTTTGATTAGAAGTAGCATTGTTGAGTACAGCCTAAATCACTCAGCCTTGTCACTTGAGGTTGTTTTCCTGATATATTATGGGCACAGTTTGGAGGTTTGCAGAAGTAAGGTGAAAAATGTTTTAATAATGTTTAATATCTTAGCAAAATTTATTTTTCACTATTTAGGGTCAGATCTTTGAAACTTTCAACATGGCAATGCTATGGAAATTGCCCTGCATATTTGTTTGTGAGAATAACAGGTATGGGATGGGTACCTCTGTTGAACGAGCAGCAGCCAGCACAGATTACTACAAGAGGGGTGACTTCATTCCTGGAATTAGGGTAAGACATGGAGCTGACCAGTTTCAGAATCCTTTTTAAAGTTTCACTCTCAGGAATGGCCTATCATTACACTAACTGAGCAATGAAGTGCAGAACTTGCATCTATGATTTCCCACATGGTTAACCCTAGACAGCAGTTGTTCCCATCCTGGCCAGTTGTCAAGTGGTGAGCAAGTTCTTCTCTAAAAGTTCTACGTTCCAAAGATGAACCAAGCTTGGTGTCGCTTATCTATTTCTTCTTTATGTATCTTTTGTTTCTGCTGCTGTTTCGAAATGTAATGATGATCTCTTTGAACCATGGCCCTTAGTCTGGCTTCTCAATACAACCTGGTCAAGGAGGGAACTGTCACCACTGCTCCATTTCTAGATTGCTAGACTGAAACAAAGCTTGCTTATTCATAATTTTTTTTTAAAATGAAGGAACAGTGCATTGATACAATGTGTTGAAACTCTTAACATAGTACTGTAAAATATTAGGATATTTCCCCCCATATCAGGCTCCTACACTCATTGTGTACTTCAGAAGAAGTGGTGGACACTTTGCGACAAGTTAAAAATAAAATTCCTACAAAGTCCTTACTGGCCCCTTCCTACGTCAATAATTATAGACCAGCACTGCCAAGGTCTTAATGCAGGTTACTTGTCTATTCTCAGCCAAAGAGAAAGAACTGAAAAACTGGGAGAACGAATGGGGGGATAAAACCTTTTCAGTTGATCCTTTAGTGTTACTTGAGCAGTGATGAGTTGGACTATTATAGTATATATCATGAGTGCCATGTCTCATTTACAGGTTGATGGCATGGATTTGTTGTGTGTCAGAGAAGCAACAAAGTTCGCAGCAGATCACTGTAGGTCTGGAAAGGTAACTAGAAGTGTCTTTAGAGGAATATCAGAAGTTTTCCTGAATTTTATTGAATCGTTTTGGTTTTTCGGTAACAATAGCATTTTTGGTTCGGGGAAAGATATTTATGCCGATATTCTGAAGTGTTTCACGAACTTGATATTAATGTATGTGGCATGTTGATTGAAGATAGAAATTAAAGGATAGAAGGGCCATCAAACCTACACTGGTGCTTGTTCATCAACTGGAGGTAAACTAGTCTAATGCGAATTCCCTGCACTATCCCCATTCCCTTTTATATTTTCTTTTCACTAATATAGAAAGGTACAATATGAAGAGAATAATAGATATATGAGTTCCTATAACTATGCATGTAGATGTCTAAAATCTTCTATTTACAAACCAGAAATCACAGCCAATGTTTTGCTTTCAGTTCAGAACTTTTTTTCAACCAAGAAAAGGTTTTTTGTTAATCCCCAAAAAATCTTTTTTTTAAAAATCTCAGTGTGAGTTCAGATCCAGTTTTTTTTAATATAATTTAAAAAATTTAAGCTCTGGACTCTGCAACGTGGGCTTAAGTTTTGTTAAATTGTGTACTGGGATGTGAGGTCAAAAAGGTGCAGTTTATTCAATTTTAGGGAGTTTGCTGGTGTTGTGCTGTATTAGCAGAAATTAATGACCAATAGCGTCTTGAGAGCAACCACGCTGAATGATTATGATAACTAGGGAGTAAAACCATCTGTTTTATGTTAGTTATTTTTACAGTTCCAAATTACAATTGTTAGAAATTAAAGACCAGTTATGCATGCATCAGTGTTTTAAAAAAGAAGTCATAAATGCAAGAGAGGTGCAACATTGGTCTGACTGATTTTAGTGGTGAATAACTTGTAATTCAATCCTTTGCCATGAGCAGTGAATGAAAACATTTGTTGCAGGGCCCAATTCTGATGGAATTGCAGACCTATCGCTATCATGGACACAGTATGAGTGATCCTGGCATCAGGTAATGGATCTGTTAAACTTGGTACAAAGTGCTTGGCAATTGGAATAAATTCGACATTAATGTGGAATCTAACATTAACGTTCCATCTATAAATATGAATGGCTGGGGGTAAATTTGATGTATGTGTGTGACGCTAAATTCTCTTGGGAGAGGGGGAAAGAAGGTAAGCTAATTGGGCTTAGTCTACTTGCTTTATTGAGGCAAAAACATCTTGCGTTTGGTGACATTTGAAAAGAATGTTTCTGATTTGTATTTTGATGTGTGCAGTTATCGTACCAGAGATGAAATCCAGGAAGTAAGGAGCAAGAGTGACCCTATTTCCATGTTAAAGGAAAGGATGCTGAGCCAAAACCTGACCAATGTAGAGGAGTTGAAGGTATGTGATTGCTGGTATTTTGCCTCCCAAGCTTGAAGCTTTAGTGATGTGTACAGTTCCTGGTCAGCATAGATTTATAGAACAAACGCAGCCAGCAAGGATTGAAATAGGGAGGTGGTTGGTTGGCCCATTGGCTTCTACACTGTAGCCCCAAAAAGTTCCCTGGGTGCCTGTCTGGACAAAATTGACTGGATGCACATAGGAATTTCTTGGATTTTAAATTTGGAAAGCCTATTTTGTAGCATTTGTAGCAATCTGAGAATGCCACTGAGGCTATTTGCCCACCCTGTACCAAGGGAAGGGGATACATTTTAAAACAATATTATGTATTCATCATGTTTCTAAATTTCCAGTCCCTCGTTAACATGACAATTTTGTTTCCCACCTGACCTCTGTAACCTCCTGCCGCCGAACTGCCCCAACTTTCCCACCATTCATCAAATAATGGCCTGCTTCATTCTCCCATCCCTCAATGTATACCTATATATGTATCTAAATAGGAGTAAACTGTAGGGTTATAGGGAAAAGGGAGGGAGATGGGATTGAAAAGAACATCAGTGGGTGAATTTTCAGCCATTCTGCCCCCAATTTCTGGAGCTCCACAATGGAGTCCTATGCCTTGCGCCCCCCCCTACCCCATCTTAAGATTCGAGCTATCCCTTTGACTATGCTTTCAGCCACATTCTGCCCTTGAACATCTTAGGTTGACTTAATGGCTAAAAGCTCAAACACTGATGTTTTGAAGAGCATCCTTTCAGTTTGGTCTCCCTGATGTGAAAGGCATTATGTAAATATAACTTGTTGTTTTTAGGAAATTGATGCCAGTGTGAGGAAGGAGGTAGAAGAAGCAGCACAGTTTGCCACCACAGACCCTGAACCAGTCCTGGATGAACTAGCTAGCTATATTTATTGTAAAGAAACTCCATTTGATGTGCGTGGCACTAACCCATGGATAAAGCACAAATCAGTTGGCTAGAAGAAAGCACTTAATTCGATGCACCACAGCTTATATATGCAACATGCACATTGTAACATAGGATTGAAGACCGACATAAAATCTGGTTTGCAAGAGATCAGACATGAGCTATAAGCTAAACTGCATATTAAACAAAATTAAGTTGACTTCTTTGAGTTTTGTCTTTTGTATATGTACATATGCAGTTTTATTAACCATAAATGACCATTTATATCAGAGAAATGTCTATTTAATATCTACCATATTGTACTTGTTCCAGTTTGTTTGAACCTGAAGGTGTTTTGTAAACTGGGGCTGTTTATGGCTGCAAGTCCATGCCAATACAATAAACGTGTTCTCTCAAAACTGGATGTTGATGGTGTTGCATAAAAATCGGAATTAGTCTTTTTCAGTGTTGATCTAATAGGTACACAATGGGTTAAACTTTGTACTTTCTGGTCATTAAACAGTTAGTACAAACTAAGAGGCTCCTGTTTCCTAAGTGCCCTTAGCATTCACAAACCATTGATTCTCACTGGAGGAGGAATGGGTTGCTGTTTATCCAGCATGGAAAAGTCTCATCACTGTACACAATCATTTCATCTCGTGGATTAATAAATGCATCAGGTTTTCAGCACTGATTATTAAAAAAGGAGTGGGATGAATATTATTATTAAGAAGATGTAGGATGTCTGAGAAATACAGTAGAAACCCGGTTTGCAGTCACCTCGGTAATCCAGTTACCTCACAATTGTAGGCACATTTTCAGTCGCTTTCATTGTCTATGTTAAAAGATAGGCTGTCTGCTTAAGTAAAACAGGCACCTCACTATTCAGGACAACGGTCATTGATTGTGGATGCTACAGCGCATTCCTCCGGTACAAGCGTGGTACAAGCACCCCCTCCGCTACTAACCTGTACACAGTGCACTCGGCCTCGGGCTTCTCGCTCTGTTTCCTCAAAGCTGCTGCAATGGCCAGAGTGGGCTCCGGTTGCGGATGCGCAGTGCGGGGAGTGTTGGGATTGCAGAAGTGGCTCGAATGAGATATTGACTTCACCCAGCGCCCGCGGCCTCACCTGAGCTCCTGAAGCCAATTCTTGGTAAGTGCTGTATTTAGAGCACATGGTTTGTGTGTACACTGTTTTGATTTAGTGACTGTTGACAAGTGCTGTAAACGTGCCACCACGGAGGGAGTTGTCCTTACATGAGACAATGGACTTAATCAAAACCAATAAAGGCAAAAGTCGTAAACAGTTAGCTGTGATCTATGGCATTGGCAGAACACAAGTTGGATGCGTTCTCAAAGGGTAGGCTGAATACATGGCGGCTTTTGTTTTAAATGTGGAGTCCTGGAGCTCAGTGGTTAGAGCACTCGCCTTGCAAGCGAGACACCTGGGTTCAATTCCAGGCAGGGCGAAAACCTTGGCCAAGTTTCCTTACTCCCCACACCTAATAATAGTCCCTCATAAACAAAAGCAATAATAAAATTGGTCATTTTCAATCCATAACTGTTTCTGGGACACTGCTGTGTGCAATTGGCTGCCGCGTTTCACCCACAAATATACGGTCAATTCACTTTACGGACTATTCTGTGAAGCGCTATATCAAATGCAAGGATTATTATATTATAAATGTGACAATGCTTTTATTTTAATGAGATTGCAAAGTATGGTTGTTGAATGTTCATCACCCACGCCCATTACCAATGGCCTTAACATTACAT
Organism: Callorhinchus milii; assembly: GCF_018977255.1. NCBI lineage: Eukaryota > Metazoa > Chordata > Chondrichthyes > Chimaeriformes > Callorhinchidae > Callorhinchus > Callorhinchus milii. The sequence continues at coordinate 19,888,446 of NW_024704745.1, forward strand.
CAGTCACCTGAATTCCCTGACCCGTTTCAATACTCAGGTCAACTCACTAAGTAGGTCACTTTTGTCCAGTCACTTGAGTGACCGGATTAGTGAGGTTCTATTGTACAGTAGAATAATACTTACACCCATTGTCTGGTTAAATAAAACATTCACATCTCCAGGTTCTGAGAACAGTGCCCCAACACACACACACCATCCCCCACCCCACTCCTGTTCATTAGTATGTTTTATGCTTGGAAGTACTGGTGATGTATTTAATCTATAAAATGCTGCACATAGAGGACTATTTTAATCAACCCTGTTTTGCATTGACTTGACATTGATGTTGAACTGACACAGGGCATTTCTTTACTGGACACCCTTTTAAAGAAATAAATTGTAACAATAGTTTGAGCTCAACCACAAGCCTTTGAATTTAATATGGACAAAATACGTTACAATGCGAATATGACAAACATCAATGGCTTGCATCCATTTACAAAGATGGACAGCAAATATTTTCTAATAGATGGCTTTTCCTTCATCAGGCTCCACTGTCTTTCCTGTCTCCCAATGGATTAACGTTAAGGTCCTCCCTCATCAGGCTCCAGCATCTCCCTGTCTCTGTCATTTCTCCCACCTGACTCTTCTCACACTTCAGCTCATCTAAGGTGGACCTGCTTCGTGTCCCATGTCTCCTCTACCAATATCGGTGGCTGAGCCATCACCAACTTTGCCCCTAACCTCTGGAATCCATACCCCATCATTTCACTCCTTCCTTTAATTCCTACCTAAAAAAACTAATTTTTGAACCATGCCTACTGGCTCAGTTGGTACCACTTTTGGCTTGTAAGTTGTGGGTTCAAGCACCAAGTCAAAGCTTTGAGGTCACAGTCCAGGCTGACACTCCCATCCAGTCCTGAGGGTTTGTTGCATTGCTGGAGGTACTGTTCTTCAGCTGAGACATTAAAACAAGTTTGTCAGACTGTTCAGGTGGATATCAAAGATCCATGACTACTTGAAAAGAGAAGTTTCTCCCAATTTCCTACTCAACAATCCTCCACATAAAAATTTTCATCCACTTCATGGCTGTCAGTGGGTCAGCGCTAATTGGCTGCTGCATTTACCTTCCAAATGGACTGTCGCCACACTACAATGCAATGCTGTGAGATGTTTCAATGACTTGAAAAGATACTATATAAAATATAAGGATTATTTATATTACACTCACTACCTCCTCATCCCTCACTTGGGTTCCGACTCTTCCTTTGTCAAGGGCTCCAAGCGGTTATCCTATGTGAAGGACACAATATAAATTCAAGTACTAAAATGTTGCAAGAATTCTCTATGAATAGAAATGTAAAAAGGTGAACCACTTGCAGGAAAGTTAGTTGCAGTTTTGTGACTGAGCTATTTGACTACAGAGCACCCTGGTCACCTACCTTCATATCCATCTTAAGTAATTTAAAAGTGTTTTGTGAAAGTTTTGAAGTATAAAAGGCTCTTTGGGAGTGTGTTATTTGTTATTTCTAATTTAAGTCTAAATTACAGTTAAATTTCAGTCATTCCAGGAAGAAAATAAACTATCTAGGGGTTGTTCTTCACATCTTGAGGTTTGGTGTACTTGGCCCATCCCTAATCCTTCACACATCCTCTGAGGAGTTTATGCAGGCCCCCACTGTTACCTTTTCCATTGAATGCCCACAGTGTACATGACCTATAAGTGCTTGATACAAATCAATGTCTGTGCAAAAGGGCAAACTCAATACATTTGTAGTCACACATTACAATAAATTAAGGGCTTTGGTCTTCAAATAAAATATTCTCTGGAACACGGACAGCATGTGTTAATGCACCTAATCTTCCACTTTGGGTGTTTTCCTGAACTTTAATACAGCATTCCAGATTCGGCAAAGAATCCCACCTCTGAAACACAGGCAAATAAATGCGTTAGTCTTCAGGGCACTACTCTGAACGGGAGATTTTTTAAAAAAAACAGATAAATTTAAATATTCTTACAATAATTCATTTTCACCTTTTGGTTACTTATTTATTCACTTGTTTGAAATTCTTAAGTTTGCTGACAGAGAAGGTAGGCAGCGGCTTTTAACAAGTCCTGCTGTAGTCTCAAGTTCACCGTCAGGACTTTGAGAGCAAAACTGAATAAATCCCCCCTCTGAACTCCCAGCCCTCATTGTGTAAATTCATTGCCTTCACTCAATGCCTCTGGCTAAGAATGAGAAATTCACCATGTGACCAGCAATGACAGGATGAATAATATTTGTGTAAAAATACATTGCACCAGCAGGTGACACTTGTGCCTCCAATAACATAATAAATAAAATACTCCTTGCATCTGATAAAACACCTTTCACATCAGGGGAATGTTTTAAAGTCCTCAGGATTTATTGTACATTGTAGTAACTATACTTTGTAGGCAAACAGAAGAGAAGTTCAGATTTCTACACTGTAAAAAACACAGCTGGAGGGCAATCTTTAGTAGAATTGAATGCTATTTTATAGGAGCCACCATGATGCACTAAACCTCATAGATGGAGAATGCACTTTGATTTTGTTGCCACTCTCATGTGACTAAGTGAGCAGAAAACACAAAAGAGTGGCACGTGCCTGTCAGTACTTAGAGAGAAAAGGATCTATCTTTAACCTTGTGTGACTGTCAGACAAGGTTAAAGGAGCTGTCAAAAAAATGTTGCTGTTCTCCACCCCCACATTAGAACTGATGCTCTCTCTCTCTCTAATCATGAACTGAATTTTAAATTAGATTATGAGAGCTGAATAAGCACTTAGAAATGAAATGGCATCTTTACCACACTCAAACACTGTTCTCAAGATATCAGATCTCGGGTTTATGGTAGGCATTCAGTCAGCTTCAGATCTTTTGACCTACGTGCATGAAAGCAGCTGCAGTAAAGTCAGGAATATTCCAAGCAGCATGTGAATGGACATTTATAGTTCAGCAGCACGTGAGTGGACATTTATAGTTCCTTCTTTGTTCCGTTATCCCTCTCTCCTTGTAGAAGATTTTTGTGACTTGTGAGTGAGTTGCACACTCCTTAGTGCCTCAGACTAGATAGCAGTCCTATCACTCAATAGCGCTGCTCTACAATCAATTTATTTGCCTACAAACAAGCAGTTACTTCACATAACTACAATTACCTGTGAAGCACTTTGTGAGTCGTTTTGGCATTTGAGTGGTTATTATAATATTTTATTCACAATCTTAAAATACTCTGTTTTAACCATTTTCTCCCTCTACACCTTCAGATCAGGAGCATCTAGAGCAATAATACATTTCCTGCACATGTGTACTTATCAGCAAGTGTTGGAATCGCATTGAATTCGGGAAATGAAGTTCTTCAGTGCATGCGTTGACGGATCATGACTACGTTTCCCGCAAATCATTGCACCTGGCCAACAAATGTACGTGCATCGATAGGTAGATACATTTCCCGCAATTCAATGCAGCCAGTAAGTGCAGGCGTAATGGAGGGTAGGGGAGTGGCTTCACAAGCTAGGAGATGATTAATACGAGTAGTGCAAAGAAAATGTGAGGGACCGGATGTGGGGGAGGAAGGATAATTGGGGGTTGAACCTGACGCCTAGGTCGGGTACAGGTTTGGAGAGTTTTAGGGGGAGGTCGGGTAGGTGGAGGAGGTGAGAACCGTGTGATTTTAGACGTTGACGAGAGCCAAAGAGTATGGCTTCAGTCTTGTCAACTCAGCTGAAGGAAATTCGCGCTCATCCAGCTCCTGAGATCTGACAGGCAGGCTGACAGAACATCAGGGGACTGGGAGTCGAAAAGTGAGGTGGAAAAATAGAGTTGGGTGTCGTCCGCATACATGTGGAAGTATACCCCATGTCTGCAGATGACATCCCCAAGAGGGAGCATATAGATCAGAAAGAGGAGGGGGCCAAGGATGGATCCTTGGGGTACCCCACAGTAACCGGGTGAGAGCGGGAGGAAAAGCCGTTGGTGCAGATGTACTGCTGGCGGTTTGTGAGGTAGGACTCGCAAAAGAGGCAGGGGTGCCAATTGCCTCCTCCAAAAGAGCAAAAAGACCGGAAAACAAAGCTTCATCTCTCCATGACCATTTCGCTCTCTGACCCTCCCTTTTGTCTGATGCTCTTTGGAAAGCAATGACCTCTCAAGCCACCACAGAGGTTTCCCACGCCTTTTACAAATATCTCAAATTAGATCCCAATATTAACCACTAAATCTATAGTAATAGTATTAACCTTCCACAAGTTGAGGACCGATGTTGGTGTACACATTAGCAACTGCTGCAATAGTAAAAGTGGAACAAACGCCCCCTGTATCAAATTTAAACAGCATATAAAGTATTGTATGCAATACCGGATACTCACACCTGTTTCCAAGTTTGTAATTTAATCTCAGTGTTCCAAGAACAGGTGTAAATTAATTGAGCTTCACTTCTCTTTGATGGAACATTATTTAAACTCTCGATTAATTTAGAGTCTTGTAATTGCTCTCAGGCACCTGCTGTTCTATTGTTATTCGGCGGCATTTATCAACGTTAAATTAACCAGAATACAAACAAACAGTGCTGTTTCTTAAAAAGCATTTAATGTGCAAGCTGGAATCCACATGAAAATGTCTCCACTGACACTTAATAACTTATAAATTACTAACACGAAACCTCCAATTCCTCACCAGTATAAAATTGGACATAGGAAAACAAGTTGCCCATTCGTCCTATTGAGCTTGAGTTTTGCAGATCATTGTAGATCTTTTACAACAACAACAAATTTCATTTATATAACTCCAATGATGGAAATGTGAAGCAGGCCAGTACCTACCGAGAGGAGGGAGCGGGTGGATTGTTAGAGTTTTTAGAAGGTCACAGAGATAGGTGGGGCAAGATGGGGAGATATTTAAAAGACCATGGAGGGTATTTAAAATTTAAATTTCACTTCCATTTTCTCAATTTACCTGAGTTGGAGTTGTCGCAGATCATCTTTTGTAATATGTTCAAGAATATCCATCAGTGAATAAGCTTCTGCATGAAACTGAAAAAGAAAAAGTCACTTAGAAACTGTCACAAACAGCTTGTACAAAGTAAGGAAGCAATAAGAATTGATTTACACTTGTGTGTAAGTGCCTTTCACATTGGAAGATAGGACATTGCAAGGCCTTGGAGACATTTGGAGGTGAGGACAGGATCTTAAAGTTAATCCATTGAACCGCAGAAATATATAGCACAGAAGAGAGCAATCCTATCCTTTTAAGAGCAATCCTATCAGTCCCATTTACCTGCCCTTTCCCTATACCCCTGCAGATTCCGATCCATTGGGGATAGGGAGCTAGTGAAACAAGGCAAGGATGAGGATGATGGGCTGACAGAGCCCAGTGTGACTTCTGTACCATCCCCTCAAGGTGTCCACCATATATGATTGGCTAAAAAAACCTATAAGAACATCTAGAAATAAGTTTGACGATCTTAGCAAGTCTGTCAACTTCCATTTCATTTCTTTATTCCTTCTTTTCTGAAGGTCTTGACTCTTAGTTGCTTTGTTCCATAAATGCCTGCCACCCTCCAGTAATTCACTCAAGTGGCCATTCAGCATGTGTGAGCCTGCACGATGATGTTAGCAGGCTGTTTAAATAGGAGGGGAGGAGGGATCACCACTAACGCCAGACCTATCCTTATCTGATATGTTTCTCATGATCTTAGCCTTCTTGAAATCAGTATTTTGACAGATCTTACCAGCATTCCAGGGGTCAAATCACCTCCACCGCCTTACCCTCTCTATCGTGACTGTGTCTGCTCCTTGTTCTCGCAGCCATTGAATGAGCTCCTGATCCTCTCTGTGGCAGGCAGCTAGCTGAGATCCCAAATGAGGCGAGACATCTGAAAGCAAAGAGAATCTACGATTTTCAGATTCCCTCCTGGCCATTTACTTTCCTTGAGTGATCTCACACTGCAATGTGTTGGGGCAGCCAAAGCTCTGGCTTTAAGTTTTGTATTGGCGGGGGATCTGTTTCAGCAAGCAGATCAAGTCAGCAAATGTACATCTTGTGTCATTAGCACATACAGACCTCCCATGCGAAAGACGCTTCTCATTCCTTTTATGAATATCTCAGATTATAGCAGGCAAGCACCCATTCGCAGTCTAAGCTCTGGGTTGTGGAGTTCTGTAGCTCAATTTTTAGAGCACTCGCCTCACAAGCGAGAGACCTGGATTTGATTCCTGACAGGGCGAAACGTGGGGCAAGTTTTCTTACTCCACACGCCTCTGTCTACCTAGCTGCAAGAAGGAACCTAGTTGTTACTCGATTGGTGGATCGCTTTTCCAGGGGTAATAATTCCCTCAAAAAAAGAATAATAGATTGGTCACTGAAATCCACGACTGTTTGTGGAACACGACTGTGCACAATTGACTGCCGCGTTTTACCCACAAAATATACAGTCAATTCATTTTACAGTATATTCTGTGAAGCACTTTGAGATGTCTCAAAGACGTGATAATGCGCTAAATGCAAGGATTATTATTACAATATTATTTTCTCATTTATGCAAGTCCATCATGAGTTCTGAGGGGTGGATAATATAAGATCTCATTGCGCATGTCCAGTTGCCCAAGTCAGTTATATTTGTTACCTAAAGCTTTGGATTTTAACTGCAGAAGATGTGATTCCCAGTCTCTCTGCTCAATTGCTTGTCGAAGGAGATTTTGACACTCGTTCTCCTTGTGGACCAGGTTTTCCAAAAGCCTAAAGAATCAGGGAGATCATGTCTTATTATTGGTCAGATAGGAAGTACTCCTTCACTTTACTACGTTGCATTCGCCCACAAAACACACAATCACTGCACTTTACAGCATATCCTATGAAGCGCTTTGGGACATACTCCTGATGTGAAAGGTGCTATAACAAATGTAAGGATATTATGATTATTGTCGCAGTTGAACAATGCCACTCTGTAACCAGTCAATAGGAGGCGCACAGGAGAAGCACGTCCCTGTGTGGGAAATTCCTGGCTCGCACTTCATGCCTTTTCTTATTAGAGTGACATCAGTACCTCAATGTGTGCAAAATCAAAAGTCAGTTTATTTCTTGGCACTCTCTGACAAAACAGTTTAATTAATATCTTGGTTCTGCCAAGTTATATCTTAATTCTTTGAATTTTTTATGACTAGAACGCATGTGGTTCTCTTGTTTTTCTCTGCTCCATCTTGACCTGAACCAGGAGCAAGAGTTCTCTCTATCGCCCGACAATCACTGAGCGAAGATTGTTGGTGGTGGAATAAGGGACTGAGCTTTCTGGCTTGAATGGGGATGGCTGGCTCAAGGTCTGATTACCTGTTCGTTTCCAGCTTAAGTCTCTCCAGCTGCACACTCAGTGGATGATGTAGATGTTGGACATTGAGAGGTGAGACTGGATTGAAGGTGCTTGTTCCAGAGACACTGATTGGTTTCTGGTGTAGTGGCTGCTCTCTCTGGTTGTCGACAGATGATAGCTCCTCCAGCTTGTCTGTGTCCACCCACTCACTCTCAGAAGCAGGGCCAAAGTCAAAGTGAGTACGCAATTCTGAATCAACAGCAAAAACAACAAGAGGTATGTAGTCTTTTCCTAACAAGCAATTTAATTTGAAATGTTATCTAAGAAACAAGGGTCAGCTCAGTTTCTTCTTAAAATGTAGTGGACTATTAGTAGATGAGCCTGTTAGATTTGTTTGGCCCAGCTATGAGATTATCACTGACTGACACTACTGATTAAAAACATTTTAATTTTACTCTATAAAAATGTAATGTAGAGCTAACCACCCTGATGATGTAAAGGTGGTTAAAGGCACTGCCTGATTCTGCACTAAGTCATATAATCCAAAAGATTATGGTCTGAATCCTGCTCTGCGCTGAGTTAACGGATCTCAAATTCAGCAGTTTGACCATTCAATGTGGATTTAGCACCTATCAGCTCAGAAGGGGAAAATTTACTGTGCAGAGACCCTGATGAAACGTATGTTGTGGACATTGTGGGTTGTGACAGGATCGGGCTTAGCTGCTATGCCTCCCCCGTGGTCAAATAGTCTGTCAACTCTCAGAAAAAATAAAGCAACTTGGGCAAATTACCAGTGCCCATTTGAATTGTAACCCAGCAAAGAGAACTTGGCAATTTCAACTCAAACTGTGACAATCAAGTTGACTTAAGCTCCATGTTTCCCAATATAATTTGCATCATTTTATTGTAAGAAACAAAAACTCTCAGACAAAATAGTTATGTTTGAGGCCTAAACTCTATGAGTTCAGCTATGTTGTTGAAGCCAACTCCACAATCGGTTGATAGTCCACCTCCCCACTCCCCCCAGGCTCGGAGTCAGTCTCCGCCACTGTTAAGCGCTCTGAGACGCTACCCTGCACGGAGGGCGCTATATAAGTGCAAACTGTTGTTGTTGTTGTACTCGTACCTGGAATGAGAATGGTGACTGCAACCTGCACTGCACGGCGGATAATATTGTCCATTGCAAACATCCAGTGGGGTTTGATGTGATGATTTCGCAAAACCTTATTAACCTAAGGTTTAAAAAAAAATACAAAATTTCTTGAGGTTTATAGGCCATCCTTCAAGAGAAAGAAACTAAAACCTACCATTAAATCTGCCACATCGACCTCTGAAACACAATGCTATTTACTAAATGCTTGTGTCGGCCAAGTGAAATCAGAATAGTTTAGTTTGGTCATACTTCCCAATAACGTAACCAATGATGGATGCTTGTGTACTTTGTGTTCTTAACTGAGGGTGTGGTAGAGAACCGAATGAGGAGATCAGAGCCAGCTTTTCTTAGTCCTTAGTACATCGACATTTGGAATCATTCACAGTTTGCTTCTCCTCACCAGTTTCCCTCATTTGGGCCATAACAAGCTGACCTTGACACCTAATTCTTCTCCATATTTTGCACAAAAATTTGCTCAGAAATGCATTGAGCAGTTGTTTATGTTTTCTACCAACCTCTATATGGTGAGCATCAAGACAATCTTCTGCTGGCTGTAGGTGCTAAAATTGTCATTTCATTTACAAGAATTAGTACTCATGTTCCTCCATTCTACTTACCGCATCCTGGAATCCAAATAATACCAGCTGAATCTGGTTTATTGAGATGCTATCAAAATCCAAGTCCAACTTGAGTTTGGAGAGAGTTGTGGCCATCACTCTCCTCTCTGGGGAGTGAATGAAATTTCGCAAAATACCAATAACTTGCTTTATGTGCTCAATTGACAGCTTAAGCTCCTCGTGTCCCTACAACATGAAATGGATAGAAATGGGTATTTCTTGCAAATGGAAGAGTTGTTCTTTGTTTTAATAAAGTTTGTGTGTTATTCACTCCTCTGACCTTGTTCCTCTCGAGCTCCAAATATAGTGTGTTACACATTTGTCCTCCTTCTTACATCCTCATTGTATTGCATTATCTCCAATTCTAGTTTTTCCCCAGGATTTCAAGTCTTATCTCCCTCAGTCTTTCCTTCCATCTACAATTTACAGACTCTTAAACCCCAAGCTTGGAGTCACCTAGCCCCCAATCCTTGACTTGTCTCCTGCACTTTTCAACCTTGCCCATGACCTGTCAGCGAGAAAACAAGTTCAATTTCAAAGGAGATGTGACACTGAGTCAGATTAATACCCCCTGAATCAACTGGTATGCGTTGGGAAAATCTTGACTGTTCCAGAAATGAAAGTATTAAATTGACTAAATTTATCTAAATCTATTTCATATGAAAACAGCATCATGTCAGTCACAAGTAAGTAATGTGTAGTTCCTCATATACACAGAAGTCTGGAAGAGGTAATTTACCTGTGAAAAACTTTCCAGCAAGTTTGAAACAACTTGATTCAGGTCCATATTCAGGATCTTGTAGAGAATGGACCTGCGTTCACTGTCTTTCTTTAGCAGAAAAAGGCCTGTATCTACTTCATCATAAGCAACTGCACTATTTTGATCCTCATTGAATGAAGTCTGATTGGAGATGCTGCATTAAGGAGCAGAGCAAGATCAGAGAAAGCAGCTTTAAAGAATTAAATCATATTGGTTTGGGTGTACGAAACTTTGGGGCCAATTTTACAGTATTTCTAAATGGAATTTGTCCATTAGGAAACACAGCAAGATTGTACCCTAAATTACTCTTGAAAGTTTCACAATACAATTCCATGATCTAGGATAGCTGAATTGCAATAGAACACCAATAATGACTTGCATTTACATAATGTCCTTCACGTAGGATGTCTCTGAATGTGTTACAGTGATGGGGTTGGACATTGAGTGGGGAGAGGGACGAAAGTGGAGTTGAGCATAGACATGCTTGAAGTGGAAGGTTTACAGACATGTTTGAAGTCTAATAGAGAGTGCATGAGATGGAGGAGTAGAGGAAGGGAGTTCCAAAGGTAGGTGACGTAGAATCTGAAAGCTCAGCCACCAATGTTGACATAGATAGTGCGGAGGACACACAGCAAGTCTCAGTTAGCTGAGCAGAGGGGCGAGCAGATGATTAGGATAAGAGAGATCAGAGAGACACTGAGCTACTAAAATGTGAGGGAATTTATAGGTAGAAGGCACTGTATAAAGGAAAAAGGGCATATCTGCTCTTCCCTGGTGGGAAATAAGGAACACGACTGAGCGGATTTCTTATCGGATGGTGAATAATAGGTTGGTACTGAGGCATATCTGAGATTTCAGCTCAATGTTTGGCAAGTGAGTTGCAACCAGACAAGTAATTCATTCAGAAATACCCTGATACTGGGAGGACAGTAGAACTGGTGTATCAAATGGGACAGAGGTCCTTCTTTATTTAAATATATCTTGTGAATCTGTCTCTCATTGTCTGATTTTTTTTCATTCTCTCAAATTATCTCTCTCTTTGAGTTTGCATTGTGGAGTCCTGTAGCTCAGTGGTTAGAGCACTCGCCTTGCAAGCGAGATACCCTGGTTCGATTCCCAGCAGGGTGAAACCTCGGGCAAGTTTCCTTACTCCACACGCCTGATAATAATCCCTCAAGAAAAAAAAACAATAATAATTTGGTCACTTCAATCCACAACTGTTTGTGACACACTGCTGTATGTAATTGGCTGCGGCGTTTCGCCCATAAATATGCAGTCAATTCACTTTACAGTATATTCTGTGAAGCTCTTTGAGATGTCTAGAAGACTCGAAAAGCGCTATATCAAATGCAAGGATTATTACCCTTGTACACATGCATGTAATTACATTTTGTTTACCTTGCAATCCTGCATCTCATTTTGTATCTGAGCCTAATGCAGTTAAGTAGATTTGCAGATAGTCAGCATGTGAATATGCAGGATTCCACTGTACCTGAGTGAATAAGACCTCAAAACTCTTATCTAATTTTCTGACACTGACCATTGTTTTCTCTCGAAGAATACATCGTGTTTCGAGTCAGAGTCAGGCGACACAGATCCGTGCTCACTCCCACTGCTGCCCACATTATCATTATGGATTGGGGTGGGAAGTGACACACTCTGGTTGCACTCTAAACAGCAAGAAAACAAACAGCAATTAGGTCCAGTTACAGTTACAGTAACATCTCTTTGTTTAGTTTTACTTACTAAATGTGCCATGTGTAATTTGGTGACTGCATGGTCGGTACAATTTTATTGCTTATTCTTTGTACATTTGTGCTAAAAGATGGGTACTTGGGTGATAGAGATAACAACATCAATGACTTGTATTTATATAGCGACCCCTCACTCAGGGTAGCGTCCCAGAGTGCTTAAAGGGTTATGATGAAAGGGCAATATTCTGGTGAAAGATTAAAAGGTTTTAATCTCAATTTTAATCATTGAGATTAAAATATCTGCCAAGATCAGAACCGGTGGAACAGGCTCGATTGGGCTCCATCTGTTTTCTTGTGTTTTTTACCTTTCTCAGGAAAATTTCACAAAAAGGTCAATCATGTGAATTATATAAACTATGCAGGATCCATTTAGTTGTTTGCCACAAAATACGCCATCAATCCACTTTGCAGTACATTCTGTGAAGTGCTTTGAGACGTTTCAACAACGTGATGAGGCCTTTATCAAAATGCAAGGATTATTATTAAAGCAGCTTTAACTGTATGCACAATGTATCTTGATCGCCATGTCTTACCACTTGGCTTGAAGGCTTGAATTTTATGCTTCTTGCCCTTGATCTTTTGTCTGAGGAATGGGTCTTTGAGCAAATCAACAGCAGTGGCTCGATTACGGGGATCAGGCTCAAAGCACTGCAGGATGAAAGCCTTCGCTTCTGCTGACATGGATTTGGGGATATCCGGATGGATTTTAAACATTCCCACCTGCAGGAAGAAATGCAGCTCAACAGTGACAAAGGAAACAGTGACACCTGCTGGTTTATATTCTCTCTCATTGATTCCACGGATTATTCAAGCCCCCTCACTATTAGGTACTAGAAAACACAGAAAAATCTGTAAGATTAACTGAACAAGATTTTCTTTCAACATGTCTTTAGGTAATAATAATAATCTTCCTGGCATTTGATTTAGCCCCTTAACACATCGTCAAGACATCTCAAAGTGCCTCAGAGGTTATACTGTAAAGTGGATTGACTGTGTATTTTGTGTAAGAAGCATCCGATGTGTCAGCCTGGCTCATCTGGTAATGCCTAGAACAGAAGCTTGTGTATTTAAAACCTACATTAAACACATAATCTATGATGACACCCAATCCAGTACTGGGACTAGTGTGCTGTATTGTCAGAGGTGCCGTCCTTTAGATGAGATGTTAAACTGAGATGTTACAATAACAACAACAACTTACATTTATATAGTGCCCTTCATGCCAGACAGCATCTTGGAGCATTTAAACTGAGTGTTAAACTGAGAATCTTGGTTAAAGATCCCATGGCACTAGTGGTACTAATCAAAAAGAGAAGAGAATTTCTCTGGTGTCCTAGCCAACGATTCCCCTAATAAAATTGGTCACTTTATGGCTGTTTGTGGGACACTGCTTCAACTGTAAATTAGCTGCCACATCTGTCTACAAAATATACAGTCAGTCCTCTTCACAGTAAATACTGCAAAGCCCTTTGAGATGTTTTAACATTGTGATAAGCCACTATATCAAATGGAAGGCTTATTATTAGTTGTAGTAGTACGTTGTCTACTTTTAATATTTCATCATTTGTAATTTGAAATGTGTTTACTCATTTTATTTCATGCAAATTTAAGTCAGAAATAAATAGATTTTAATGGCTTCAAGGCAACATGTCGGACATTGCTGTGCACAAATTAGCTGCCACATATGCTCACAATAAAATAATCACAGCCACTGCATTTTACAGTACATGCTGTTAAGCACTCTAGGACACCCTCCTGATGTGAAAGATGCTATACCAAATGTAAGGGCTTATAGTAATATGTGTAATAATCCTTGCATTTGATATAGCGCCTTATCACATCTTTGAGATATCTCAAAGCACTTCACAGAATATTTTGTAAAGTAAATTGACTGTATATTGTGTGGCCGAAACATGGCAGCCAATTGCTCACAGCAGTGTCCCACAAACAGTCGTGGATTGAGTGACCAAATTATTATTACAATTTTTTTTAGGGGATTATTATCCCCGGAAAAGCAATCCACCAATGGACTAACAACCGGATTCCTACTTACTGCTACATGAACAGAGGTGTGTGGAGTAAGGAAATGCCCAGCGTTTCGCCCTGCCCGGGAATCAAACCCAGGTCCTCTCATTTGCGAGGCAAGTGCTCTAAGCTACAGGACTCCACTCCTTATTTAAATATGATGTGTTTCTAAGTATGAAAATAGGAAGTGGCTGCTGACAAATGAATGCAGTTGTGGGCAGCCAACGCAAAAAGACATAAACTCATCTTGTTAAGGGTAAAGAGCAATTTCACCTTAAACACTGCTGCTTCAGGCTCTCCTGATTCACAGCATGGTGGTTTCCCTGTTGCCATTTCAATGATAGTGCAGCCCAAGGACCATATATCTGCTGGTGTGCCATATCCTCGAGGACCTTTGTCTATAATCTCTGGAGCCATATACTGCAATGTTCCTAGAAATGATTGGTATTACAAGAAGAAGAATAGAGAATGGAGATAGAGAATGCTTCACATTTACAATACTTATACTTTAAATTCCTGGTTTATCCTCTTACCAGCAAATGTTTCAGTACATGGATTCACTCCTGCTAGCCTCTTGGACATTCCAAAATCGGAGATCTTCACCACCCCGCTGTACGTGTTTACCAGTATATTGTCTCCCTGAAAGGAAGAATGTCCTTAAACGTTTAGAAAAAATATCAGAAGAGTTAACTAGAGGAATGAACAAATAGCCAGTATCCTCATCAGCACGACAGTATAAAACTGGCTTCTCTTACTACAGCAGCAGATAGAGGTAGCATTGACATTGTATACCAGCAGAAAGGTAAGTGGTGAATTCTCCCTACATAAAATTGGTGCAATCTGTATGTGGTAGAAGGAACAGTCTTTTTTTATCAATTAATAATCAATTTATCAATTATACTGAATTCTGGTCTTGCTTTGGAGGCTTGGATTGCCTAAGCCTGGCAAGTAGCTTGAAGAGAAGGAAAAAGGATTGATGTTTTGGTGGAAAGCACGAAAGGTACAGAATTTAGTTGGCAATTTTCAAATGATAGCCTAGATGATTTTGCCCTTGCTTTTGCTGCATTTGACTGAATGTAATGCGAAAGGCCCTGGTGTGATGACCAGGTGTGCATCTTATTTTTCTGCCTAAAGAGAATGAATGTAAGAATGAATGAGAAGACACTACCATCCCCACTCACACAATAATATTAATAATTCGTGCCATTTGGTAAAGCGGCTTATCACGTTGGAAGGACGTCTCAAGCGCTTCACAGGAGTTACTGTGGAGTGATTGTATTTGTATGCAAATGCAGCAGCACAATTGACACAGCAATGTCCCACAAACAGCCAATGAAAGAATGACCAATTTTATTTGGGGGATTGTTGGCCACAAAACCAGGAGACATTCCCTTCTCTTTTCAAATAATGCCAAGGAATATATAACGTCCAACTGAACAGGCAGTCGGGATCTCGGTTTAACGGCTCATCCAAAGGACGTCACCTCCAACAATGCAAAACACCCCCAGCAATGCATTGGGAGTGTCAGCATAGACTGTGAGTTCAAGTCCCAAAATGCAATTCGAACCCACAACCTTCTGACTCCGAGGCAAGAGTGCTACCACTGCGCCAAGCTCACAAACAAAGACAGGAAACATGGCTGTTTTGTGTCCTGCCCTTAACAATAAGTTTGGGGATGAACATTCCTCCTCCTCACTACTTCTGAGATTGTTTATCCCTTATAGAACTGATGGAATCAGTTACCTTGATGTTTTGATGTACTATCCGATTTTCATGAAGGTACTTGAGTCCTTCCAGTATCTGTCTGGTGTAAAACACAATGGTAGACACATTATCTTTCAATGGACCCCATTTGGATCTCAGGAGTGCAGAAAGGCTGCCTGCAAATAATAAAGGCATACATTATAACAGAAAATTAATTCATTACAGTACTAGATTGTAGAGAGCAATAGATCTAGTGCAGCACAGACTATTTCAATACGGTTTCCATTGATAATTATTAATAACAACTGTTATCTCTTGATTAATATAAACACTCCAAGACTTTACCCGCAAGAAGGGGACTATATAAATGCAAGTTATTGTTGTTGTAATTTGTATATAAAAAAAAGCCCTGAAATTCCACTTAGCCTGCATTGCCATTTAGTCTTAAAATTTAGGAGCGCTTAGAATAGTGAAGAATTTGCAAAACTCCTCTAATTAAGTCCCACGAAGATGTGAAAATACCAAATGATCCTTGCTTTCAGTCGCAATGTCTGGCATGTTTTATACAGTATCTCATGCTCTCTATCATTTAGCCCAGACAAAGTACACTGGAAGTGCCACTGTACTATGTACATACAAACGTTTCATAAACCTACCTCCTGGCACTTGCTCCATGAATATCTTGATAAAGCCATTTTCGGAGATCGAGCCGAGATACTGCACAATATTCCGATGCTTAAGGTACTTCTGCAGAGCTATCTCCTCATGGAGAGGTTGGGAGTACCTGTGAATAAGTACTGTTACTAACACACCTACTAATCTGTTACTAACAATAGTTTCCCTATTGCCTCCTCCTGACACATGCACACCCAAAAGCCTTTTTTTAAAAAAAAACTGCTGTACTGTACTTGTCATTAATTGGCAATCAGATTTAGGGTTAGCTGGTGTGACAAAAGAAAACTTCACATTGCTGCAGTAGGGCTATTCCGACTGAGATTGGAGCTGAAAGACGTTGTAATTAGCACAACAGAGGCAGCTTTACTCTAACATCAGATTGTGTGATCTATCTTATGCTGATTGCTAAAAATAGTGAACATTTTACTAAATGTTAATGATGGGGAAAAAGGATGCTATTTTTACTATTTAGTAGATAATAGATCCCACTATGGCTACTTTAAGCTCTGTGGGTGCTATCCTGTGTGAAGGGCGCTATAACAATGCAAAAAAATGTCAAATTCCATACATCAGAAGATTTGAGAAATAGAATCCACACTAAATCTTTCTAATCTATTGCTTACTGTTAGTTAGCAGCATTTCATCCTCTAATATTCCACCAATTAGATAGTTAGCAATAATCCATCCATTAGATAGTTAGTAATATTCTGTCCATTAGAGACACACACTCACAAGAACATTCAGTGTAACAGTGCACTTGAGAATGAAACAAAGGCTCATTCATCCCGGTTACATGCAATAAACATAAGTTGCAAAATCAGGACGACTACCAGGAACAGATCTGTACTGATCACAAGATTGGTTTGGATGATGAAGGCTCTTTGGCCCATCCAATCTCATCCTTCCATAACACCCACCCTACTGTCCCCTCATGCCCAGAAAAGCAGCTTGAGTCCTGATTCACAAATGACACATACCTGCAATCTCTCTCTGGTATTTCTTTGATTGCTATTCTGACTTGAGTGCTTAGGTTCCGCCCAGCATAGACCAGGCCATACATGCCTTTACCCAATACCACTCTTTCTCCAGTCTCATCCAAGTCATATTCATACTGGAAGTGAAGAACAATTATCTTTTGGAGGATCATTAAGACTAAAACAGCCTCTATTATATTACAAAACATTTTATAGTTCAATCAATACAGTTAAGGAAAAAATGAGACTTGCAATGTGATAATTATCATGGGGAAAATGTATAAATTGACAGACTTAATGGTAGGTTCAAGAGTGAGCTCCTTCCCCCTCCCCCTTTACTTCAAATAAACAGTTTCACCAAGATCTCTATGTGGGAAGCATTTTGAGATATTTCAACTTGATAAGGTGCTGTATCAAACACAAGTATTACTTATTCATTAGGATAGTTTTCCAACTTACCTCCAGTGTGTCACCATCATTATCCACCTCAAATTCCAAGCTATTTCCCACTTTATCTATAATTTCCTTCACCAAGTGACAAAACCTGAAAGAACGATACAGTCAAATTCATACAGAGAAATGGAAAGCACACCAACAGTACAAAGAATTGTTGATCTTTTTGTCAAACAAAAATCAGAATGAACATGATTTAGAAATGAACTTTTTACTGTATGTGGTCTCAGATTGAATCCCTCAGCCCCGTTAATACCAAAAACAGAAAGTGCTCTTCATTGTTTTTTGAAGGAGACTGGTTCACAAACAGAAAGTTTCTGTTTATACCTTTCCTACTTGAGAAACTTTGGGGTTGAAAAAGTGCTGTTAGGAAAACCTACGTAAACCAGACCCTCAAAATAATAATAATAATAATCCTTGCATTTGATATAGCGCTTTTCACGTCTGGAGGACGTCTCAAAGCGCTTCACAGAACACACTGTAAAGTGAATTGACTGCATATTTGTGGGCGAACGCGGCAGCCAATTGCGCACAGCAATGTCTCACAAACAGTCGTAGATTGAAAATGACCAATTTAATTATTGTTTTTAGTTTTGGAGGGATTATTATTAGGCGTGTGGAGTAAGGAAACTTGCCCAAGGTTTCGCCCTGTCTGGAATTGAACTCAGGTCTCTCGCTTGCAAAGCAAGTGCTCTAACCACTGAGCTACAGGACTCCACAAAGCTGGAAACAACACCTCAGGAGTACATTGCTTCTCGTCCCGGGAAATGTATTTACAATCACCAACTCGTGAGAGCTGAGGTATTACTGGAGATCATCTTGAAGCTCCATTAAGTGCCAAGAAACTCCAGCATCTAGGCAAGACTGTCACTTAAAATGTGTTTTTAAACTGGTTTATTGGGTTAATGCACCCTAACTTTTTTTTGTAAGTGGAGGGGGTTGTTATCTAAATATTCATTTTGAAGCGGTATGGTGACAAACATAAAATGTCCCCATTGAAAGTTCAAAGTAGGTTAATGTACAACAATAACAACAAATTACACTTGTATAGCACCTTTCACGAAACCTCTCTCCATTATACTTGCCCGCTAGTGCCAAGCAATCAAAGTATTCAAGAACGTAACAAAATATATGTTTGTTTATAATCCCCATTATAAAAATAACTCATTACTAACTGAGCAGGTCAGTCAGAATTAGCCTGTGGGTGTCACTGTTGTGCACAACTGAAGGGCCCACTAAAAGAACCAGCGTAAAATTGACTCCAATTTAAGATGAATTTGAACATTTATGGAAACCTGCAAAAATCATTGATGAAGCCAATTTCAGATTTTGGGTTGGCATCAAACTGTATTAAATTCAGTGGCCTACCTCAAAAATAATAATAATCCTTGCATTAGCACCTTAATAATAATAATAATCCTTGTATTTGATATAGCACTTTTCATATCTTCTAGATGTGTCAAAGAGCTCCACAGAATAGACTGTAAAATTAACTGACTATATTTGTGGGCCAAATGTGGCAGCCAATTGCGCACAGCAATGTCTCACGAACAGTCGTGGATTGAAGTGACCAATTTATTATTGTATTTTTTCTTGAGTGATTATTATCAGGCGTGTGGAGTAAGGAAACTTGCCCAAGGTTTTGCCCTTGTGGGAATTGAACCCAGCTCTCTCGCTTGCGAGACGAGCACACTAACCACTGAGCCACAGGACTCCACAAACCGTATCACATCAACATGCAGATGGAACTTTGATTTAATGTCTCATTTTAAGGACAGCACCTCCAACAATACAGCACACCCCTAGCACTGCATTAAGCAGTGAGTTCAAAGTTCCAACTTGGGGTTTGAACCCACAATCGTCTGACTAAGCTACCATCTGAGCCAGGCTGAAACCTCAACCACCTGACACCTCAACCACCTTTCCTGGTAACTCATTCCAGCTATTAATTACCATCTGTTCAAATAAACGCTTCTAATCTGGTTTCAAACCTGACCTTTCACAACTCTGAAACTGTGCCCTCACGTTGCGCTGCCAAAAAGGTTATAGCATTAACAGGGATCAGAATCTCACAAAGTGGAGAGGTCATAGCATTAACAGGGGGCTACTCATAAATCTCACCAGAATTGATAGCTTGACAGTTCTCTTCTTACCTGCTACGCTGAGCCTCTGTGGAAAAATAGATCTGAAAATCTTCAGAGTTGTCATAGACATACAGGAAGCAGCAGCGCTCATCAAATTTTGAAATGCTGAAGGGGAGAAAATAAAATTGGAAAGAAATGAACCATTATATTCCATAATAATAACAGAAGTCGCTGGGAACACTCAGCAGGTCAGGCAATATCTATGGAGAAAGGAAAGTGAGTCAATGATTCGGATCCACGACCCTTCGTTAGAACAGATCAACGCTGTGTGATTGAAGATACCGCAGCCTCAGGTCGGCATGAATGAAATTATTCTATTAAGCAAGGAACATAGAAGAGGGGAGTGAAAATATAGTATTCACTTCCTGGATTCACTAAATAATGACTCCTTCAAATGCTGTCAATCTGCCAACTGCAAAACGTATGGATGATTCGTCAATAGTTAGTTATTTTCCATACCTAAATGGGATTCGTTTATAATGAAACCCTCCCAACCTTAGTAATAAACTTTGCATTTTATATAGCGCCTTATCACGTAGTTGAGACGTCTCAAAGCGATTCACAGAATATACTGTAAAGTGGATTGATTTTAAAACAAGTTAAACCTTGTATCAGGCCATTTCTCTGGTTTGACTGGGTTCAAATTTATGCTTGGTTCCCATGTTATGTTAACACTTAAATTCCTTTGGTGATATGAATGCACTGAAATCTTTCTCAAATAACTATTAAATGCAAGTTCCGTATATTTCTTATTATTCACATACTTCATCATACACCCTACAGTAACCTTTTCTGATTTACTTCTTTTAGCCAGAGATGCAAGGTCACAGTTTCATGGTTATCCTTTACTGCATAAAATGTCTCATAACCCCAGCCCCAAGCACACACACTTCAAACCAAAGTCCACACCTTAATATATTTGGCACTGACATTATTTCATACACTCACCTTATGCCCTTGATAGATGAGGCTGTGAAATTCCATTCATAAATTCCCTTCAGTTGTAAAAATACAATATACAATATTACATTAGTTACACAGAATAGTTAAACAATGAAAGTAAAGACAGCATCAATAGGTATATCTCACATAGCAAAGTAACAAGTAGCTGTGTGTGATTGTCTGTGGTTAATACTAAGAAACTATGAAGCTTGATCAGACAATCTTCAAAGTTCTCAAAATGACAGCAGTTGTCTAAGTATTTAAAATATCTTTCAAAACCCCATAAATCCTCAGTATAGTGCACATCAGGTAGAAACTGACAGGATGTCTCAGTGAGGCCTGCTTTATATATGCTGATAACTGGGCAAGTTATAAACATATCATGAAACAGTGGGACAAGCTACATTGATATAGAGCATCTTTGATAGTAGCTATCTGAATTATATTTATTTCCTAGGCAAATGACACACAACTCTGGTGTACATATCAGATATGTGAGATGCAACTTTCACATTTTACATTTTTGAATGAAAATCATTTAATTTCAAACAACTCGAATCAAACCACTTGAACATATGTTTTGCATGGTTGATCTGCCTGCTCATCATAGCTTTGAGAGGTGTAATGTGGTGTCAGTGTGGCTCCTTTGGTAGCACTCTTGTCTTTGTTTTAGAGATGATAATTCAGAGAGAGGACTGCCTTCCTTTGGATGAGGCATTAATGTGAGGTAATGTCTACCTACTTCCAGTTATACATTAAAGATGCAATGACACTATTCAGAAACAGAAAGTACAAATGGTCACAATGTTTGACATAACATGGCCTATGCCTATGAATATTCAATGTCTATGAATAGACTTTGCTAACTTAGATGAGGAAACAGAGTTTAATGTATCTAAATTTGTGGACAATACAAAGCTAGGTGGGAAAGTAAGCTGTGAGGAGGACACAAGGACGATGCAAAGGGGTATAGACAGGTTAAGTGAGTGGGCAAGAAGGTGGCAGATGGAGTATAATGTAGGGAAGTGTGAAGCTATTCACATAGGTAGAAAAAATAGAAAAACAGATTATTTTCTAGAGTGGGAGAGACTAGATAGTGTTAATATTCAGAGGGGTTTAGGTGCCCTTGTACACCAATCACAGAAAGTTAGTATGCAGGTACGGCAAGCAATTAGGAAGGCTAATAGCATGTTAGCATTTATTGCAAAGGGTTTAGAGTACAAGAACAGGGAAGTCTTGCAGCAATTGTATAGGGCCTTGGTGAGACCGCACCTGGAATATTGTGTGTAGTTTTAGTCTCCTTATCTAAGAAAGATATACTCGACTGAGAGGGGGTGCAACGTAGGTTCACTAGGTTGGTTCCTGAGATGAGGGGGTTGACCTACGAGGAGAGGTTGAGTAGACTAGGTCTATATTCTCTAGAGTATAGAAGTATCTTATATATTATAGGTTATAGAAACCTATAAGATTCTTCAGGGTCTTGACAGGGTAGATATTGTGAGTCTGTTTCCCCTGGTTGGAGAATCTAAATCTAGGCGTCTTACTCGCAGGATTAAAGGTCAGCCCTTTAGAACTGAGTTGAGAAAACATTTCTTCTCTCAGAGGGTAGTGAATTTATGGAATTCTCTACCCCATAAGGCTGTGGATGCTCAGTCATTGAACATATTCAAGACTGAGATTGATAGATTTCTAAAAACTAAAAGATTTAAGGGATATGGGGATAGGGCATGATCTTATTAAGTGGCAGGGCAGGCTCGAGGGGCCGAATGGCCTATTCCCACTCCTATTTCTCCTGTTCTTATGTTCTTAAGTTTCAGATTTTAATTGATATTTGTCAGTTGCTTCAATTCACTTTAAATTGAAGAAAATGAATTCCGGTCTTTAACATCATTTTTTTCAATGGTGTTTTGAAAAGTTGAATGGCCAATTGTAAGGTCTCGGGGACGTCACTTCCTGTGCACTGTGTATGCGCACTAGGCACAGGCAGCACCAGTAATGTCATACACATGTCTGATACATAGAATGTGACGTTAGAGGCATTGCCTGCACACGGCATGTACACCGCTCAGCAGTGACATCATGACAATCCTACAACCCAGAAGTCAGACAATTATGTAATCAAAGGACTTACTAAAATTAAAAAATACTTTTACAAAGCTTACAAAGAATGGACAGCACAGAAACCGGACGCGCAGCCCAACTATTCCGTGCCAGTGCTTATATTCCACACAAGTCTTTACCCATTCCTTACTCCATCACACACTTTGCTATTCCCCTCTCCCTCAAGTGAAAGTCTAGCTTCCTCTTGATTGCATCTATACTATCTGATTCAACCATCGCTTCAGGCAGCACGTTCCTTAATTTCACCATCATGGTCACTATGTTATATTTGTGTCCCCTGGTTATGAATTCCCCAACCAGTGAAAGCAATCTATTTATGTTAGCACAACCTATCTTCTTCAGAATTGACTCGTTTCCAGTATCTTGACTCTGATTTCACCATCCAACAGAATTCCGTCTGTCCTTTTTAAAATGCTGATCTTACCACTTCTTCGGGTGAGACGTGCCAAATAGAGACAGTTTTCTCATCAGCTTCGCTGTTTATTGAGATGTAAGATGGCTGGTAGACTTTGGTTGGCTCTAGAATCAGAACCTAAATAGATCAAAGGAGTCCATTACATTTTTCCCTCTGACCCTGAAGGCATAAATTTCTGCTAGGGTACACAATTATTCTCCAGCACACAGCCAAGTGTCCTTTTTTCAGCCACAAGCTTGGACTAGAGATTGTCAGCAGTTATTCGACTGTGGATGGTATCACAACCAAGCCCATTGCTATCATTAGCCAATCTCCACACATAAAAACATTTACTTCCAGAACGAATCATAGAATTGTGATAAGGATCAGTTAGCACAACTGCTTTTTTCTCCAAAAACAATTATGGCATGCATACTGCTAACTGCACTGACCGGGGATTGAACCTAAATGTTTTCTGGTCTGCGTAGCTCAGTTTCAAACTGGACAGTTAATTTACTAACTGAAGGATGGGGGAAAGCACCTTTACGTTTTAACATAAAGTTTCCTCTAAATTGATGGTAATTTAATATTTCCCACACAATGGTTTTCACATCATTTGTTTCCTAACCGTAAACAGACTGTAACATCTATTGTACAAAGAGAATCCCAGATTACTCTTGTCCCAGAGGAAAGATTGGAATATACCTGTACTGTCAACTGACATAAGAGAAAGTGAGTTTCACACTTTTACGGTTTAATAATGAACTACTATGAAAAGAAAACAAGATGTGCCTTTTACACAAGTTAAATTGCAAGGCTGTAACTCAATCAGTGGCATCGACTTACATCATAAACTACAAGGGAAAAATGTATTTAATCTGACCATGTCATTCTGAATCTGGGATTGTGTTACAGCCCATAAGTAACTGACTTTCACACAGCTGTTACTCTGTTCAACACACAGAGGTTATGTCATCAGCATGTATCTGTCACTGGAGAGCCTGTCATTTTCTTCTGCTTTTCAATTTTCAGTTATAATGTGTTATCCTGAGGGCAAGAGAGATCTCTAAGAGGGATGGCGTGACCTGGAAGCTCATATGCACCACCTGTCATCTCATTAACAGAGCACGAGTGGAAGCCTGGCTGATTGCTTTTATAGTTGGGAAAGGGATTCCTAAAGATAGTGAGAAACTTATCTATAAAAAGAGGGTAAGTAGACAGCACAGTGACACTGTCATTGAGCAACAGCACCTGGACACACAGTTACCATTCCATATGTGGTGCATTCCTATTACAAAGACTGTAGTTCATGAAAAACCCAGTGATTTTAGGCACTTCCCCACAGACAAAGTGTGGGGGCAGCTAATCTGAAATCAAGCCCCTCCATGGCTTGTGTCTTGGCACCTCTCGGCTATCAATTATAGTGGGATGTTGACACAGCCTTAGAGCGGGCACTCCATTTGTCCTCTTGGGAAAGGGGTTATGATGCATGAGGTGTGGTGACCCGAAAGTAAGGGGAAGAAGGGCCACGCAAGAGTCACAATACCTATAGGAGAAGAGGTAAGGGAGAAAGAAAATCTCATACTGGGAAGCGTAATCTATTGGTGATGCTCTCCGTTGTTTCCACAATGATGTCCAGCCAGAAGTTGAGACTTTCCCGTTTCAAAGAATTCTCCACATTTTGTTTCCAGAACTGCTGAATTAATGTCAGGTTCTGAACTGTTGACCTCAGGAACCTGCAAAAGCAAAAGAACAGCCCTCACGTCAAGAAAAACAGTATTTACACTAAGTGATAACTCAGCACTTCCACTAAAAGATGATCCTGCACTCACAACAAGACATAGTTTAGTCTTTACCTCCAAATTGTTTTTTGTGCAACAGAGACCAAAATGGCTGCATGAAAACTAAGCTGCTGTAGTACAGTCATTCTGCATAGACCGTGCTGTAAACTCTGCATCAAAGATTGAAACATTGCCAATAATGTCAATGGGGGAGTGTAGGAGAGCATAATGTATAACGCAACAGAGACATAATACTTACCAGAAAGGGGGATTGAGTTTAAAGAGCTTCTCAGCTGCTTGCACAGCCTTGTCAAAGTCTTTGGCAAGCAGACTTACAACAAGGAAGTGACCCACATCATAGTAGTTGTTCATCATTTCCAGTCTTCCTTTTCTGCCCAGCAAACTATTCAGCCGCATGCCTGCTCCCAAAGACAATTGCAATGAAATAAGCAACAACATTCATTCTTTCTGACATATGTCTCCTGACCTCACCAAAGTGGACATCATTCTGGAGTTAAAATTTCAATTCAGTGATCTATCCTGGGCAAGTGTTGAAATAGTGGAGGTCTTTCAAGAAGGACAATACACTGAGTTATCCTCTGCTTTGTTCAGTTGGATGCTAAAGATCCCATAGCACTATTGTGAAGAAGAGACCAGACATTTCTACTGATATTCTAACCAATATTATCCTAAGAGAGTTTCTCCTGGCCAACAATCTACCAAATAAAATTGGTCACTCACTTCAGGATAGAAGCGCTCTGGGACTCGACCCCACTTGAAGGTCGCTATATAATTCCAGGTTATTGTTGTTGTTCATGGCTGTTTGTGAGGCATTGCTGTACTCAAAATGGTTATCATGTTCACTTGCAACTACACAGTTAATGTGTGATAATAATTCCTCAAGAAAAAAATAATAATTTGGTCATTCAATCCATGACTGTTTGTGGAACATTGCTGTGCGCAATTGGCTGCCGCATTTCACCCACAAATATACAGTCAATTCACTTTACGGTATATTCTGTGAAGCACTTTGAGACATCTAGAAGACGTGAAAAGCGCTATATCAAATGCAAGGATTATTATTACTATACTTCACAGCAAAATCTTGTGAAATGCTTTGAGACGTCTCAACAACTTGATAAGGCAATGTACCAATGCAAGAGCATTGAATTCACCAAATTCATAGATTAAATTTCACCATTAGAAATATGGTATTGGAACAGATTCGCTCTGGATTGGCTTCCCTAACCACAGTAACTACACTTCAACTTTTTTTTTGTGCGAAATACTTCAATATATCCAATGCAAGTATAATATAAGCAAGGATGGGATGTGCCTTTAACGGAGTAGAGATGGTGCCTGCTTCCAACTGAGCAGGGATGGGCCTAAATTATTTAAAAGAGTACAAAAGTCAATGATAGATACCGTAATTCCTGAATGTAATTACAGTAAAGAGGTTCATAAGCTTTGATGAGAAAAAGAAGTAAAACACCTTCAGCACTGAAACACTCACCGATTTTTCTCAGTTCCATCGAGGTTTCAAATTGTTGTCCAGCAACAATTAAGAACACAGTCAGGTTAATGCCCGCGTACAAGGTTGGTTGGAGCTCAAAACCTTTACGGTACCTAATTATTAGCAAAGACAAACTGATATTAAAATTCACAATATTTAATAAATGTTATGTCAGGACTTAGAATGACTATAGTCTAAGCTGACACTCCAACGTGCTGCATTGTTTGAGGTGCTGGCCTTCGGTTGAGACAGTAAGCCAAGGTCTCATCTGTCTGTTCAGGTGGACATTAAAGATTCCGTAGCACTTTTCAAAAAGAGAAGGAATTTTCTCTCAGTGTCCTGGCCAGCAATCTGCCCAAATTAAATTGGCCATCCACTTCATAGCTGTTTGTGGGGCAATACTGTGTGCAAAATGGCCTGAGGCGTTTGCCCCAAAATACACAGTACTTGACTTTACAGTAAATCCTGTGAAGTGCTTTGGGACGTCCTCCCAATGTTAAAGGCACTAAACCAAAGGATTATTATCATCTGATCTGCTCTTCTACCTGATCGCCACAATTCAATACCAATTGTTTTCTTACCATTCGATCGCATTGTCCCGGGTGGTTGTATCCTTGCAGTGTGAGTCAAGGAAGAGGTCTTTGTAAATTCTTCCACACAAACAATACATGTCAGGTGCTGGCTGGTCATATGACTTCAGGATTTGAAGCATTATATTTAAAGCCCTTTGCCTGTCACCCTGGTTGTTCCTCCTACACAGAAAATATAGAAGCAATATGTTGCTACGTTATTGAACTTAAAAAACGGGCTCACTAACTGTGTGAGTCTCCCCACTCTTTCTATTGGCTTTCTCAACAGATGGTAGCTTGAAAGGGGGAGAGGATATTAGACAGCATTTTGTTTTTTAGCCCCCACACACACACCCCCACCCCCTTGCAGAGGCAGGAGCTGCTGCTGATCACTTATCACAATAGCAACAACTTGCAAGTAGTGAATCACTGCCATTTTCTTTGGATTATAAAGATAAGAAATAAATAAGCCTACAGGCAGAAAACAGCCAAAGAACAATTCCTAGGCCAGTTTAATCAAATAGGTGTTAATTAGGGCAGCTGCCATTTCTTTCTAGATTCACCGGCATCTCTCATACCTACATTCCTAACCATACATGGGGATGGGGAAAACAGCCAAAGAAAGCTTCTGATACACAGTAGGAGATAGCAGAGATCAGTGTCTGAATTTATCAACAGACAATCAGTATGAGACAAATTTGATACTTGCAGGATTCACTAGTTACAATCTGATACCTGCAGGATTCACTAGTTACAATCTGATACCTGCAGGATTCACTAGTTACAATCTGATACCTGCAGGATTCACTAGTTACAATCTGATACCTGCAGGATTCACTAGATACAAATCAAGTTGAGAATATTGACAATTCAGATACTACACTTCACCATAAATGCTGTGAAGTGTCTTGAGAAGTCCTCTTGAATAGAAAAGACAATAAATCAAATGCAATAATTATTTTATTTAACAAGAGGGCACAGGTTCAGACTTTAAAGGGCAATTTCAGGACAACACTCAGAAGTATTTCTTTTCACAGAGGGGAATTAACAACTGGAGCGAGTTACCAGAGGTTGACACCAGCATGCTAGGCATATTTAAGAAACAGCTTGATGCTGTCATGAGAAATGGTAGGATGATTATTCTCTTTGGAAGAGATCAATTGGCACAAAGAGCCTTCACCTGAACTTCTCAAGTGCTCTAAGATGTTACCCTGTGTAAAGAGTGCTATATAAATGCAAGTTGTTTTCTTATGATCTTATGAACAATGGAAATATAGCTTTTGGTTAACAAGTTTGGCTGTTCCTGCTGCAATAAAGAAAGTAAACTGACACGCTGCTTTTATCTGAACTTCATGTTCAGACGAAGCTTGTGCAGTGGCCTAAACTCCAGAAGGAAACTCAAAGAATGGAATATGCCAAGTGCAAATGAAGCCCTTCGAGCACCTGCAGTGGATGCCGTTATGATATTTTTATTGTTACTTTGTGTTACTTGTTTACTTTTTCAAGCCAAGTGATACTATAAACTAAAGTCAAAGTGCTTGAATGTAAAAACTCAAACTGCCATGCAGTATGCAGAGGCAGCCATGTTGACAATGGAAGCATTCTATCTGAAAATGGTTTAATCAGCCGGTTATTAAAGATAAACATGAATCATGCTAACTCCCTGAGTAGGCTTATTAACGGTAAATATTTGTCATGCTAACTTACTGAATACTTTAATGCAAGATCATCAGTGCTGCTTGTTTATTATGCAATGAAACATTATAGCCAGGAATAAGGCTCTCTCCACAGAGACAGACAGAAGAACATTGCTGTCATCCATGTATTCATGATACACCTACTTCTTCCTGATATATCAACAGCAACAAATTCGCATTTATATTAGAAAATACTTACAAAGATCCAGCTTTCAAAGGTTTGAAGCCAACAGAAAAAGTGAGAACTCTTTCCCTTTGTGCAACATAGAATGATAACAGGATCTAGAAAGATTCAATCACTCAAAATGCGAAGCCTGCTCTGTGCGTTCCAAGGGCGTAGGGACAGATGTTACTTACGATTTCAGTTTGTACACTGGTGAGGCCTACTGACTTGACATTATAATAATGTCATGTTTGTAGACTGTATTTGCAGCTTGTTCAAACAATCGCACGGTTAAAGCCTGAAACCATCTGCTCAACTCCACTGTTGCTAAAGTAACTAGCAGCCCCTTTTAATACTGCTGTATGAGCCATTGTAAAGTTAAGATATTGAAACTCTATAGGTATAAATATTAGCAATGTATTCCTGAATTACATTTGTACATTAACAATTTATTGTCACAGGGCATTCATCTGATTAGTGTTAATTGTGGAGTCCTGTAGCTCAGTGGTTAGAGCACTCGCTTTGCAAGCAAGAGACCCAAGTTCAATTCCAGACAGGGCGAAACCTTGGGCAAGTTTCCTTACTCCACACAGAGCCTAATAATAATCCCTCCAAAACTAAAAACAATAATAAATTGGTCATTTTCGATCTACGACTGTTTGTGGGACATTGCTGTGCGCAATTGGCTGCCACGTTCGCCCACAAATATACAGTCAATTCACTTTACAGTGTGTTCTGTGAAGCGCTTTGGAACGTCCTCCCGACATGAAAAGCGCAATATCAAATGCAAGGATTATTATTATTAATGCAAAAAAATATGAAAACAAACCTAAATTTGAAAACCCCAGAGCACTTCAAATGATTAACACATTCTGCATTTAAACTTGGCATGTCCTCCCGACGTGAAAGGCGCTATACAAATGTGATCTTGTTGTTATGATCCCACTAACCACTAGTCGAATGTTGTAAGCCTGAAGCCAAATGTGCAGCCCAGTTTTACTGACATTGCACTGACAAAGAAGTCACCAGGTATATTTATAATCAATACATTACAAATTCCTCAAATTTAAATCAAACACTGGGCCCTGTTTTTCAGCAGATCTCTCCAGCCTGTGTGTTCCCAGCTGCCTTGGGTGCAGACCATACCTGTTCAATGCAAATGCGTAGTGGAACTTGATGTTGTACTGATTAGCCAGGTCACAGGTAGGCAGACCCTCCAGGGTCTCCACTAGCTTCACCATGCCATCGTAGTCCTGCCAGAGAAAAAGGGACAGAATCCAATAGGAAAAAGTAAAAATTAAAAATATCTTTGTGTCTTTATAAGGTCAAAGAACAAACAGATCACAAAATATGAGACAAACTGGTGGATATTTGATTCCTCTCGTACATTCTGATGGCATAGATATACACTTCAGGCATTTTTTATTTTAAATCAGGATCATTTTCAGTTTCCTGGGGTCGAATGGATCTGCACTACATAGTATGGCGCTTAGTCATAGAGACCAGGCAGGTTCTAGGTTCATCAATTGAATGTTCAGAGTTAACAATCACAGTGAGGATGTAACATATAGAAATGAAAAAAGGAAGAAGAATCATCTATGGTTCCTGTTCTCGATCGCTCTGCAAGAAACAGTGTTGAAAGTGCACACAGATAAAAAGTGATGGCGGGATACGGGGACTGCACTCACAATCAGACAGGTTGATGGCATTTATTCCCCTCACTTATTCAGTGACTCATACATGAAGAAAGGCCAGTTTGGACAATTACAGTTTCTCAGCATGAATCCCCACTTCAAGAAAGGAGGGCTGAAGGAACACAGAAAAATATAGACCTGAGCAATCTACTTATTTATTTCAGATATTTGTAAGCATTTAAATCACAATGGCCATACAGGCCTTGCTCTCCAGGCAGGCTATCTTAGTGGTCATAAAGACAGAAGTTGCAGCAGGTCAGGCATCATCTATGGAGAGAGGAAAATTAGTTAACGTTTCATGGCGATGACCTTTCATCAGAATCCTAGTGGTCATAGCAGTCATGTTAGGTGCTCTTTCACTCTTCCTAACGATGGGCTTCCAAATAACTAACTGAAAATTGAATAATTGAAACCAGTTGCCTTCACTATACCTGAATGTCTCTGTACGAGAAAAGCAGGTTGGTTATGATGTCAGGTGTGAGGACCTCGGTGCTGTCTAATCGCAATCTAATGCGTGCCAACTCCTTGGCAAGATCCTCACCATGATACTTCTCCCTTGCCTTTCTAATGTCACTCAACAGCGTATCCTTGACATGCGCACTGCTGGATAAAAAACAAAGATGCTGTGCTTTAGCTGCAGCTCAATGAACAAGACACATAAGGTGGTTAAGACATTAGGTAGAAACTCAAGTTAGCTTATTAATTTAATTTCCACACACAAACCACAGTTATATTTTCCATTACAGTTGTCCTAAAAATAAAAATTGTGTGCGTCTGGACACTATTTAAAACGTACTTTCCAAGCATGCTTAACAGGTTGGGAATGCAAAGGGGTCACCAACTACAGCATTGTCATTGTGGGGAGGGAGCAACGAGAGAGAGAGAGAGGAGTGAGGGAGGGAGGGAAGTCTGGAGTTTCCTGTCAATATTTTTTTTCAGGTAGATGCCACACCAGTGATAAGTAAAATAGTAGGGATTTCTTTTATAAAAATAAGTTTGCCTCCACAAAAACAAAAATGGTTTCCTTGGATTTGTGCTCATTCATGAGAGAACCATTCCAGTGGCTGGGTTTGCCATTGGCCAGATCATATCCTATCACTCCCCAAGTATTTCTATTACATATTCAAATGCCCCAAAATTGAACGGTCCTTCTTTATTTTGAAATTTACAGAATACAGTAAATCTAAAAAAAATTCCATGAGCTAAGGTTTAGTTCGTCCACAAAGCAGTCACTCCACTTTGCAGTAACAACAACTTGTATTTTTTTTATAGATTCCTTCACGCAGGTGAGCGCCTCAGAATGCTTAAATCCTATAAATCTTGTAAGAATAAGAATACTAATCCTTGCATTTGATATTGTGCTTTTTATGTTTTTGAGACGTCTCAAAGTGCTTCACAGAATATATTGTATATTTGTGGGTGAAACTCGGCAGCCAATTGCGCACAGCAGTGTCCCACAAACATTTGTGGATTGAAGTGACCAATTTTATTATTTTTTTCTTGAGGGATTATTATCAGGCGTGTGGAGTAAGGAAACCTGCCTAGAGGTTTCACCCTGCCGGAAATCGAACCCAGGTCTCTCGCTTGCTCTAACCACTGAGCTACAGGACTCCTACAGGACTTACTGTAAATGAGTAAGTGCTGAGAAGCACTTTGAGAAGTCCTCCTGACTGAAAGGCGCTACATCAAATGCAAGGATTATTATTATTAATCCTTGCCTTTGGGATAGGGCCTATTGGAAAATGTTACAAATTCCTTTTATATTATCTCTTTGCAGTTCTTCTTATCTCTAATTTACATTTTAATTTTACTGGGTATTTATAGTGTTTGAACCCTGTTGTGCTGGTGCCATTTCATGCTGTGGAGATCCTTTTCACTAAACAGTGTCATGCGTGTTGTTTGCATTGAATGAAGGCTCATTGGTTTAGAGAGCCTGTTTTTCAATACGTGTACCATTACACAAAGAAGTCTGTGTTTTGCTATACATTCATTTTCCTATCTAAACCTTTGCTGATATGTACACCCAGGCATCCCCTACACAGTACCACAAGTATCAGACTGATACGTCATCAAAGGAGTTATGCTTCATGTGTCAGTCTAAACTGTGAGTGTTGACAGGATACTTTGATCGTATCCTCACCCACATGCTACTGGATTGCACTCTGAAGCAACAATCCTATCTGATTATTATCTCTTGAGCACAAAGGCAAAGAGGACAAATGCCATGTACTTTCACTGACTGATAATTGAACCCTTGGCCAGATCAAGGGTTACTATTTATTCATTCAGGAACTCACTGCATGAGGTTTGTGGTAATCGTCAGGGGTATCCCTTTATTCCAGATGATTAGGATAAGGAGACATAGTATGGGGGTGAGGTCAACTGTATTCGGTGTAAGGTGTGACATATCTACTATTTCCTTTACTTAAGCATGGTATTAATCGGTTATCTTTAGTCCTAAACATGTAATTTTTTTTTAGTTCCTGATCCAGCTGCTGTTATCTTTAGTATCCAGGACTGTCTCTGACAGCCAGTGTTGTTGACTCATTTTCTATTTTTATTATCTAAAGTAAACACGAAAGCCAATGACTTTGAACAGGGTGACATGCGTTACTCCATGAGGAAGCCATGACTATTTCCAATCTTGTGACTGTATAGGTGTAAAGTCAGCCATTCACTCCCTTCTCATGATGAACTCTGAAACGGCTGCTGCCTGCGTTACCTTCGTGTAATTGGAATGCTCAGCTCTGTGAGGAGTACCAACCACAACTGCACCAACAAAAACATAGTATAGAAGCTCCGAACCAGCACTCTTCAATCATGTGAACTGTTGGCATTAAAGGGGCACTTCATGTTCCCTCTGCACATTTTCCCAAGACTTCTCTGACACTCGACAGGATGAAATCATGGAGCAAAGATTGAAGAGACAGAAATAAACCTTGTTTTTCACTGATACACAACATTGGAGTCCTGTAGAGGAGCGGTTAGCAAGCAAGAGGACCCAGGTTCGATTCCCAGGCCAGGTGAAACCTTAGTCATGTTTTGTGTCTCGCACTCCTCTGTAAGTAGGAACCCGGTTGTTAGTCGATTGGCGGATCGTTTCTGGGGATAATAATACTTCAAAATAAAATCCACGACTCTTTGTGAGACACTGCTGTGTGCAATTGGCTGCCGCATTTCGCCCACAAAATATGTAGTCAATCCACTTTACAATATATTCTGTGAAGCGCTTTGAAACAACTCAACGACATGTTAAGGTGCTATATCAAATGCAAGGATTATTATAACTGCCTCCTCCCTATTCTCTAACAAAGCCCCTATTCAGTGATTTTTGCATTACCCATTTGGATCACAACATCAATAACAACTTGCACCAATGTAGCACCTTCCACGCAGGGTAGCGTCTCAGAGCGCTTAACAGTGGCGGAACCTGACTGTGAGCCCGGGTGGGCTAGATGATGTAAGCACGTCGAAAAGGAAGGTTTTCAGGGGGAACTTGAAAAAGGGGAGAGAGGGGGCAAGGTGGAGGGATTGAGTGTTCCAGAGTTTCGGGGCATAGTGGCTGAAACTGCAAACTCCAATGGTGGAGCGGAGGGTGCGAGGGATGAGCAGGAGGCTGGTGCCAGTCGAGTGGAGGTGCCGGGTGGTGGATTGGGGAGTGAGGAGGTTGGAGAGGTAGGGAAGTACCAAGGAGTGAATGGATTTGAACATGAGTGTGAGGATCTTGAAGTCGATCCGTTCAGTGATGGGGAGCCAGTGGAGCCTGGTCAGAATTGCTGAGATGGGGGTACAGAGTTTGGTCCGGGTCAATATACGGGCGGCACCGTTCTGAATGAGCTGGATTTTTGGAATAGTGGAGCTGGGTAGACCAGTGAAGAGTGCGTTTCAGTGCATTTCAAGAATCCAGTGGGAGGTGACAAATGCATGCACGAGGGTTTTGGCTGCATCTGGGGTAATGTACGGTCAGAGGAGGGCAATGTGGCAGAGAAAGGCTGTCCTGCTCAGCCAAAGAGTATGGCTTCCATCTTGTCCATATTCAGCTGCAGGAAATTTGCACTCATCCAGGCCCTGATGTCTGCCAGACAAACTGATAGAATATCGGCGGATCTGGAATCAATACTGGTGAAGGCAAAGTAGATTTGTGTGTCATCTGCATACATGTGGAAGTTTACCCCATGTCTGCGGATGACATGGCCCAGAGGGAGCATATAGATGAGGAATAGAAGAGGGCCAAGGATGGAGCCCTGGGGTACCCCGCAGGTGACTGGAAGGGGGCGGGAGGAGAAACCATTTGCCGAGATGAAGTGGAGATGGTTGGTTAAGTAAGACCCGAACCATGCGAGTGTGGTCCCACTAAGGTGGATGAGGTAGGAGAAGTGGTGGAGGAGGATGGCGTGGTCCACTGTGTCGAATGGATCTGAGAGGTCCAGGAGGACAAGGAGACAGAGGGAGCCCTGGTCGCAGATGTCATTTGTGACTTTAACAAGTGTTGTGGGCAGGGCGAAAACCAGATTGCAAGGGATCGAGGAGGGAGTGAAGGGAGAGGTGTTGACCTACAACAATGCGTTCCAGGACTTTAGCAAGGAAGGGTAGGTTGGAAATGGGACAACTCAACATGCGATCAAATCACGTGTTGAATTGCGAATGGGAGACAAAACACAAATAAAATAATTAAGCTCATTAACAACAGATCAAACCTACAGATCTTCATTACTAAATAAGGCCTCCTCCCCATTATCAGCATATTGCGAATAATTACATTGAGGTGACATTCCAATAAGCACCTCTGTTACCGTGTAAGAAATTACCATGAGGTAATGTCAATATCCTTCAGGAGACTGATAAATTTCTCCACCAGGGGTTGGCAGAAAGGTCCCAGTAAGGTGTCCCAATTTGGCTGCAGGTACTCTGAGACTCTTCGTTGTACGTCATTCTCACAGCACAGAATGTCATCATTAGTTGTTATCACATAAGGAATTATATAATATTTCCCTCTGGAGGCCTAATGAAAGAAAACACACAACAGTAGCGAAAGCTGACAATATTAATTATACTGTATTGCACAATGATGATTTTCTATTGCCCTGAAAGCAAATTTTTTAATGAGACCTGCTATCGCTGGGCGCTATCATCAAGAGGGGGGGTCCTTGATTACCATTGGGGATTAGGAAGCATTTTTTCAGACATTTCTCCCAGATAATAGATGCATGTGATAAATCTATTCTAGGTCATGAACTGTGGAGGGAGCAGATCGAAGAGAAAATTGTATTTTTTCATTCCATGTATTCTTAATCTGAAATACTAGTGGTGGCAATTGAGCTGAGTGTTTTTAGGCACAGCGTTGTCATGTTTTAAGTGTTTGTTGTTTTAATTAAGGAACATTCAATAAGTATCAGCAGATGGAACAAAGCTTAGACTCAGTCTAGCTTTAGGATTGCTTAAATCCTACCCAGTGACAAAAAACTGCATTTAAAAATGGGTGACTGAAAACAAGAGGACACACGAGCTAAAACAGGTTAATTGTATCTACACAGACAAGGATGCTCCACCTGATGGTAGGTATCAAACTTTCCTTAAATAAAACAAGGAACGGTTTAAAACACCACTCATTTTACCTCTGTGTTTCTTATGGTGTGTTTGACAACCTACTCTGGGCCAGGAACCCACTGTAAATAGGTTTTCAGAGTTACCTGGGATTTCCTATCTAAAGATCTATATTGAATGAAATGTTGTTGGAGAATCACTTACCATGTTCTTCTGAGAAACCATGTTCTAATGGAACAGAAAACAAAGAGTAAGGTTAGTCTTCAGTCGGTGAATCTCTGGAACTCCTTGCCTCAATCCCTCCATTTGCCCCATCTTTGACAATCTTCAAAGCACAGTGAAGACTTTCCTCTTCCACCATGCCTTCGGTTACCTGCACTCTTGTTCTAGCTTGGTGCTATGCTTACACCGCTGTTAAGAACCCCAAGGTACTACCCACGCTAAGGGCACTATAAAAATGCAAGTTGTTGTTGTGTGTGAGTGACGATGGAATCTTAAAGCTCTCTCTAAATGCTCACAAATGAATTGTGCCGTAAGGGTTCTTCAGAAAAGTTGTTGCATCACTGACTACAAAAGCACATTGGATGTAAACTCCATCTCCAGCAAAGATTCCTACGTATGTCACGCTGACACATGAAACACCAGCTTCAATTCAATGTTGTCTCAAAAATGCGATCTCGTGAGTCAGTGTGACATATATGGGATTACTGCTGGAGACACAGTCTGTACCACAAGACACTTCTTCCAATAGTGAACCATTAGAAACAATTTCTAGACATCTAGCAACATTCCCCCACTTTCTCTCATTTTTAAATGAGCCCATTGCCCTGCCCACCCAGAGAGATACCATTGTTAGTTAAGTCCCCAGTTTAATATTTGCTCTGACAATACAGTGCTCCTCCAGCACTGAATGTGAGTGCCAGAACTCAAAGACTCAACCATGGGCTTCAACCCACAACCTCTGACTCAGAAGAGAGAATGCAACTGACTGAGCCAGGCAGAACCCTACCATATTTCATTGATCACTGGTGTTTCATCAAATTTGCCATTTTTACTTGACATAATCATAACAAGTTACACAGCTGGTAAGGTGGGAGTGTGAAAATCACTAACCTTAAATGAATGCATAGTGTCCAGGTCAGTGTCATGGTACAGAATCACGCTGTTCGCCATGTCAAAGCTTTCTCGAACCCCCAGATGATAAACATACGTTGGCTGCCGGAAAACATCACTCATATCCACCACAGCAATGTCTGAAAAGCAAGGGCAGGACCCCAATGTATTAGGATAAGCTGCACTCCCCCATTGAACTCATTAAAAACCAGCTTGATGCTGTGACGGGAGGCCAGTATGATGGGTGTTTGGAAGATAAGATTAGATGGGCTGAAGGAAAGGCCTGTTTCATCTGAACTAATCTTGTGATCTTGTGATTACAGCCTTGCAATTGGTATTGTGCATCTCGCTGCTTACTTTAAAAAACTAGAGTGTTCACTTGTGGTTTTGTTTGTACAGAGCAAATGCTCATTGCAGCTGGAGCAGCTGTGGGGCACTACAACTAATTCCAGTGTTCTTGAGTTAAGGAAAGGAAAATGTCAGTAACAATTCCCATTCCTGACCAATAATAATATTAACAACCTCTGCATTTGATGAAACATTTTGCATGTTGGGAGGGCATCTCAAAGGATATACTGTGAAGTGTGTTCACTGTGTAGGCAAATACAGCGAACACCAATCTCCCAAATAAAATTTGTCACTCACTTCATGGTTGTATGTGGGACGTTGCTGTGCACAAATGGGCTGCTGCATTCACCTACAAAATATAGTCACTGCACTTTATGGTATATCCTGTCAAGTACTTTGAGACATCCTCCCTAGTTGAAAGGCAGTATATCAAAAGCCAGGTTAATTTTTTTTTGCAAGTGTTGGTTGAGTGTTGATTGCATTAGTTCACATAGCACTGAGGGAGTGGTGCGTAACGCAGGGGTTTCATTTTATTGGCACCAGTATTGGGGGAAAAGGGGTCTGTTTCAAAAAGATGGGCTCCACTTAAATCGGGCTGGGACAAATGTCCTAGCAAACCGAATACATGGGGAAGTAAATAAGGCTTTAAACTAGTAAAGGGAGGGGCATACAATTAGAAATAACCGCAAGGTAGCAATATTGAGAAAACTAAAGGTGACATAACAGAATAGTGAGAGAGGTAAACAGAATACGTCAAAGAGGGGTAAGAAGCTCAGTAAAGAAGATAGGGCATCAGAGAGTAGGGGAAATGGTAAGAAATGAAAATCTCTATATCTGAATGCACAAAGCATTCAGAATAAGGTAGATGAATTAAAGGCACAGATAGATACAAATAGGTATGATCTAGTAGCCATAACTGAGAATGTTAAAGGGAGATCTAGGGTGGGAGTTAAATATTCTAGTGTTTTCAGCTTATAGGAAGGATTGACAATGTGGAAAACGAGGTGTGGGGGGGGGGGGGGGGGTAGCCTTGTTTATAAAGGTTGGAACAAAAGCAGTAGAGAGGAAAGATTTCAAATCAGATAACCAGGATGTAGAGATGGTATGGGTAGAATTATAAAATAACAAGAGGCAGAAAACATTAGTGGGAGTAGTTTATAGAACCCCAAACAGTGATCACAACATAGCGCAGGGTATTAATCAGGAAATTAGAGAAGCATGTAGCAAAGGTAATACAGTAATAGTGGGTGATTTCAATCTTCATATAGATTGGGAAAACCAAATCGGCAAAAGTAGGATAGAGGAAGAGTTTATAGAGTGTATGAGAGATAGCTTTCTGGAACAGTATGCTGAGGAACCAACTAGGGGACAGGCCGTACTAGACCTTGTTTTGTGTAACGAAACAGGACTAGTCGGTAGTATAGATATTAAAGCAGTTCATCTGTGGCTAACTCGAGCAGTTAGAGAAAATATAAAACTAAAAGAAAAGGCCTATAAAACTGCCAAAAAGAGTAGCAAATCTGAGGACTGGGAGTGTTTTAGAGACCAACAAAGGAAAACCAAAAAGCTCATTATGAGTGAGAAAACGGATTATGAGGCATTAAGGAATCCTAGGAACATTAAGACAGATTGTAAGAGTTTTTATAAATACATTAAGAGGAATAGGCTAGCAAAGGTAAATGTGGGTCCATTGCAGGCAGAGACAGGAGGAATTATAATGGGGAATAAGGATATGGCAGAGTAAATAAATACTTTGCTTCTGTCTTCACTTTAGAAGACACAAGAAATTTACCAGAAATAGAGATGAACCAAGGGACTAATGATAGGGAGCAACTTAGGGAAATCTACATTAGCAAACAATTGGTGCTAGGGAAATTGTTGGCATTAAAAAGTGACAAGTCCCCTGGACCTGATGGTCTGCATCCTAGGGTTTTAAAAGAGGTAGCTCATGAGATAGTGGAGGCCTTGTGTCTGATCTTCCAAAATTCTTTGGATTCTGGAACAGTTCCCATTGATTGGAAGATCGCAAACGTCACACCACTATTTAAGAAGGGTGGGAGAAAAAAGATGGGGAACTATAGATCAGTTAGTCTGACATCGGTGGTAGGGAAAATTCTAGAATACCTAATTAAGGATGTCGTAGTGGGATACTTAGAGGATCACAATATGATTAGACAGAGTCAACATGGCTTTACAAAAGGGAAGTCATTGCTTAACAAATATTTTAAATTTTTTTGAGGGCATATCAAGTAGATTAGATAGGGGGGAATCAGTGGATGTAGTGTATTTAGATTTCCAAAAGGCATTCAATAAGGTGCCGCATAAAAGGTTGATCCACAAGATTAGGGCCCATGGAATTAAGGGGAATATATTAGCATGGATTGAAGAATGGCTAACGGGAAGAAAACAAAGAGTAGGGATAAATGGGTCCTTCTCAGATTGGCGGGATGTGACTAGTGGAGTGCCACAAGGATCAGTGCTTGGGCCTCAACTATTTACAATCTACATCAACGATCTAGATGAGGACATCGAACTTAATGCATCCAAATTCGCGGATGACACTAAACTAGGAGGGAGAGTAAACACCGAGGATGACATTAAAAAAATGCAACCAGATATAGATAGGCTAGGTGAGTGGGCAAATAGGTGGCAGATGAAATATAATGTAGGGAAGTGTGAGGTCATCCACCTAAGTGGCAAAAACAGTAGAGCAGATTATTTTTTAGAAGGGGAGAAACTAGATAATGTTAACGTTCAGAGGGATTTGGGTGTCCTTGTACACCAATCACAAAAAGTTAGTTTGCAGGTACAGCAAGCAATTAGGAAGGCTAACGGTATGTTGGCATTTGTTACAAAAGGGTTAGAATATAAGAGTAGGGAAGTCTTGCTGCAACTGTATAGGGCCCTGGTAAGACCGCACCTAGAGTATCTTGTGCAGTTTTGGTCTCCTTATTTAAGAAAGGATGTATTCGCCTTGGAGTAGGTACAACGAAGATTTACTAGGTTGGTACCAGGGATGAGGGGGATGAGTTATGAGGATAGGTTGAGCAATTTAGGCCTATATTCTCTAGAATATAGAAGAATGAGAGGTGATCTTATAGAAACCTACAAGGTTATTAAGGGGCACGACAGAATAGATAGTGGGAGACTTTTTCCCGTGGTTGGAGAAACTATAACCAGGTCACAGTCTTAAAATTAGGGGTAAGCCCTTTCGCACTGAGTTGAGGAAAAACGTCTTTACTCAGAGGGTAGTAAATTTATGGAATTCTCTACCCCAAAGGGCTGTAGATGCTCAGTCCTTGAACATATTCAAGACTGAGATTGATAGATTTCTTGTGGATAAAGGGATTAAGGGATAATGGGGATAAGGCAGGTAGGTGGAGTTAGAATAGATCAGCCATGGTCTTATTGAGTGGCGGGGCAGGCTAGAGGGGCCGAATGGCCTACTCCTGTTCCTAATTCCTATGTTCTAATGGTTCCCCAATTACAAGTTTTTGAAGTATTGAGCCAATAAATGCTGATTTAACTTCATCGTGACTC
This sequence comes from Callorhinchus milii, assembly GCF_018977255.1. NCBI lineage: Eukaryota > Metazoa > Chordata > Chondrichthyes > Chimaeriformes > Callorhinchidae > Callorhinchus > Callorhinchus milii. The sequence goes on from NW_024704745.1 coordinate 19,929,425, forward strand.
AGAGGATTGGAGTGAGGAAGAAAAATCCCAGTGTACCAAGATAAGTGGAGTACAGTAAGTCCTATGAAGTGTTTTGTGATGTTCTGATGAACTGACAAGGCTCTATATCAAATGCAAGGAATATTAGCTTGTCTAAGTTCAAAATGAGTCCAGAAGTAAAACATAGCCTTTTCCTGCCTGCAGTGAGATTTCAAATTATGGGTGACATGAAAGCTCATGGAAGGTTAAGGTTACACTCAGGCTTGTCCTGCACACAGCTGAGCATTGTTGCTGAAACTGAACCAAGAAATAATAATAATAATCCTTGCATTTTGATATAGCGTTTTTGCGTCTTCTAGACGTTCTCAAAGTGCTTCAGAGAATATACTGTAAAGTGAATTGACTGTATATTCGTGAGCGAAACGCGGCAGCCAATTGCGCACAGCAGTGTTCCAAAAACAGTCTTGGATTGAGTGATCAAATGTTATTGCTTTTTTATCTTCAGGGATTATTATCAGCCGTGTGGAGTAAGGAAACTTGCCTAAGGTTTCACCCTGCCGGGAATCGAACCCAGGTCTCTCAAGGCTAGTGCTCTAACCACTGAGCTACAGGACTCCACGTTCCTGTTCAGAATTGCTTTGAATTCGAAGAAAACGCCAACACGGTTTATCTTGCAGTCAAAATAATGAGACTTTTATGCTGTACTATTGAATATCAATCAGATGTACAGGAGGCTGATCCTGTCTGACACAACTGTCTATGATGAAAGTCCTGTAGCTCAGTGGTTAGAGCCCTCGCTTCACAAGCAACAGATCTGGGTTCGATTCCCGGCAGGGTGAAAACTTGGGCAAGTTTCCTTACTCCACACGCCTGCTAATAATCCCTTAAGAATAAAAAATAAAAATAAATGAATAATAAGTAAATTATAATAATTTGTGGGATACTGCTGTGGCTGCCACTTTTCACCCACAAATATACAGTCAATTCACTTTATAGTATATTCTGTAAAGTGCTTTGAGACATCTAGAAGACGTGAAAAGCGCTATGTCAAATGCAATGATTACTATTATTACCTGATGTTAAGTCACTTATTTGTCCTGTGGCTATTGGATTCTGAATGGGATAGCAGCTTTACTCTGAGGTTTAGGACCGTGACGTTGAGGTCAATTATAGCCTGTGAAATGGTGCCTGGCTGATATTAGCTAAGCCAGTAATGATCATGAATTGAGCTGTGTCTTTCTGTTCCTTGTGGCTTATTGTTAGTCTGGCTGTATTTTTACCCACTGGGACCGTGAGGGGAGAAATTCAACAATGGCCAATTTAACATCTCTCCCAATGGAGGACTGGCTCCCCGAGAGGGCTCGGGGCTTTCAGGTAAAATGGAGATAAAATTTTCCAAATAGCTAGTCTACTCCGTGGTCTCTACTAACCTACAACTTTATTTCTCTGCTGTGTGAGGAAAGCTTATATTCATCAAAGGATTTATTCTTTCACCAAATGTACCTGAGCAAGTTGTTATCTCAACAACAACAACAAAATTAAATTTGTAAAGCGCCTTTCACGTTGGGAGGACGTCCCAAGGCGCTGGACAGACAAAGTTACGGACCTGAGCTGGGGGTCAGGGTGGGGGAGGTGGAGGGCGGGGGGGAAGCAGGGAGATCGAAAGCACTGTTGAAGAGGAGGGTCTTAAGGTGGGTCTTGAAGGTGGCGAGGGAGGGGGTGAGATGGAGAGACTGTGGGATGAAATTCCAGAGGGAGGGGGCAGAGTGGCAGAAGGCCCGCCCGCCAATAGTGGGACGAGTGAGGCGGAGGACGTGAAGCATGCCGGAGCCCACTGAACAGAAGGAGCGAACAGGATGGTAGGGGGTTAGGGGGAGGTAGGGGGAGTAAGATCATGGGATGGAGAGGTAATGGGGACGGAGAGTTGGGGGGAGCAAGATCATGGAGGGCTTTGAAGGTGATGACCAAGATCTTGAACTGTATCCTCTGTGTGATGGGAAGCCAATGGAGTTGGGCAAGGATGGGGTTGATCGGGTCACGGAGCTTAGTGTGGGAGAGGACACGGCTGCAGAGTTCTGGATGATATGCAGCCTGTGGAGGGAGGAGTTAGGGAGGCTGACAAGTAATGAGCTTGCATAGTTGAGCCTTGATGTAATGCAGGCATGTATGATGGTTTCGGCGGCCTGCAATTTGAGACAGTGTCGGAGCCGGGCGACATTACGGAGGTGGGGGAAAGTAGAGCGGGTCATGGTGTAGATGTGGGGTAGAAAGGATAGTTGAGAGTGAAACAAGAACCCCAAAGTTCTGGACTGGCTTAGCAAGGTGGAGTGTGCAACCATGGATGGTCATGCTGTCATTGCCTGAGGTGCGTATGGAGGTGCTGACAGGAGCCAATCAGGAGAGCTTCGGTCTTGATGACATTCAACTGAAGAAAGTTCGCTCTCATCCAGGACTTGATGTCGACAGACATTCAGTCAGGAAAGCAGTGGTCCTGGAGTCAAGGGTGGAGGCAGAGGGAGAGTTGGGTGTCGTCCGCATACATGTGGAAGTTGACCCCCTGTCTGCAGATGATTGTTACCAAGAGGGAGTATATAGATATTGAAGAGGAGGGGACCAAGGACAGAGCCCTGAGGAACGCTGCAGGAGACGGTGCGGGGGCTAGAGGAGAAGCCATTTGAGGAGATGAAGTGCAGGCGGTGTGAGAAGTACGATCTGAACCAGTCAAGGACAGCGTCATGGAGGTTGAGGTGAGAGGAGAGGCAGTGGATGAGGATAGAGTGATTGACAGTGTCGAAAGCAGCAGAGAGGTCAAGGAGGATGAGGAGGCAGAGGGAGCCCTGGTCGCAAATGGATAGAATGTCATTTGTCACTTTGACCTCAGGCAAGAGCTCTGGTTGAAATCTGACTCTGTATTTCACAAATATGAAATAGGTATCAACTTTCCTCTGGTGTTAACTTTCCTATAGTTCAACATGCTGAATGCAGGCATAACCTTTCGAAGAAGGGTGATTCACTGAGAAAAGATTGATGTTTAAGGTCTTATATGATGGAACGAGGTACAGAAAGTAAGAGTTGTGTATCATCGAAATAGGGCCTTAAAAAACATGAAGCAATAATAAGAACAACAACTTGCATTTATATAGCTCGCTTCACATAGGGTAGCAACAGAAGACCACAGCGAAGAGAAGAGAGACACAAATGATTTGCAGATGGCAAATCTAAATAGAATTCTAAATTATATGGAGTTATAAAACTCATTTATTATTACTGTATTGTCAATGTAAAACTGGTCTAATTGATAGCACTCTTGTCTCTGAGTCAGAACATTTTGTGTTCAAATCTCATGGAGAGACTTTGACCTCCTAGTCTGGACTGAAACTCTAATGCAGTGCTGAGGTTAACAGGTCCCATCTGCTGAAAGTGATGCTTTTTCAGATGGATGTCAAAGGTCCCATTGCACCAGGTCAAGTATCCTGGCCAACAATCTCCCAGATAAAAATATGGTCACTCATGGGACATTGGTATGTTGTGGGACATTGGTATGTGGAAAGTGGGTGCAAAGTTCACTTACAAATACACTGCACTTTACAGAAAAATAATATTAAAGCACTATTCATCAGTACTATAAATGATACTACCCTGTAAAATACATCATTGATTATATTGCTCCTGACACACAAATTAACTCAATTTATCACAGGAATGACCTGTGACATTTCAAGTTCAGAATCTTATTAAGAAGCATCTCTAGGGGAGAGACATTATGAATTCAACCAAAGCTGAAAGGAGTGTATAATAGATAACAGCAGCACACAGGTTTCAAACCAATTGTGTTGCTGTCTGTAATAATGTTTTATTGATTTAGCAAGCATGGGCTGACTGTTGATATATTAAATGAAGAGAAAGAAAGAAATATTTGGAAGATTGAATTAAAACACCTTTTTGTATTCAGACCATGATCTGATTGATGTTCAATCCCATGTACAAAGAACACCAAGGCTGAAATGATGCTGCATGTGTGTGTGACTGTGCATCAAGAACAATATATATTTTTTCATGTACTCTGCTAACATATAAGGTAACAATGGCATTGTTACAGCAACAATTGATTAATGCTACACATGGTCAGGCCTGAGGCTGAAATTGCTCATGGTTTCAGCTTTAAGACCATTGTCTTCAAAGTTAAGATTGTGCAGAAGTTTGGAAAATTCTTAAATTTGGGCATGGAGGAAGGGAGTGAAGTAGAAGCATTGAAGAAAAACTGAGCCACCCTCCAAAAAACGTTTTAAAGAAACCTGAGCAGCAAAACAGGAGAGCAAATTCCACACAAATTGTCATAAAAATTACAAGACAAGAGGACAGAACTGCCAGTTCTGATAAGTCACTTTTTATATTAAGAACAGCATTTGACGAACAACCCAAACAAACATAACCAGAAGAAAAACAAGTCCTGAATTGACAGGATTAACTGGATGCCAAATTTAACTGGCGCCATTACAGCTCTCAGTGCATATTAATCACTTCAAAACCCATCAGCTGCCAGTCGACCCACAGAGACATCTAAGCTGTCAGGCTCAACGACGCCCTTTATTTTCATCATTCTCACACATCCCACATGATCTACCCTGGCCGACTCACGTGTCTCCTTTGTACTTATTATGAATATCACACTGCTCCCAGGCTCGTGATTTTCCATGGATAAATATTTAAAAAATTGCAATTGCTGGAAATCCCAAATAAAGACAGGAATGATAGAAAACTAGGTTAAAATTCCAGTTACAGCTTTACATGACACACCGACTTATCTTTGCTGACTGTCTGACCTGCTGCGGATTTCCGACATTTTACATAGCATTACACAGTGTGAGACTGCATGGAAACAGGCCATTCAGCCCAAATAATCCGTGACAGTGTTTACATTCCAAATGAACCTCCTTCCTATTTCGCTTTCCTATACTGCTGGATTCCCTTTCCCCTCATATTCTGTTTTTATTTCTGATTTTATTTAAGTGAACTATGTTGTACCAGTCATAAACAGGAGCTATGCTGCTTCACTGAATTCTTTCTGCATGTAATCTTGTTCTCTTGGACCATCAAACATACAAGACTCCATCAGCCCATCTCACACACATCGTGCTGGAAATCATCAAGTTTCACACAGACTAAATTCTATATAATATAAATACCGGGATCTAATATTCAGTTATTTCTAACAGGATTTTTCAATGAAGAATTCAAAAGGTAACACCTCATAATCGACAAGACACACACATTTCATGCTGACTCACGGGAATTTCCCTTAGAAAATATATTCCATGAGAATGGAGCTCCTCTGTGTCAGTGTGACATACTTCTAATTAAGAAATTAGATTATAAATCACCACATTCAGTGGATCATCACTACAACATAGCTCTCTGTATCCAATATCTCAGAGGCCACTATATCAGTAAAGCACTAAAAAATTTCCCACTTCTGGGTCATCACATCATCATTTTCTGTTTGTTGCACACTTTGCATAAGATACTTCCTGTATGGTGGACATGAAGTGATGTGCAGGATGATCTGATAATCTGGAAGTCAGGCATTTTTTACCATCGGAAGCCAGCTAATCAATGTCATAATTTAGGTTCAAGACAATGCAAGATAATGTTAACACATTGGGGAAAGGAGCACGATAATATAAATAACGCGAGGATAAGGACCTCGAAATCGAATTGCGGGAACATAGGGAACCAGTCGAGACTGACAAGGACTGGGATGATGGACATGCAGAGTTTAGTGCAGGTGAGAATGCTGGAGGAGAAACAACGAGGGAGGTTGGTTGATAAGTGTCAAAGCCAGAGGCACTTTGGTATTGGTGAGAACCAAGCAAGACAAGTTCACTTTAGTGGGAAAAAGTAATCTCTCACCCAGGACTTGATGTTAGAGAGGCAGCCATTCAGAAGGTCAATATTCCTGGAGCAGGATTAGTAGTGGCAGAGTTGGATGTAATGAGGATACCTATGAAAATTAACCTCATGTTTGAGATGTTAACATTGCCAGTTGAGCAACCAGCTAACACTCGCTGTCTATGTTTACACGTCATCAAGACATCTCAAAGTGCTTCACAGGAATTTACTGTGAACAGAGTGTCTGTACATCTGTAGGAAAATGTAGCAGCAAATTTCCCAGAAACAGCCATGAAGTGACTGCCCAATTTTATTTGGGAGATTGTTGCAGGATACTGCAAGAAACTCTCTCTTTACGATCAGTGTGTATCACGTTAAACCACTTGGTTTAAGGTCTCATCCGCACCTCCAGCCCTGCATTGGAGGGTCAACCTATATACACTATCTTCCGACTCAAAGCTTTGCAAGAGAGCTAACCAACTGAGCCGGGCTCAATTGATACTTAATAATAATAATAATCCTTGCATTTGATATAGCGCTTTTCACGTCTTCGAGATGTCTCAAAGCGCTTCACAGAATATACTGTAAAGTGAATTGACCGTATATTTGTGGGCGAACGCGGCAGCCAATTGCGCACAGCAGTGTCCCACTGACCCAGAAGGAGGAAACAGTCCAACACCCTCAGAAGAGGCGTTGAAAAGAGTTCAATAATAATAATAATAATCCTTGCATTTGATCCAGCGCCTGATCACGCCTTCGAGCCGTCTCAAGGCACTTCAGAGCACACCCCCGTGAAGCGTAGTGACTGCGCATCGCGCGGGCAACGCGATCCTTGCCTTCCGCACGGGCAGCTCACCGCATGGTGGGGCCGACGTCTCAAAGCGCTTCACCGGATACCCGACACCGCAAAGTGAAGTGACTGTACATTTTGTTCGAGGGGGGAGGGGGGGGGGGGCAAACCCACAAATTTTTTTTACACAAAAAAAAAGAGAGAGAGAGAGAGAGAGTGGGGGGGGGTTCGTGTCACTGACCCGCGTTGTAGAAGGAGTCGAGGATCTGAGTCTCCCCGAAGTCCAGCTGTCCGAAGGGCAGGGCGAGCAGGGCGGCGCCCAGGGTCCGGCAGGCGCGCTCCAGGCACCGCAGGGCCCCCCGCTCCGCGCTCTGCGGCTTCGCCGTCTCGTTCAGCACATACACCGCCCGCAGACCCCGCGACCCCCCGGCGCCGGAGCACAGCGCCGCGGACACCGCGGAGCCCTCCGAGCCCCGACCCGGCACCGCGCTCACCGGCCGCCACGAGGGGCTCTCCTTCATCTCGGGCTCTTGATTTGCCTCGGGAGAGGCGGGGGGGGGGGGGGGGGGGTGGGTGTGTGTGTGGGGGGGGTGGTGTGTGTGGGTGGGTGGGTGGGTGTGTGAGTGTGTGTGTGCGTGTGGGTGGGTGGGTGAGTGGGGGGTGGGTGTGAGTATGTGTGTGTGTGAGTCTGTGGGTGAGTAGGTGTGTGTGAGTGTGTGTGTGTGGGTAGGTGTGGGTGTGTGTGTGTGGATGTGTGTGGGTGTGTGTGAGTGTGTGGGTGTGTGTGAGTGTGTGGGTGGGTGTGAGTGTGTGGGTGTGTGTGAGTGTGTGGGTGTGTGTGAGTGTGTGTGTGTGGGTGGGTGTGTGGGTGTGTGTGTGTGGGTGGGTGGGTGTGAGTGTGTGAGTGTGGGTGGGTGTGTGGGTGTGTGTGAGTGTGTGTGTGTGTGGGTGGGTGGGTGGGTGTGTGTGAGTGTGTGTGTATGGGTGTGTGTGAGTGTGTGGGTGGGTGTGTGTGGGTGAGTGGTTCTTCTTTCCAGACAGGCTCCTTCCCTCCTGGGTTCAGCTCCTGGTGTAATTTGCTGAAGTCGAAGTCAGTCGCCCTTCTCTCTCTGTCTCTCTGTCTCTGATCAGTATCACATTGGGTTTCCGCGGATCTGGTGAATGCAGAGGGAACAGGGACACGGGCTGTCAACGCGATTCAGCTGTCAGTCCGTGTCCTGGGAAGTCAAGGGCGCAATATAAAACAGCCCTGGAGACCAGAGTGATCCTCAGCCAGGAGGTGACAAGTCTTAATTTATAGTCTCAGCTGTACCTCTGGAAGGAGGATCAGTAAGTCCCTCCAGACAGTCTCGGTGAGAGAAACAATAACTAAGATCGTTTTAATTTTCTTGCAAAATCTCACTTAGCACGGGTTGCAACTATAGATCCGAGATTGCTAAAGGAGACAAATGTGTTTTCGTTAGCTCGCAAGTGCTTCAACTTTCAGAATTCAGAATCAAAAGTTATGTTTTGTTATTTTCTGAAGCTCTAATGTCATGCATTCTCATGTCTATCATAACTGATACAACACATCTTCATGATCACAGATGCCAAATGACTCACCGGTGGCTGTTCTCCTCGGGGAAGATAAGTGGATTCCCCTTGAAGCTGAGCTGCCTCCAAGGTGTCGTGACAGCAGATTGTAAGAATCAAGCCAACCCTCGGCGGTGGTCTCAATAGTTCAGTTCCTGAGTCAGACAGATCCACCGTTACTCCAGGGCACAGCCGATGACAGCCTGGCTCATTCACGGGAGAGATAGGATGGTCACTGAGGACATGGACTCTTTCCACCTTGTCTTGTTAATCCTGCAAACCCAAAGCCCTAAAGGTTAGGCTGATGGGGTGATTCCAGCTGAAGAAGCAGAGGGAAGCTTGCCAGATGGTGCTCTTAATGACAAGCTGTGCAGTTTTAGCTGGATAGACCATTCCAATCCTGCCAGACCCAGGACCTGATTAGTGAGACTGCCACAGAGGGTTGATTCGATTCAATTCCGACATTCTGTTGCAAAGCATATCATCTCGGAGTCAGCTCAGCTCCAAGGCCTGCAAAAAACAGTCACTACACTTTGCAGTAAATCCTGTGAAGTAGTTTGAGAAGTTTAAATGGCAACATCAAATGCAAGGAGTATTATTATAAGGATTATCAGAACACATTAAAAGATCCTATGTACTTCTCTGTGAATACAGAAGAAGAAACAAAATGAAAATTTGACAGAAAAATATTGGCTGAGATCCAGGATATTACAGTTGACCGGACTTGTGTAAGATTTCATATTTATGTTGTGACAAATTGGACTCATCACAGACATGTCACACTCATAGACATGGAATCTTCTCTACACTTAATTTGTGCAGGCATGCTGCCACACAATGTTTGTAGGCAAAACGGAATGACGTTAAACCGAGGTCTCGTCTACCTGTTTAGATTGACTTTAAAGATTCCCTGGCATTATTCAAAGGAAAGGGAGTTTCTCCTGGTGTCCTGACCAACAATCTTTCAGGTAAAATAGGTAATTTAGAGTCCCACAAATTATACAGTCAATTCACTTTACAGGATATTCTGTGAAGCGCTTTGAGACATCTCGAAGACGTACTAAGGCCCTATATCAAATGCAAGGATTATTATTATTATTAATTTCATGGTTGTTTGTGGGATATTGTGTGCAAACGACTGCCAAATCGGTTTGCAAAATACAGTCGTTACACTTTACAGTAAAATCCTGTGAAGCATTGAGAAGTGTCCTCCTGTAAAAGATGCTATATAAATGCAAGTATCATTTTTAATCTACAGCTGTACAGTACTTTCTAAAGTTATAGATTGCACACCTAATTCCTGAATTTTCCAGTTATGGCTGAAAAATTCCTCAAATTGTGTAACTTTTGTGTGGCTATCAGAGAAAATAAAACAGTGAAATCTCAGTGTCTCCAGAATCACAGGGAAAACTAACTCTTTGGATGGAGCTTAGTATCTCTGAAGACAGCAGCATCTCATTTACTTTTTAATGGTGGTTTAGCTGTAAGTAAATTTAAATAAATTCATTCTTAGCCTAATAAATCTCAATGAAAATGTGTGCCACTGCCACGTTTAATGTGGTTTAATTGTGTTCAGCGATAGTGGAATCTCACACGGTGTACATTACAGACTCTGATGAAATATTGAACATATATGAATGGTAGTATATTAAAGCCATTGTTGCTCAGGGTTGTTCGCTTAGTATCAAAGCAGCCTTTGAAGTATGGTAAAGTGCATTATCTGACCCCATCAACACTGTAAGTGATTCTCATCAGAGACATGTTGCACCTGACTAGGCTGTGAGTGTTCTCCAACAGTAGATTAAAAGCCAGGCTCTTGGGCAATTCTGTTTGCTATGAAGAGCTTCTAAGTGTTTTTCAACACCAGTACAATTTTTATATGTCTGTGATTCAATGCAAAGCAATAACAGAAATTCAAACTTTTCAAAGCTGTGTTTTTAGGTGCAAAACTGCAATTTACATTTTTATATCAATTTTCCAAGTGCAGATCACATAAGAAAATGGAAAGAAATACAGCAGGGATTTTTTTCATTAGCTAAAGAAATTATACAACTCTCAAAACATAAAATTTTTAACCCAGGCATTCAAAAATGTCAGCGTGATTTACAATTTAGATACTGTTGTGTGCCTTTCCTCCTTGGTTTCATGCTTGATGACATCGCTGAATATGAGTCATTTGCACAAGTGCGAATATGTTAAGAAACATTAATGGATCATGGATCACAAGCTATGAAGCTCTTTGAGTGGCAGAAGCATAAGGGCTTAGTCGTTTAGCAACAGCAGGACATTCCATATCCTAACCACTCTGGGCAGGAAAAAAATGTTCTAACCTCCCCATTTGCTTGTTTACTAACTATCTTAAATTGATGGCCTTCAGTTACTGACTCATTGGCCAGTGGAAATACTTTCTCCCTACTGACTCTATCCAAACCCCTCATGATTTTAACGAACTCTATCAGGTTACTCCTCAATCTTCTTTGTTCCAGTGAAGAGGTTTCTGTTCCTCTAGTCTCCACTCATAGGGCAAACCACTCAACCCTGGTATCATCCTTTCCTCTGCACCCCTTCTATCACCTGGACACCTTTTCTAAAGTATGGTGACCAATACTGGACACGATACTTTAACCAGTCTAACTAATGATTTATATAAGTTTAACATTACCTCTTTGCTTTTATATTCTATACCCCTATATATAAAACCTAAGAATCCATTAGCTTTTTTGACAGCTCTGTCCACTTGCCTTCCCACCTTTTAAGGATTCATATACATTAACCCCTCCCATTCACAAGTACCTCTGCTCTTCTACTCCTTTTAACATTTTACCACCCAATGTATCCTTGTTGTCTTTATTCTTCCTTGCAAAATGTATAACCTCACATTTGTCTGCATTAAATTTCATTGCCATTTCTCTGTCCAATCAACTAACCTGCAACATCATCAAGATTGACATGAAGAAATTCCATAATATGACACTGGAAAAATGTTTTTGCACTATCACGTGTTGCACTAAATTTAATAAATGATGCTCTTTTATAAAATAATATTAATCCTTGCATTTGATATAGCTCTTTTCATGTCTTCTAGATGTCTCAAAGCGCTTCACAGAATATACTGCAAAGTGAATTGATTGTATATTTGTGGGCGAAACTCGGCAGCCAATTCCACACAGCAGTGTCCCACAAACAGGTGTGGATTGAAGTGACCAATTATTATTGGTTTTTTTCTTAAGGGAGGGCTTATTATCAGGAGTGTGGTGTACGGAACCTTGCCCAAGGTCTCACCCTGCCGGGAATCGAACCCAGGTCTCTCGCTAGCAAGGCAAGTGCTCTAACCACTGAGCTACAGGACTCCACAACCAACAATCTATGGTTTTGAAAATGTTAAGAAGTTATTAAAAATTGAACGGAATAAAATTACTTCTCTTCCTTTTTATGCCCTGACATTGGTAAATAAATTGAGGTCAGAATCTAGATGCGTATTTCTGACACCTAAACTGAACGTGTACAGCTAACTATATCCCTAGAAACAAGTAAATCAAATATACCAAAGGCAATAGGATAGTACCATATCAATATTCAACTACTTTTTTGTTGAATATATTTTTTTCATCCCTAATGTTTGCTTTTACGCTAGTTTGACCATGCTTCATACATCTTTGTGCTTTTGCTCATCTTTCTCACCCCTCAGCTCCAACCACGAGCTCAGTTTCCTACACAGCATTGTCAAGTGCTTTAAGACGTCCTTCCAATGTGAAAGACACTATATAAATGCAAATTGGATTGTATTGTATTTACTGTGATGTGTTAAATTGCAATTTAGCAGTTAGAATGAATAAATAATGCTTGCATTTGATATAGCACCTACAACATTTCAATGCCTCAAAGCACTTTGCCAAGTTCTTCTAATGTCATTCTATTTGTAAGTGAAACTCCCTTCATTTTGTAAAACAATGCAATGGGATCTTTAAAGTTCACCTAAAAATATAGGACCTTGGTTTAACGTCCCATTCAAAGGATGCCCTTCTGACAATGCAGCACTATGTCAGCATTGCATTGAAATGGATGAGCTCAAAGTCCGAATGAGGGGTTTTAATCCACAAACATCTGACCCAAAGGCAAAGGTGTTACAAACTAAGTCAGGCTGAAATCTGGTGTGGGATATCTAAATATCGATATAAATAATGTGACCATGGGATTTTGATTTTTTTTCTGTTCTCCACCATGTCAAGAATTGGGGCTGCCCAGTGGTGTACTGGATAGACCAGCAGCTTATGGACCAGGAGTTCAATGGTTTGAATTCTGGTTTGTTCTCTGTTTTAGCCTGGGCTGGTGAGGAGGTTCTTCTGCTGCACCCTCTACAGATTGTGCACTGGAATGACAGCCAGTTGGGATGAGAAAAGGTTTGGCTGTGATGCCCTTTACAGTTGAGTAGCCTGATAACACTCACTGCCAAGATTTAGACATGGACAATTGTCAATTGGTGGTTTCGTGAAGGCAAACCCCAACTTGAGGAGGCTGGGGACCAGGAACAGAGGTGTATGCCAATGGGGAAAAAAATAGGTAAACAATTAGATACTAAATTTATGAATAAAAAGAATGTTAAGGGTTGACGGACTTTGATTTTATGACTACTCGGCAACTGAAGACATTAAACATATAATAATAATCCATGTGGAGAAAAAGTGTGGAATTAGAATTAGAGGAGTTTCTCCCTGTGTCCTGGCCAACAATTCCCCAGGTAAAGTTGGTCATTAACTTCATGGCTGTTTTGTGGGTCATTGCTGCGTGCAAAGTGCTTGCCACGTTTGCCTTAACACACTATTCAAAAAGATAAGGGAGTTTCTCCAGATGTATTGGATTAAAAGGAACAGCCAGAATGAAACTAACCACTTTGCTTTGCCAGGGTATTGACCAGAGTAGAACAAACTATAGTATTCTGCTTTGCCTGCCATAAGATGTGGCCAGAATAGAACCAATGTAGTCGCTTTGCCAAAGTAGGGAGTTGGGAACCTGAGAACAGAGGAACCAAAATCACCTATATTCAATTGCTTAACTCATTTATTACTAAGTCAGAGGTTCATTGTGAATTATAGGCAGTATCATGTGAGTCAGACATATATATTTTCACGTGAATGCAATAGGCAATATTATATTTAACAGAGAACATCACTGTGATGACAATATCAAAGCTCATAAGCGGCAGACAAGTATTCTCTTGGTTTGAGAGTGTTTGTAGTGAGCATTCACATCTTCGGTCTGTAGACTATGTAAAGTCTGAGGATCTGTAATTGTTTTTTTTATTGGTGAGAGAGGTTAGGGCTGCTCATCCCCATTAATTGACTTAGACTGAAACATTCCATTTAGGGAATGAGGGTTGTCTCTGCAGATAAATCCCAATCTCCCCCACCACCACCCCAACTCTTCCAAGCCCCAAATTGTCAAAGACCAAACCTGAACCATGTCTTCACGACCGTCTGAGCAATAGAAGATAACCTCTCCGGCAGAGCAAGCCCATCCTGAGCCTAGTGAGCAAGTGCTCAAGTGAGCTCTGCTTCCTCTTAATGAGGGCAGATCAAGCTCCTCAGATCGGAAGTGCTGCAAAACCAATCCCAACCAACAGAGGGCTGAAAGCATAGCTGTTTCCTAAAATTAGATAAACGGAGCGATGCATAGAACTCGAGATGGAAGCTTTCTGAAGCAGTTTTACCTTCTTTGATTTGTTGTTAGTTCATTTGCTAATGCAATCAACATACTAATTTTTAATGCAACTAAGCCTGAGCTGAAAGTTCCATAGATTTATTTATAACACCACTCAAATCTTTCCCAATTAGCATGTTGTGCACCATACAAATTTGAAACATACTCTCTGCTTTGATTCCTGGCTCCCATGCTAATTATTTTTTTTATCTCCACATTAAACTGCATCTGTCACTTACTGGCCCGGTTGCCCAAATGTTTTAATTGCTTTTGAAGCTGATTGCATTGTTACATGTAAGAATTTAAAATACACAGTCTCCTTTGATTCGTCCCATCCACGCTAATTATTTTACATCTCCACATTAAACTGCATCTGCCACCTACTGGCCCAGTTGCCCAAAAGTTTTAAATGCTTCAGAAACTCGTTATTTGCTTCCCTTACGACTTCTTTGTATAAGTATGGAAATTATCGTAAAACATGCTAAATCAAGTCATTAATATACATTTAAAAAAACAAGGACCCGAGACTGATCCCTGGGGGAAGAGTATCTGACAATTAGAAATTACTTGTAATCGATTATCTGTGACAAAATTTAATGAGTTTATTTATATGCATCAGAGCATCACTGCACAACTGATTTCAAAGGGCAGCTTTAGGCTGCATTAAGTGCTGATAGACAGGTCTCTGAAACCATTAAAACAACCATATGGTTAGATACCAGTTTGCACTATGATGAAGCTAGCACTGACACTTATTTATGGAATTGGCGTGTTTGCCCAAGCACAGATTGTAGTGCACATTTGCACCAGATCAACCTGACATTGTGTATAAAAGAGAATAATTGCCTTTCAGTTTAAACAGACATTGTTTAGTATTCGGTATTACAGGAAACATTTAACGCTGCAATTATACTGTCCTTGCTTCCATCAGTGAAGTGATTGAAAACCTCCCACCCCAAAATCTCATTTGCCAGGGTGAAAAGCACAGAATAAATTGGAATAAATTACTAGAAATTCAGCCCAGTTAAATATAAAAGTTGACAATGAAGCAATGTGCTGTTATTCAAATGTCTTGGGTTTAAAATAGTAGAATATAAAACTCATGCAGAAGCAGGTATTAATTTGACTCATTTAGTGGCACATTTCCACTCCTTTGAGCCAGAAAGTTGTACATTGAGGCTTTCTTCCCCCATCCCACTCCCAACACTCATGAATTCACACCCTGGCCAATGCACCAATGCAGTGCTGGAAGTAGGTGACTTTTGCTAGGAAATGGTATGTAACATGAAGGGATCTGAAAAGTCAGAAGCAAAACCATGTTTTTTTGAAAATATTGAAGTTGAAAGCTGCCTTAGGAACATTGTGTTAGAAAACTAGAAGCATTGCAACATTTTATGGTGTAATCTGGTTCATTTGTTCGTTCCAAAAAAATGCCTATGTCGATCTCACCAATAGAAAGTAGACAGCGAACAGAAGCTAAGATATGTATAGCTGTTGAAGTGATTCTTTTTCTTCCACCTCTTCCCATTTTTTCCCCCTGGTTTCCCGAAGGCACTGTTGTAGCCCATTCATTTATGGGGACTGACTGAGTCTCATCTTGTCTGCACCTGCCATCCACATGCATGCACTTTCCGGCAAACCATGCCATAGAATTTTGTGGATGGAGACGAAAGTTGATTGTAAGGACATTATAAAGGCAGGAAGAGCAGGTCACCTTAGTCTTCAATAATTTTCATTACCACAAATGGCCACTGAGGCTGGATCAAGAGAATCATTCTAAAGGAACTGGAAAAATACCTGAACAGTAAAAAAAACATTAAGGAATAATAGGGAAAAAGCCAGAGACTGGGATTAATAAAAAAGGCAAATTTAGAAAACACGGAGAGGAATGAATAGACACATAGGGTTGAATGTTTAAAAAAATTCTGTTTCATGTTTAAGTCTCAGTCTGGCACAATTGATAGCACTATCATCTGTGGGTCAGACGTTATGTACCCCATGGTGACATCATCCACAGACATGGGGTCAACTTCCACATGTATGCGGATGACACCCAACTCTACCTTTCTGCCTCCACCCTGAACTCCAGGACCACTGCTGTCCTGACACTCCCTGTCGGACATCAAGTCCTGGATGAGGGCAAATTTCCTACAGTTGAATGTGAACAAGATTGAGGCCCTCCTGATTGGCTCACGCCAGCGCCTCAGCACCTCAGGCTCTGGCAGCATCAACCTCCATGGTTGCACACTACAACTCACCAAACCAGTCAGGAACCCGGGTGTCTTGTTCGACCCTCAACTGTCTTTTCTCCCCCACATCCAAGCCATGACGTGCTCTGCCTCCCCTCACCTCAGTAACATCGCCCGACTCCGCCACTACCTCACCCCTCAGGCAGCTGAAGCTCTTGTTCATGCCTTCATCACCTCCAGGCTCGACTATGCAAACGCCCTGCTTGTCGGCCTTCCCAACTCCTCCCTCCACAGGCTGCAGATAATCCAGAACTCTGCAGCCCGTGTCCTCTCCCGCACCAAACTCCGTGACCCCATTTCCCCCATTCTCGCCCAGCTCCATTGGCTCTCTATCCTTCAGAGGATCCAGTTCAAAATCCTGGTCCTCACCTACAAGGCCCTCAATGGTCTCGCCCCACCCTCTCTCTGTGACCTCCTAACCCCCTACCAACCTGCCTGCTTCCTCCGCTCAGCAGGCTCTGGCCTGCTCCACGTCCCCCAACCCACCCGCCTCACCACTGGCGGGAGAGCCTTCAGCCACTCTGCCCCCAATCTCTGGAACTCCATTTCCCAATCACTCCAACTCGCCCCCTTCTTAGCCTCTTTCAAGTCCCACCTCAAAACCCTCCTCTTCGACCATGCCATTGGTCACCCCCTTCCCCTCCCTTCCCTTCTCCCCCCTGACCCCAGTTCAGGTCTGAAATGATGTACATTGTCCAGCGCCTTGGGATGTCCTCCCAACGTGAGAGGCGCTATACAAATGTAATCTTGTTGTTGTTGTTATTGTATGGATTCAAGCCCCATGTCAGGACTTTTAACTCACAGTCTTGGTTGATATTCCAATGCAAAGCTAAGAGTGTGCCTCATTGTCGGAGGTGCCATCAGTTGGAAGAGACTTTAACTAAGGAACTGTCTGGCTGTTCAGATGGACTTTAAAGATCCCATGGCACTATTCGAAAAGGAGAAGGGTGTTCTAATCAATGATGCAAGATAAAATCAGTAACTCACTTCATGGCTGTTCGTGGGACATTACTGCGAGCAAATTGCCTGCTGTGTTTGCCTACAAAATACAGTCAATGCCCTTCGCAGTGAATCCTGTGAAGCACTTCCTACTTATGTGAAAGCTGCAATATCAATTGCAAGGAATATTATTCTAAGTTTGCCATGTACAACCAGAATATGCCGAGTAGCAAACATAACCTTCAGGTCACCCTGGAGTCTCGTAATGGTCCAGTGTTGCCTGCAATTGAGTCAATGGCCCTGAACATTACTCCTCCAAAGGATTCTATGTGGGTTATTTTATTGCTTTCTTGGTATCAGCTACAATAGAACTAGGATGTCAGATTATGATCAAAGTCTCTAAATAAATGTTTTTTTTGTGCTTCAAATTACTTAACAAACTCTGGATGGTTCCATAATTTAAGCTCCAGCTTGTCATTTTACTGACTCAAAGGTTTGTGAATATCACCTGTATATTAATATGCAAGGGAATATCTCCAAACAAACCTTAAATACAAAAACTATTTTAAAAAACACAGATGTAAAAAGTACCTTCGATAATTAGTAGGTACCTTTTTAAAAAAAAGTTAAACTATACTTACCAGCAAAGCTGTTGCTGGACAAATTCCAGGAAGCATACTTCATAGATTCAGGAGATAGGAGCATTTGGTTCACCCAGTTTCTGCCTGATTTTGAAAGTCGTGATGTGGTCTTGCAGTTTCCAAAAGTATTTTGGCAAATGCAAACCCACAGGAATGTTTCAATTAAGGCACACCTAATATAAGAGACCTAATATTCGATACTGGTTTTTAAAGTACAAATGCAACTTGTGGCACCAAACAGTGGAGAGGTGCTGCATGCTTCTTCTAACAGGTCTGCTGGTTCAGCTCATATCACTGCTGTTCAATGCAGAAGACATTTGCACTTATTGAAAGTAAGTTTTCTGCTGGTAAATCTTTATTCGAAGAACAGAATTTGCTGATGATGGATGCATTTCTTCTCCATCTCCAGTCCCATTTCTCAAAAAAACAAATACATCCTTGGTAATAAAGAGAACCAATTTGAAGAGAAAATGTTGGGAAAATAAAAGCACTTTTCTGTATCAATTAAGGACTGTATGAAAGATAATGAGAATTTACATAAAGATAAATCTACCTAAAAAAAAGGTGAATAACATCAATTCAATTGCGTCCAAAAAGATACGCTATTTGCACTAATCAGTGAAGAAAAAATAGAGAGTGTAGGACTCCACATTTATTTCGGAGCATCTATATATCACACTTGCCACATTTGAGCACTAGAGCCCCATTGTTTCAGCTTCTGGCACTCCCTTACTAAGCTTTCCATAACCAGAAGGAAGATATGAAGAGGATGAATGGAGTCATAATAATACTACTTGCATTTGATATAGCACCTTATCACATCTTCGACACATCTCAAAGCGCTTCTCAAAGGTATGCCTTAATTAAAACATTCCTGTGGATTTGCATTTGGCAGTTCAAAGTACTTTTGGAAACTGCAAGACCACATCACGACTTTCAAAATCAGGCAGAAACTGGGTGAACCAAATGCTCCTAACCACAATGCTCTCCTGAATCTATGAAGTATGCTTCCTGGAATTTGTCCAGCAGCAGCTTTACTGGTACAGATAGTTTACTGTAATTTTGACTGTACATTTTGTGGGGAAAATGTGGAAGCTGATTGCGCACAGCAATGTGCCACAATCAATCATGGATTGAGTGACCAAATTATTATTTTTGTTGTTGTCGGTAAAATAATCAACCAGAGATTTCACATTGAGAGGATGTCCCAAGGTGCTGGACAGTCAGAGTTTCAGACCTGAGCTGGGGATCGGGATCGGGGAGGGTGGAGGGCAAGGGGGGAAGGAGGGTGATCGAAAGTACGGTTGAAGAGGAGTGTCTTAAGGTGGGACATGAAAGCAGGCTGGAGCCCGCTGAGCGGAGGGAGCGAGCAGGATGGAAGGAGGTTAGGAGGTCGCGGAGGTAGGGGGGAGCAAGACCATGAAGGGCTTTGAAGGTGAGGATCAGGATCTTGAACTGTATCCTCTGTGTAATGGGAAACCAGTGGAGTTGGGCGAAGATGGGGGTTATAGCGGCACGGAGCCTGGTGAGGGAGAGGACAGGGCTGCAGTAGTTAGAAAATGAAGTCTGCAATTTAACAAATGCTATCTGGCAGCTCCCAGACTCAATGGCATTCTTATTACTCCACCCTGACTAATACACACCCAACATATCCTGATCATCCACATCATTCAAAATCGGGGAATCCCAAAGGAGGAATCCTTACTGCAACCCGTACAATAGATTGAGCAAATTTTTAGCCTAAACCAAACCCCCACTCCCCCCACACACAAAATACAAACAGCAGCAAAATCCTGTACAGAGGGAACATTTTTATTTTGGCACAGGATTATGCTAATGTTACATGTAGGAAACATTTATGTTACGCCCTAGAAAAACATGTATACCATGTAGAATTTGAGATATGCTTTATTTCATGTCGCTGAGTACATTTTTCTGCCTGTTCAGGTGGACATTAAAGATCCCATGGCACTTTTTGAAAAAGAGAGTTTTTACCCCATGTCCTAACCAACAATCCCTGAGATAAAATTGTTCATTCATTTGTGCTTGTAGGACATTGTTGTCTGCAAATTGGCTGCTGAATTCGCCTACAAAATTCACATTTTGTTTCGCCCACAAAATATACAGTCAATTCACTTTACAGTATATTCTGTGAAGCGCTTTGAGACGTCTCGAAGACGTGATAATGGGCTATATCAAATGCAAGGTTTATTATTATTATTCACTACACTCAGCGCAAGAGTTCCAAAATGCCGTCCGTTATATAAATGCAAGTTGTTATTGTTTACACTATATCCTGCAAAGCACTTTGAAATGTTCATTGGTGAGTTTCTTTTTATTATTAAGCAAGAATATATATCTACATCCTCACCCATATTCATCCAGTGCATAAGCACAACTTAATGCTGTGATTTATTTAAACACCTATACAGTACATTGGTGAGTGCAGGTATGCACCACCCACTGACTGACATGTACAGCTATACACACTGCTGATTGTGGGAGCAAGAACACAGACTCTTCCAACACACACACGGACACACACACACACATAAATACACACAGACAGACCCAAACAGACAGACAGACACAGCCAGACAGACACACACCAGATAGGCAAACACACACACACACAAAAGCAGACAGACACACACACAGAGGCAGACACACACACACACACAGAGGCAGACACACACACACACACACACACACACGCATACACACACATAGGCAGACACACACACACACACGCATACACACACATAGGCAGACACACACACACACATAGACAGACAGATACACACACAGACAGACACACACACACATACACAGGCAGACAGACACACACACATAGACAGACTCACACACACACATAGACAGACAGACACACACAGAGACAGACACACACACACACACACAGACAGACACACACAGACAGACAGACACACACACAGACAGACAGACACACACACACACACAGACAGACAGACAGACAAACCAAGCTGACATCCCAGTCCCAGCCCGGGTGCCCTGATGAAGAGGCAGGGCGGGCAGGGCAGGGCGGGCAGGCAGGCAGGGCAGGGAGGGCAGGGCAGGGAGGGCAGGGCAGGGCGGGCAGGCAGGCAGGGCAGGGCAGGCAGGCAGGCAGGGCAGGGCAGGGCAGGGCAGGGCGGGCAGGCAGGGCGGGCAGGCAGGGCAGGCGGGCAGGCAGGCAGGGCAGGGCAGGGCAGGGCAGGCCGGGCAGGGCAGGCAGGGCAGGGCAGGCAGGGCAGGGCAGGGAGGCAGGGCAGGGGCAGGGCAGGGCAGGGCAGGGCAGGGCAGGGGAGGGCAGGGCAGGGCAGGGGAGGGCAGGGCAGGGGAGGGCAGGGCAGGCAGGGCAGGGCGGGCAGGCAGGGCAAGGCAGGGCGGGCAGGGCAGGGGAGGCAGGCAGGGCGGGCAGGGCAGGGCAGGGGAGGGCAGGGCAGGGCAGGGCGGGCAGGCAGGGCAGGGCGGGCAGGGCAGGGCAGGCGGGCAGGCAGGGCGGGCAGGGCAGGCAGGGCGGGCAGGGCAGGCAGGGCAGGGCAGGCAGGGCAGGGCAGGCAGGCAGGGCAGGGCGGGCAGGGCAGGGGAGGATTGCCTGTGGTGACAGGTTGCTGCAGTTGCAGTGTTGAGACCTGACACTGCGCTTGTGCGGGGCGAGCGGACAGGAAGATGGCGGAGCTGCTCACGGCATCACCGAGACGCACAGGTAAGAAGCGGAGGCACAGCCCGAGCCCTCACCTGCACCGAGCGACCGACCGACCGACTCTCAGCTCCGGGGCCGCCGCTCCATCCCCTTTGGCTGCTGCAGCTTCTGTAGTCTTTGCCGACTGTCGGTTCCCTTTAATGGGGTGTGAAGGGGACACGTCGAGCTCCAGTGGCTGTGTGTGGGGGGTGTGTGTGTGTGGGGGGGGGGGGTGTGTGTGGGGTGTGGGGGGGGTGTGTGTGTGTGGGGGGGGGTGTGGGGGGGGTGGGGGGTGTGTGTGGGGGGGGTGGGGGGTGTGTGTGGGGGATGTGTGTGGGGGGATGTGTGTGTGGGGGGTGTGGGGGGGTGTTGTGTGGGGGTGGGGTGGGGTGTGTGTGTGGCGGGTGTGTGTGGCGGGTGTGTGTGGGGGGTGTGTGTGGATGTTGTGTGGGGGTGGGGTGGGGTGTGTGTGGGGTGTGTGTGGGGGGTGTGTGTGGATGTTGTGTGGGGTGGGGTGGGGTGTGTGTGGGGTGTGTGTGTGTGGGGGGGTGTGGGGTGTGTGTGTGTGGGGGGGGTGTGTGTGTGGGGTGTGTGTGTGGGGGGGGGGTGTGGGGTGTGTGTGTGGGGGGGTGTGTGTGTGGGGTGTGTGTGTGTGGGGGGGGTGTGGGGGTGTGTGGGGGGTGTGTGGGGTGTGTGTGTGTGTGGGGGTGGGGTGTGAGGGGGTGTGTGTGTGTGGGGGGTGTGGGGGTGTGGGGGGATTAACACACAATTAAACAAGGAATTTGTTGGTGGTGTTTATTTCTGTGTATTGACATTTACGTGTTTATTGCCCGTGTTTATTGCCAGACAATAAGTACATGGAGCAGGAGGCGGGTTTGACTTGGCTTGTGCTTGGCTTGATTTGGTGTGGCTTGGTTTGGTTTGGTGTGGTTTGGTGTGGCTTGGTTTGGTTTGGTGTGGTTTGGTGTGGCTTGGTTTGGTGTGGTTTGGTGTGGTGTGGTTTGGTGTGGCTTGGTTTGGTGTGGTGTGGTTTGACTTGATGTGGTTTGGGGGAGTCCGGAGGTCACAGAGCAGAGACGTTTCACAAGTTTCCCAGGATGTTTGCAATCCTGTCCCCTCTGGGTGTGGATGGCCACCACTCCCTGTGTAGCCTCATTTGCAAATGTCCTTCTGTTTTTTTTACGGTAAGTTTGGCTAAATTTTTCTCTCTCTCTCTTTCTCCTTTAATTTCACCCGCGCTGTTTGTTGCTCGTCGTGTCTGTCCCCTCGCAGTGCCGGGGGGGGGGTGTTATTTTTTTATTTGGATTGTGTCTATATGTGTGTGTGTGTGTGTGTGTGTCTGTGTGTGTTAGTGCGTGTGTACGTACATGTGTGTGTGTGTATATATGTATGCGTGCGTGTGTATGTGTGTGTATATACGTGTGTATATGTATGTGTATGTGTGTGTATATGTATGTATGTGTGCATGTATGTGTGTGTATATGTATGTATGTGTACATGTATGTGTGTGTATATGTATGTATGTGTGCATGTATGTGTGTGTATATGTATGTATGTGTACAAGTATGTGTGTGTGTGTATATATACATATGGCAGAATCTCACCTGTTTACTGCAGGGAAAAGTGACATGTCCTTGAATTGGCTGAGCTCAGGTCTTGGGTCCGTAGCTCGCGTAGGTTTGGTGTTTCTGTGCTATTAAAGGCAGTGCCAAATGGGAGCTGTTCAAAAGCACATCCCTACGTGACTTGGGTGCGAATGTGAAATGCCCTTTTCTTTGGAAATTGTTTAACACACCAGTACAGCTGAGATTGAGATCGCTCTACACTGCAACATAGCAACGGCAGATTCCGATTGCTTTTGTCTCTACTCCCGGGAAAGGTATTGGTTAAATGTTTTTTTGCACGATTGCTTTTTTTTTTCTTTCGGCTTTCCCTTCATCTCTAACAGACAGGGGGGAAATACTCCTCTAGATGGAAAATGAAAATGAGTCTTTGCAAATATATTATCAAATACACGCAATCAAGTCGTTGATGCCTTTTAAATCAATCAATCCTTCCCTTTGATATATAGCACCTTTCATATGGGGCGTCGGTCTTAAATTGCTTCATGGAATTTTACTGTAAAGTGTAGTGACTGTGTATTTGCAAACAAGCTCAGCAGCTGATTTGTGCACAGCAGTGTCAGACAAACAGACATGAACTGAATGACCTATTTGAGGAATTGTTGGCCAGGACACTGGGAGAAACTTTCTTTCGAACAGTGCCATGGGATCTTTAATGTACACCTGAATAGGCAAACAAGACCTCAGTTTTAACAGCTCATCCAAAGGGTGGCACCTACAAAACCAAAGCACACTCCAGCTTTGCACTGAAGTGTCAGCCTAGACCTAGTTTAAAGTCCTGACATGGGGCCTGAACCCACCACCATTTGATTGAGAAGCAAGATGCAGAGGCAAGAGTACCACCGACTGAGTCAAGCTGCCACTTTGTACCAACCCATAATGGGTGATTTCAACCTCCACCTTAATTCCCCTTGCACCACCTCCTCGGATTTCACTGCCCTCCTCCTCCCTAAACCTCACCCTCCACATCAACTTGCTGACCCACAACCGTGTCCCCCCCTCGACCTCGTCATCACACATGGCCTTGACATTTCCGACCTTTCTTGATGGACAAGGGCATCTTGGACCACTTCCTCAACTCCCTCTCCTCCCGCATCTCCTTCCCCTCTTCCAAGGCCTCCACCATTTTTTTGCGCCCCTGGAAAAAGCTTCTCCCTGAGTCCTTCACAAATGCCCTCTCTTTCTCGAACCTCTCTCCCTCTGGCCATCCAACCTCAGCGATCCTGATGCAGCTGTCAAGCTGCTGAATGATCGTCTCTCCACAACATTCAATTCCCTGTCTACCCTGAAATCCAGGGCTGTTTCCAAACCC
The DNA here is from genome assembly GCF_018977255.1 of Callorhinchus milii. NCBI lineage: Eukaryota > Metazoa > Chordata > Chondrichthyes > Chimaeriformes > Callorhinchidae > Callorhinchus > Callorhinchus milii. The sequence goes on from NW_024704745.1 coordinate 19,953,818, forward strand.
ACCCGCTCCCGCTGATATGACAGTCATCTCCGCTCACTTAAAACCCAAATTGGATGCTCGAGCTCAGATGACAGAAATCCGGCCTCACGATTCACTGCCAGCTGTGGCTTGGGCACCTCCGCACCTACCGCCTCTCCCTTTCACAGGCCAAAACTGGCTTTTATTCCAGTCATCCTGGAGGCCAAAAACAACCCAAAGATACTGTTTTTCACCATCCATTACCTCCTCCATGCACCCCCTCTAGATCCCTCTATCCTCACATCAAATGCCAAGTGCGAAGAGGTCCTAGATTTTTCTCTCCGAAGATTGAAAACATCCACTTGGCTACATCGTCCTCCCCCATGTCCTCTTCCACCCCACCTACACTATCCATACCACCTTCTCCCTCTACCATGGCTCCTGACGCTCCCCCTCCTTACACTCTTTTGCCCCCATTCCTCCCTCTCAACCACAGTCATCCACACAAAGTTCACCACCCATTGCCTCGACACCCTCCCCACCCAGCTGCTGGTCACTCAATTCCCCCTTCTCTCCCCACTGCTGATCAACGTGGTCAACCAGTCTCTCTCCTCAGGCTCTGATCCACTCCCCCTGAAAACCACTGTTATCACACCCCTCCTCGATCCTTCTAATCTCTCATGCTACCATCCCCTCTCCAACCTATTCATCCTTGCTAAATTCCTGGAACGCATTGTTGCAGGTCACCTTCGGTCACACCTCTCCCATCACTCCCTCCTCGAGCCCCTGCAGTTTGGTTTTCGCCCTGCCCACAGCACAGACACAGTTCTTGTCAAAGTCACAAACGAGGTCCTCTCTATCTGTGACCATGGTTCCCTCTGCCTCTTCAGTCTCCTGGATCTCTCTGACACAGTCAACCACCTTGTATGAGGATGACACACAAATCTACTTTGCCTCCTGCAGCATCGACTCCAGGTCTGCCGATGTTCTATCAGCTTGTCTAGTAGATATTAGGCCTTGGATGAGTGCAAATTTCCTGCAGGTGAATGTGGACAAGACCAAAGCCATACTCTTTGGCTTCCATTAACGTCTCCACTCCTGCAGATCTAAACTCCTAAACCTCCCTGGGCTTTCTCTCAGATCCACCGAACCAGTGCGCAATCTAGGAGTCTGGTTCGACCTCCAGCTGTCTTTCCTTTCCCACATCCAGTCCCTGACAGGACCACCTTCCTCCAGCTCTGCCACCTTACCCGCCTCCGACCGTACCTTACACCAGATGCAGCCGAAACTCTCGTGCATGCGTTTATCACCTTCCCCCTGGATTACTCAAACATACTCCTCGACGGTCTCCCCAACTCCACTATTCAAAAGATCCAACTCATTCAGAACTCTGCCGCCTGAATATTGACCCAAACCAAACTCTGTACCCACATCTCACCAGTTCTGGCCAGGCTCACTGGCTCCCCATCACTGAACGGATCAACTTCAAGATCCTCACACTCGGATTCAAATCCATTCACTCTTGGCACGTCCCTACTTCTCCGATCTCCTCACTCCCAAATCCACCACCTTGTGCCTCCGCTCGACTGGCACCGGCCTCCTGCTTGTCTCTCGCACCCTCCACCCCACCATTGGAGGTCGCATTTTCAGCCACTACGCCCCAAAACTCTGGAACACTCTCCCTCAATCCCTCCGCCTTGCCCCCCTCTCCCCTTTTTCAAGTCTTGCCTGATAACCTTACTTTTCGACCGTGCTTACGGTCATCTCCCCGCCCCATCCCCACCCCGGCTCATAGTCAGGCTCCGCTACTGTTAAGCGCTCTGAGACACTACCCTGTGTGGAGGGCGCTATATAAGTGCAAGTTGTTGTATATGTACAATAAATGTAAAGTTAGAATTCAGAATTGTCTTCAGGGTTCTTTGCTTTGGTTTACACAACTTTCAACAAGGTGTTGATTATTCATATTTGTGCAATTCTGAAAACAAACAAACAAAAGTGAGTGTAAAGGCAACTGAAGTTTAACCCTTTCTGAGAGTTGCAACAATGTTTCAGGAGTGAAGTAACTTATTTTAATCTCAAAGTGCTTTACAGCATATACTTTAAAGTGTGGCACACCTATACAATTGCAAAGCATTCAGATATTTCCAATTGCTTGTTATATAAATTATCCCAAACTAAATACACTGTATCTAAACTGTTTCAATGTGCTCTCCATTAACATGCAAATGCACTCAAACCTTTTCCCAGCTAGAAGGAAGTACTATCAATTAAATTCACAAAAGAGTTGTTTGTTTAATTTTTCCAGTGAATACATATATGGAATAATACATATGCAGGCAGATATAAAAGTGTACAGCCCCAATCTTTGAGTGCGGATTCAAGTCTTTCCATGAAATCAAATGGCCTGTTTCCGTGCTGTATCATTGAATTGAAAATAAAATAAGTTCTTTGTAGAGTTCTCGGCCTGGTAGCCAGTTTTAGAAATTAGTACTGTGCTTTAAGGATTTCTCCTCAGCAGAGCCTGGAAGACAGTTGCAATCCAGATTTAGCGCAAAAGATGCTACCCCGTGTGAAGAGCACTATAAAAGTGCAATGCAACATTGCAGAATGTAAGAGCAGAACTTTGTGGATTTGGGGAGATTTTCTTCTTGAACAGAGAAGACAGAAGGGAGAGATTTAAGGTATTTGATGTGAATGTTTGGATGCAGATGGGTTTAGCTGCCACTTTCAAAATTCAAGAAGATATTGTAAATATCTTTGCATTAAAGACAGCAGAAGTGAATAGAAAATGCACGAGGCATTTGATTTAGTTAAAGGATATTGGGCATGGGGAACAAAAAACTGTAAATGGTTTCAAAGGACAATTAGAGACGTTCTTGTCAACTAAAATGAATTATATATAGATATATTAGATGTTATGATTGATACACTAGATAATTTGGTCACTTAATCCATGACTGTTTGTGGGACTCTGCTGTGCAAATTGGTTGCTGTGTTTCTCCCACAAAATATACAGTAAATTCACTTTAGAGTATATTTTATGAAGCGCTTTAAGACCTCTCAAAGACATGATAAGGCGCTATATCAGATGGAAGGATTATTATAGGTATATCTTGTGGGGAATTGAATAGGTAGTTTAGATTATCTATTCGTGTCTGAAACTATCACTATGTACAGAGGGTATATAGCTACTTTAATCACTTCAATTCAGCAACAGTTCTGGAATGTTTTTACGCACGGGTTCTTTAGGTTTACTTCCGTACAGTATCTGTCCATTTTAATTTCATTATTTGCGGTCCTTTTTATTTGCTCCTTATTAGGGTTTCAAGCCATCATTTGTTTTCTAACTCCAATAAATATATTTAAATTTCATGTTTAATTAACACAATTTGCCTAAAATGTTGAGCTGGCTATTCGGCAGGACCATTTGAGCGCATTTAAAAAGGCTTACAAAATCTTACTTTGTGCTAGTTACGAATCTAAGTGCATTAAGTTACTAAATTTGCTTACTGTATTAATTCTAAATACGGTACTGCAAAAGAAACATCATTTGTATTTAAACCCGAAGAGAATGTACTTTATTCAGAACTACTTTAATTGTATTTGTCGTACAGTCTACCAAATAGGATGTAGTATAGAGCGACAACACAATATCAACACCGCAGTGATATTTGAAGCAGCAGCATGACAGTGTGATTGATTTATCTTGACTGAATTGCCGGTCTCTTGCTGTAGCAATTTTGGGGTTTGGCCGCAGGCAGAAAAGGTCAAAATAGCAGGCAGTTCAATAAGGAATTGTTGGGATGGTTCCAGCCGGTTTTCTACAGAATGATCGTTTGAAAGCTCAGTTTCGCAATCCTTTGAGGACAGCTTCAGTTTCTTCCGAAAAGAAATTAATTCTGGAGTATAATATGTTACATGGAGTTAAATGCCTCAGGGAATCAAATGATTATGAAGTGTTTTCATTCTTGTGCTGAGAATGCTGAGACATGTTACTATCTTGCAGCACACTCTGTATATACATATTAAGAGTTCAGAATACATCTTAAACCGCAATAGTAATACTTTACGACTCTCATCTGAACCTAGCTACTGACTTTAAGTGCACTCTAATGTCCTTATTGTTCAAGTGGAAATAATCCATTTATCTGTTGTGTGCTCCAGACTGGAGTGCAGTGCTTGTGTTTAAATTATGCATTTTGCACAAAATGCTTGGTGTTGTCAGATTGCAGAACATTTGAGGTTTTCCACTTACATCATAAATTATAAGAGCAAAGCCCAGACAGTTTCATCTAACCCCCACCCCCCCACCTGCTTTGACTGCTGATTCTCCTAGATCAAGGATCGTGGACTCCTGCTCTGATCCCCCTCATTGTAACTAAAAGTTACTATTATTCACATAACCCTCATTCCTTTTTTTTAAACTATTGATTAAAAACACCTTCAAAAATGTAATAATAATAATAATAATCCTTGCATTTGATATAGCGCTTTTCACGTCGGGAGGACGTCCCAAAGCGCTTCACAGAACACACTGTAAAGTGAATTGACTGCATATTTGTGGGCGAACGTGGCAGCCAATTGCGCACAGCAGTGTCCCACAAACAGTCGTAGATTGAAAATGATCAATTTATTATTGTTTTTGGTTTTGGAGGGATTATTATTATTAGGCGTGTGGAGTAAGGAAACTTGCCCAAGGTTTCGCCCTCTGCCTGGAATTGAACTCAGGTCTCTCGCTTGCAAAGCGAGTGCTCTAACCACTGAGCTACAGGACTCCAATTAATTAATTAATTAATTAATTCAGAATTAATTACCCTCCACCATAAGATATTTACCAAAATCAATGCCAGCACTTATGAGTAAATTGACCAAACACTTGTGTAGTTAAATTATAGTTGGGTGTGGAGAAAAATAATCTTCCATCCTCCTGTCAAGATCTAGGCTTGAGAATTTTATAACAATGTCTTCTAGTCCTATGCAAGTTAGACTTCTTTTCTCCAGAGAGAACAAATCGCTTATTGTGCATCTTTCTTCAGTACTTAGACCACGATACATATGGTTACCATTTACATTTCGTAAATGTATTACCCAACGTTTTATTTATATTATGATCCATCACATATTTCTCAGCTAAATCCACAGAATTGGTCCGGATCATGCTGAATATTATCAACCTTCTTTATATTCATCACCTGCTAAAAAGATTTGCCACTGGTAAATGGTAAATATTATAATCCTACAGGTATAATACTTCAGGTATTAGCAAGCTTTATATTATTCATGAAGAGTGTGAATAATAGCGGGCTTAAGAAAGTTTCCTCGTGAAAGTCCCTTACAAGATAATCTAACATCTGTTCCATGATCTTTACATTCTTTAGAAGCCAGAGGAAGTTTGTCAAGTGCCTTCTGAATATAATAATATCCAAGTGAACTAATATTCATTGGATATCCTAAATGTTCACTAATAATTGAATTGTAGTAGGTTAGTTAGGCATACTCTATTGCCTCTAAACCATGCTGACTAGAATGCAGAACATGCTACTGATGAGATCCATTCGATGGATTTTAAAAGCACTTGGGGAAAATTGCACTGTTGTGTATCGACAACAGTAAAAGTGCATCCAGACATAAAATTATAAGATTATTTCCTGGGAACCAAGCGTTGACCTGGAAGACCTCAAATCTGACCCGAGATCATCTTGGAGCCAACTTCTCGCAAGTTAGCATGACATACATTGGATTCTGTGCAGGTGATGTCCTTTATTTCCAGAGGAGTGCATTTCCAATCTCAGTGTGCTTTTCAAGTCATAGATCTAATGCGTCACCCTATTCATCAACAAACAGTCGAGTGACTATTTGCACGATGCTCCCTGTGCAAGTACAGGCACAGAAAGTGAGATCCATCGCAATCTTGCAATGCAGAATTTGACTATTTTTGTAGTAAAAAACTCACAGAAAAATCAGAAAATACAAGTAAAACAATTTTTGATTTTTAACTGATTACATTTTTAAAAAATCAGGCAATTAAGACTAAATTATAGAGTATCTGGCAGCTGCTTTTAAATCTTATTGACCAATGGAAAAATCGTTACAGAAGGGTTAGTGTCAGCTAAGGGTAACAGACTGTAAATACTGTTTGTGGGACACTGTTGTGCGCAATTGGCTGCCGCATTTCACCTACGAATATACAGTCAATTCACTTTACAGTCTATTCTGTGAACCGCTTTGAGACATCTAGAAGACGTGAAAAGCGTTATATCAAATGCAAGAATTATTATTATTATTAGCCATAAACATGTTTGTAATACAGAGGCATTGGGCTAAAATTGTAGACTGAAGTAAGATTTATAGTAATGATATTGCTTGCCATGGTTCAAACTGGCCTTTCAATTGTTACTATTCACAATGTAAGACTATTGAACTCCATATCTTCATCATCAGTCTTCCCTTCTTCCTCCAAAAAAACAAAAAACAATAATAAAATTGGTCATTTTCAATCTACGACTGTTTGTGGGACATTGCTGTGCGCAATTGGCTGCCGCGTTTGCCCACAAATATACAGTCAATTCACTTTACAGTGTGTTCTGTGAAGCGCTTTGGGACGTCCTCCCGACGTGAAAAGCGCTATATCAAATGCAAGGATTATTATTATTATTATTATTCCTGCAATTTACAGGCTTTTAAAACCTAAGATTAGCATCACCTAACCATGACTGCTTAATTTCCCACATTTTTCTCTCTCCTTTAATTTTTTCAGCCTTATTGCACTATAGACTTTGATCCTTTCATCTTGGTTTCACAATTTAAAAAAAATTACAATTAAATTGTTTGTCAACAACACAAATTTGTGGAAAAGGAAATATTTAAAAAGATTTGGAGAAGCTCAGTAGTTAATTGCATTTGTTTGTTTAATTTAACCTGAATAAATACAAGGTACAAGGCCTTCTTTGTCTGAACCTCATGGGCTTGTGATATAATTGAATAGCGTGGCCAAATATATTACAACTCAGTTGTTTAGACAGTAGCTATTGCCAGTCAGCTATAGAGTACAATTTGATTACAGTGCCACTCCACTTTAAAGTTAATTCAGAACCAAAATGGGGAAATTGGAAAGAGGAATTGGCTGGAAGAGATATTGTTGAATACTCAATTAGGATTAATTGGACAATTGACGAGGAGCCAATGAGAGGAAGTATTAAAGGATACTGGGAGTGTGATGTAGAGCAGTGCTTTATTGAATTGGGAAAGACAGAATAAGGAAGCTACTAACACACCTGTAATTTGAAATAAGTTATATTACAGATATTAAGGGGAGCAAAGAATATGCATTTGTATTTTGCAGAAGATTTAGTTTTCTTGAATCATTCAGTCCCCTGAGAGGTGAAATGGAAGAGGTACATTTAAATCATTTTAAGTACATTTTGCCCACAGCACCAAGGTAACCCTGAACACAGTCATTAATGTAACACCATCTTAGGGCTCCATGTTTCTTATTATATCTCTATGTTGACTACTCCATCCTTCCTCACCTGGTCCGTGTTCACTATTCCAAATTCCTGCTTCAAGTCTTACTTGACCAAAATTTTCACTATGTCTCCTTTAATGGCTTCTCCTCCTGCTCTCATAGTTACTTGTGGTGTTTCTCAAGGCTCTATCCTTGGTCCTCTCCTTTTCCTCATCAACATGGTCTCCCCCTGGTAATATCATTCATAGGCAGGGACTCCGCTTCTCTATGCATGCAGTTGATACTAAAGTGTACCTTTCTGCCGTCACTCTTGACTCCAGTCAAGTATGCTTAATAAGAGAAAAGGTACAAAGTCTAATCAATGTGTTTTATGAAAGATGGATCCCACCAAATAGACTTGTGTATTTTCTATTCTTTGAAGATTAGTAGATGATAATAATGTGGTACATTTTATGTTGACATTGACTTTCAGAAAACACTTGATAACATTTCTCACAAGGGACTTGCAGCTGAATTGAAAATGTTATTACATTTTTTCTCATGTTACTTTGCATGGGATACTAATTCTGTTAAGTGCTTAATAAGAAGTAATGTCCTGTCTGGTTTATAGATTTGTGATCCCTGCCTCCATTCAGAATATGGCAAATGCTAATTTATTGTTTGATCCCTCTACTGGAATTGAGCCAATGTAAATATTACATTATGAGCTATTCAGACTATTGTAAATAAACCACACCTGGCTGATTTTTTGTCCTACAATATGTTACCCCCTTGGATTTTTTTGTTTGTTTAATGTATTGTGCTCTATTGTGCTAAACAAAAAATCCCAGTGGTAAAGGAGAAGTGGAGAAAAAAGGAGTGGAGAGAAAAAAGCAAGAGAAAGCCTGAAATGGCAACTGCTGTGAGGATTAGAATGCAGATAGATCACTGACTATGGGCTCAATCAAATGTACTTTAATACTACACAATAACATATTCAACAAATGCCCGACAAAGTTTGATTCCATTTATTTACAACTCTGCCCTTTATCTACAACTCTAGCACAGGGCCTAGAAATTAAATATAGATCCTAATCCATCAGAAGTTTAGAAGTGTGGGACACTATAACAAGCAATGAAACTTCAAGATTTGTGTTCAGCTGGACACTTGTTCATTTACTTTGACAATAAAACTTTACATATACCATCAACAAGCAATATATTACTGCAGCACTTGTGGAATTTGCAGAGAGAAAGAACTTGCATTTTATAGCGTCTTTTTATTTTATGTATCTGGATATATATTTATAGATATATATCACATTTTATACATCAAAACTTCTTAAAGTACTTTGCAGTTATTGTCTTCTGTGATGATTGTTTTCGAAGCAAACAAAGTAGCCATTTTGCACTCAACAGAGTTCCACACGCATCAAGAGCTGAAATTAACAACAACTTGAATTATATAGTGCCCTTCACACAGGATAGTGTCTTGGAGCACTGTCCAGTTGGATACTGAGCAAGGTAAAAGAGGGGAGTCACCAGAGGCGTGGTTGAAAAAGTAAGTTTTCAAGTGGGATTTAAAGATGGATAAAGAGGGGGCAAGGATGAAGGATTGTTGGTCAGGTCACTGGGAGAAACTCCCCTTCTATTTTTGAATATTTTCTTACAATTTTTAACATCCACCTGAAGAACAGGTACCTCGGTTTAATGTCTCATCCAAAGGACCTCTGTTGACATGCGTACCTCCAGTACTGGATTGTAACGCCGGACTAAAATACTAAGCGCATGTGCCAATGCTGGGTTTGAACTGACAAGTCTTGATCCTGAGTCAGAATGCTGCCCACCAAGTCAAAAACGAGTCAGATGACTGGTCAACGATGACAATGTGAAGGGAAAGATTAGGTTATTAGAATATAATATCCATCTTATGGCCCACTGCCTGAAGAGTCAGTTGAGATGCTATCACCAAGGAAGTCAGGTAAAATAATCTTTGTGGTTTTTTCCAAGTGTTACTGTCCAAACAGAATTCTGTTTTGGACATATTAGTATTTTATGCCCCATTTAAATGGCACCTTTAGCATGATTTGATTGTCGCGCTGAATCAACACTAAAAGTGCAGTATAAATCTAGTTTAGAGACAACAGAAACTGCCTCCAATATTGGTTTTGGAATTAAATCAGCACCATCAGCTACAGTGTAAATCCTGTTACATTGCTGCTCTTTCCAATAAATGTTAGGTTTTTTTTAAAAGAAATCTTGGACACCACTTTTTAATAACATCAAAATCTTTAACAAGCAAACTTAATTAATGAAAGTGCTATGAACTATGCTATGAAAACCAAATTGCTCCAGCAATATTAATGCGGAATAAGGATACTCTAAACATCAATGGAACCTACCTCATCTTTGTCGTTGCTGTGATGTGCTTATAAAGCAAAAATGAATGGGGAAGCAAGATAAACTGCCCTCTGTAATGTTTATTCATTGAATGTAGTTTATCTTCCACTTCAGATGTAATTATTGACTGGAAAGCTGCAGTTTAAAAGAAAACTTTCTCAGATACTAACCAATAAGATGTCATAATAATTCAGCATTTCGGTAACTGCTGATGTTTGCGTTGGAAATAATTTCAAAGGAAAAATCAAGTCAAACATCACATTACTGCTATTTTGTGCCATCGGAGCATTGCAAACAATATGGATTATGAACTAAAAAAAAGACAGGGTAGTATATTTTATTTCACCCATTTGCATAACATAATTGGAGCTGGAGGAATAAGTTGTAGTTTTATTTGTTATATCTGAAATGTTATTTACAAATACTGCATAATATAGTTGTCACAGATGACATAACATTCTTCTGTATTGGGTGACTATTATTTCAATAAGGAGGATTTTTTTAAATATTGGAATTTGATTTTTAAAAGATTCATTGTTTAGAACAATTGTGGTTATCAAGAGGGAAGTGGACAGTTTATATAAAAGACAGATTTGAATCGGTATGGGGATAAGGCAGAGCAATGAGATTCAATGAATACCTTGCTGTGAGAGCCAGTGCGCACTTGATGGCCTGAAGGTAAAGTTCTATGATTCACTTGTAAAGGTGTACTTTAATGCCACTGGAGCATTGAGACCACAATTGGTGGATTTTAAAAGTAGTCTTTTCCTTCTTTCATGGCTTTCCATCACAAACCTCTTTGGGCACCTTCTTTCTAGATGTTAAAATTGTAAGAAAATAATAATTGTGAGTAATATCAATTTAAGACATTTGTTGACACAAGCAGATTACAGCATAAGCGTTGTCAAATTGAGCACAGAGAGGTAAAATTTGTCCTAGAGGACAGAACAATGACGTGTGGAAACTGCAAAAATCATTTTGTGCAATACTGGGAGCTCTGTGATTGAGGTCGACACAAGAGTTTCTGTGAAGCTGGTGGCAGTCTGAGTTAAACCCACACCGACAATACTGTCAACTCTGAGGTCAACTGTCTTTTAAAAGAAAGTATCGTGATTGGCTCCTGTCAGCGCCTCCACAACTCACACACTGGCCACATCACCATCCATGGTTGCACACTCCACCTCACTGAGCCAGTCTAGAACCTTGGCATCTTGTTTGACCCTCAACTCTCCTTTCCACCCCACATCCGTGCCATGATCTGCTCTTCCTTCCGCCACCTCCGCAACATCGCCCGGCTCTGCCATTGTCTCACATCGCGGTCGGCCGAAACCCTCATTCACGCATTTATTACATCTCGGTTGGACTACGCCAATTCCCTGCTTGTCAGCCTCCTCAACTCACAAGATCATCAAGGGCTCTGCAGCTCGTGTTCTCTCCCGCACCAGGCTCCCTAACCCTATCAGCCCCATCCTCGCCAGGCTCCACTGGCTCCCCATCCCCCAGAGGTTAGCATTCAAAATCCTCGCCTTCAAGGCTCTCCGTGGCCTTGCTCCTTCCTACCTCTGTGACCTGCTAACCCCATATCAACTTATCTGCTCAGCAGGCCCCAGACTGCGCCATGTCCCCCGTCCAAGTCTCCCTACCATCGGTAGTCGGGCCTTCAGCTTTTCTGCCCCGACCCTTTGGAACTCCATCCCCCAGTCCCTCTGTCTTGCTCCCTCCCTTGTCTCCTTCAAAGCACGTCTCAAGACCTTCCTCTTCAGCTGCATATCCGAGTTGTTCGGATCTGGAATGCATTGCCTGAAAGGATGGTGGAAGCCGATTCGATAATCTCTTTTAAAAGAGGCGCAGATATATATTTGGGGAGAACAAGTTTGCAGGGATATGGGGAGTGAGCGGGGGAGTGGGACTGATTTGGACAGCTCTTTTCAAAGAGCCGGCTTAGACACGAAGGGCTGAATGGCCTCCGTCTGTGCTGTATAATTCTACGTTTCTATGATTCGGCCACCCTACTACCTCTACCCTCCCTGCCCTCCACCTTTCCTAATCAGAACTCTCTGCTCAGATCCAAATCCCTGACTGTCCAGTGCCTTGGGACATCCTGCTGACGTGAAAGGTGCTACACAATTGTAATTTGTTATTGTTACATGCATAGAACTTCAGTGTTTTTCATCATGGCTGATTGTGCAACATTGCTGTGTGTAAATTGGCTGTCATGTTAACCTACACACTTTACAGCAAATTCTGTGAAGCGCTGTGAGACATTTTGATAACATCCTAAGGTGCTATATCCAATGCAAGAAATATTATTTACCAACCAATATTATTGCGTGGATTAAGTTCTATTATTGAATGAGAGACTCCAATATGTTAACTAACTTTTGAATTGCTCACAGAAAACCTTGGTGATTTAGTAGATAAATACAATTCTCGTAATTTTCTATGATCACTATTTATTAAGAGCCAATGATTTACTGTTAGAATTTGAGTTTTCTTCAGTAAGTGATCTTGCCTGTAGAATAGGGTGTGTGATTTATTTTTATATGGCACTGTACTATATTATGTGCAGTCAAATTATTCAATTTTTTTTCCTCAGATAATACTGTAATTTTGTGTTTTGTGAAGCTCTATTAATCTCTGCTATGCTGCTAGAATTGTCTCATCTACCATACTCGCGATGTGACAAAATAAAAGTGGCAGTTATCAATGAACTGTCATCTTTATTGTGTTTTTTTGCCTTCAATCAAACAAAATGTCAATTTGCTTAACATTGTTGAGATGTTTTGTTGTTGTGGGATGGACAGGTTTCAGTTATATTTTCCTCCTTTCCTGAAGTTGCGGATTCATACAGAAACTGTGTTCTCTGTGTTTAGGGGGGCACTGACAATACCTCCCTCAAAAAAATATTCTTCATGGGTGAATCTACAAGGTGAGAGCTGATGGGTTTCCTCTTTCTGATGGCTGCTATAGCTGAGCATATCCTTCTCTAGCTCCACATGCCTAATAATAATCCATCCAAAAAAAACAATAATAAATTGGTCATTTTCAATCCATGACTCTTTGTGGGACACTGCTGTGTGCAATTGGCTGCCGCGTTCGCCCACAAATATACAGTCAATTCACTTTACAGTATATTCTGTGAAGCGCTTTGGGACGTCTAGAAGACGTGAAAAGCGCTATATCAAATGCAAGGATTATTATTATTATTCTATATCGGAATCGCAATGAAAAAGCATGTGGGTACCAATTGCAGTGTCTCGTTACCATCCAGTAAGATCAGCCAACACTGCTCAGGCCTTTCTGGTCTGAAACAATCCATTAACACATAATATGCTATCAATTCCCCTCAAGCTCCTGGTTTGATATGTTTGTCCCTGCCTCTTGGTTATTACAACACAGAATTTTAAATTAATCAGCTTAAAAAACACAATGTTTTGGTAATTTCAAGTCCTCGACCTTTTTAAGTCGGGTGTTCCCAAATGTTATTTTTTTCAGCTGTGAATTTGTTTTAAATTCTGAATTATCTCAAGTTTATTTTTTAAAATTATTTATACTTAACATCTCCCTTTTCTTGAAGGCTTCATGTCGGCTTCAGTTTGCCTCATTGAAACTAATTGTGTGATTCAGTTGACAAATTTGAACAAGCCTGTGATGAATTGAATGAATACCTTGCACTGATGTTAACATATTATCCCAGATCCATAAAACATTTTGTTAATCGTAATGTTCTCATTGATATTTTGCAAACCTTACTTTTTAACTACAGTACTGAAAGGGATGAATCAGGGTGATGTTGGTATTCTAAGCTGCAAAGCCATTCATTCTTCATCTATCCCCAATCGACAACAATTTTAAACATGTTAAGTAATGGGGCAGAGCCCTTGTGACTGCTAGGATAGTATATACTTGTATTTCAAATTCCTTCAAATAATGAATTAATCTTATATCCCATTTAATGTCAGTGGGTTCAGAAAGCACGTATCAGGAAATAACAGGGTAAATGGCGACTTGATACTAGTGAAAAGCACGTCAGCATGTACAACGCCTGTCCTCAAGAGAACCCCCTCACACCAATCCATACATTTTCAGCTCTGAGGCAATTTCCAGATGAATTCTTTTTCAATTCCAAAATCATAATAGAAATTAACTTTAAAAGTTTCCAAGACAAAAACATCAAAAATAATTTCTTTTATAAAAGTACTTTACCACTTCCTGTTCTTGACAGTTCCTCCTGTATGATCACATCAACTCGGGCGTCAACCATCCTAAGCAATCAATTCTAAATATTAACTTATTTGCAGTTTTAGTTATTTGTCCGACTGCACTAAAAATTAGATGAAACTGATCTGTTGAAGGAGGAAATACATGGCACAATCCTATCGTCAACAACAATCTTATCGTATTCCTCAGCTCTGATTAGAAAGAACAGTTGATTTTAATCTGAATTCTTCCCCATTCTCTCTCTTTATGTATTTACTGAACAATCATCAGCTATACGTATAGAATGCCTAACATTTAGGGGAAAACAAGTGAATTCAGTAAGACTCCGCCCTTCTATCGGCCCAGCACTGCATGCATGTATTTTCCTTTTGCACAAAGGGCCGTGTGATTATGGAACCGGCTGCTTCAGATTAAAGAATTGTCATATACTTAATAGCAGAGTCAGTTTGATGGGCTAAATGATGATTTATTGCTTCCTTTTGGTATAAAAAATGTTTTCACTGAAGACACAAAAGCACGTGACAGTCCAATTTGTATTTGATTTTTCAATTAACAGTCAAAACTCTGCTCCATGTTACTGAATTATAATGATATAATAACAATGATCCTGGCTTTTGATATAGCACATATCATGTCATCAAGACATTTCATGATATATTGTAAAGTGTAGTGACCGTATATTTTGTAGGTGAATGTTGCAGCCAATTTGTGTGCAGCAAAGTCCCAATATGATTTAAAAGTCCTTGAGCTTTTGTCCCTGAATGTTTGCTATATATTTTTAAAAGGTTTCATTGATATTGTCTATCCACTTATATCTCCAATTAAGTTAGGCAGGTTCAGATGTAATTGTTTTAATTGCCTAAAATCAAGTCTACCAACAGCCACGTAGCCTCAGTCTCATTTGCAGAGAAACAGAACAGGTTTGATCAACCACCTCATGATGTTAAACTGCCTGAAGCAAAGGAAGAACAAGGTATTACTGTGGTTTAAAACAAAAAATCCATTAATCTAGAGCCATGCTATACAGTGATGGAAACTGGGTTTTATGTTTTAACTGTTATGAAAATGAAAGATGATGGTAAGGTGCTATTTTGTTGTTGTATTTTACATGTCTTTTGTGGGGGGAGAAGGCAGAAGAACAGTGACAACAAAGAGGTTGTAAGAAAGCATTAAAGTGAATTATATAATGAGAGCATCACATATGTGTCTGATCAAACCTGACTAGTAATTAATGTAGGCGTTAGAAAATTAGATCCTTAGCATCTCATCAGCCTGAAATATTGCTACTTACTTCTTTGTTCTACAAAATCTTTGAAACATTTGTTGAAACTACCCTTCATTCATTGTGAATTTGCACGTTTTGTTTTCTTGTGTCCCTTTGGGTTTTGATTGAACTGTAGCACTAACCCCATCAAATGTTGTGCAGTCATCTATTTCAGTGAAGGTCCCTTTCTGTATTGTTCCCAATGTGTAGAAATTATATATGTGCCATGGGAATTTATGACACAGATTGGTGATATTACAAAAAACAGCTTGTGACAATTTTTATATTGGTATTGGTAGGAATTGCAATAACTGGATTTATTTTTTATTGAAACGGTATTGCATTGTTATGCTGAGTTGTTCAGCATCTCTTTTCATTGATACTCTCTTAAAGGTCAAGCTATACCTAGGGGAATACTTTGAGCTCACAGATTCAGATGACGCTCCATTTATTTTAATGGCTGTTTGTGGGACTCTGTATATGCAAAATGGCTTCTTTGATTTATCTACAAAATAATCACTACATGTTATGGTAATTATTGTTAAACACTTTGAGATGGTTAGAGGTGCTTAAGAAAATTTTTTTTTACCCACACTTTGTTTCTGTTTGAGGTATTCCCTCTCCTAGAATCAAAGTAATTACAAAGTATCGCCCATCTGATCTCATCCTTCCAGAATACCTACCCTATCATCTTCTCATCACAATATCATCTGTTTATTTTTAAATGAGTTTAGTGTCCTGGCATCAACCATCCTTCCTGGCATCCTGTTCCAATCATTAAGTACCCTCTGAGTAAAAAAAACAACTCTGTAGTTTCAATAGTTTCAGTATTTAATGCCTATTTTCAACCATAATGGATTTTAGATCAAAGAATTATTTATCTTAAAAGAAGCACAAAGTTTCCACTGGAAAAGATTAAACATGGGTCTCTGCGAGTAAACATTCATATTATCATGTTATTGCTTGCAAGAAGGGAACTACTGAGGCCATTTGCTACAAGCCTGAACTGAGTAAATCTACAAAAGCTCACAGCTGCATTTCTGCCACAAAAAAATCTGAGGGTTTCAGATACCTCATTCACACTGTAAAAACCTGTATGCTTACATAGTGTGAGCCTACTGCGCATTTTCCAATGAAAGAGGTTAATTGTTAGACCCTGTGCCTATCGAATACACTAATGAGAAACGATCCAGGTTCCATACCATAAGGAACAGGAAAAGTAGTGTTTGATTTAAGAGAGTGGGGGAGGTAAAGCAATTTGAATGTTTAAAATGTTTCCTGCTTTCTGACATTCCTTTTCCCTTTGAGTATGATATTCGACCGTGGTCCCTTGAACCAGCCTCCTACAGAGATATAAATAGCAAAGTTCAGATATTTAGCCATTGCAGCAGCTGGTCAGAGTGCTCATGGTATTAATCTATTGTCCTATGAGATATGATTCCAAGGCTTTTTCTGTGTAGTATCAGCTTCCTCAGTCCTTCTCTCCCACACCCATTCACCTGATCATGCCTGAATATTCCTTTGCAGCCAGAGAATCCCCCAAAGTTGCCAATTATAATGATCCCTCAATATTGACTATCACAGCAAGGAAAGAAGCAATCATGTTCTCGGTGTTTTGATTGATGTGTCATCTGTGGCATCAATGTTCTTACTCTTTAGCAGTGGGAGGTCTGCTTCACTTGAGTTACAAAGCTTGCACAATTTTGTGTGTGTGTATGTATATATATATATGTTTTAAAATTCCTGTTTGTATTGAGCCTCAGATGGGTGCCGGTAGGAGCTGGTGTCAAAACCAGGTGTCAGAAAATATTCAATGGGTTTCTGCTCTCAATTGCTGTCCTCTAATGTATTCGTGTATTGATGTTGGGTGAGGACAGGATTGGCTTTGGTACCCCCTAAGCTGACCATGAAGAATGATCACTTGGGGCAAGGTATCAGAGTATAGAGGGCGTGAATAGAACCCACCCAAAATATGAATTGTGGCTTCATGATGTAAATGGAAAATATGCCAGAATCTCATTGAATACTTCGTTTATCCAGCGATTTTCATAACTGAAACTATGCAAAGCTTCAGCACCTCACACTGATTAGTTTCCAATATTTTGATACTTTTTAACCTAGGGTAATCAGCAGCTGGAATTAATAACAGGAAGGATGGTGAGGTCAGAATGCTGAACATGTTTAAGTAACATCTTGATGGGGTTTTCACAGGAAGATGGTCAGGATGGCATTCTTGAAGAATGATATCAGCTGAGTTAAAGGATCTTCTTCATCTAAACTCTTGTGATCTTGTTTTCTAATTCTAAATAAAACAGTAGAAATGAGAAGTGTGCGAAAATTCAAGAATGCAGAAATAATCACACCACTGTGGCTCTTTTAAAAAGGATTTTTAAAAAAACATATTTTTCCACATCTTTTTTTCCATCCTCATTTTCTGTGGGGAAATGCCTGGCTTCACCCGTACTAACGATAGAAATCAGGAGTCCACTTTCAAGTCTGTTTGATTCTGTGTATTGCAACCTTGTGGTGCAGTTTATTGGATTCCAACATACCAAACAACCCCTAATTAATTGGGTCAGTAGAAAGTCTAAAATGGGAAGTCTTGTACACCATGTTTCACAGTAATACTTGTGACCTGTTTGCATTCTTGACATCATCTCTGAAGAATAGAATAGGGTGACTAAAATGTTAGACCTTACATTTACTACTGTTATTTGGTAATTTGAAGCAGCATGTCAAGCATAGAAAACAAAAGTAATGTTCTACTTTGATCAGGAATGTGCATTTAAATGACGTGCCTGGGTTGAGAATCCCATTTAATGTGAAAGATTCCAAAGGGATTTGGTGCATAGTGATTTTATGCTTGGACTAGAATTGCGTTTCTCTGGAGTTTATTTGAAACGGGATTGATGAGAATGAGAAAAAACAATAAATTGTATGAGTTGTGTACCAACCACAAAGGCAGCCTTTTAAACTGCAGCCACCCACCCCCCCGACACACACACGCACACACCATCTTCCACCAGTTACAAATGTCTAAATGTTGTTACTCCAACGTCCATTTTGTGATATTTAACATAAATCATAATTAAAAACACATCAAAAATGCAAATGTTACTCTTTTAGAGTTCTCCGGTTCCACAATATGCACAGGAAGAAGCTCATCTCAACTGGAACTCACCGTGTGAAAATATCTGTACTGTAGCTGTAATGTAGCTAAATCCACAGATTTCTGCATCCATCAACTGCTATCTTATTCCCCGCAGAATAACTCCTTTAACTTGGATAGTAGGGACTTGCATATATTTCTAAAAACAGCACGTATGTTGCATAAACAAACAGAGCTTAGGGGGAAAAAAACTCATTTTTGTTGTGCCCTATTTTGTCAATGTCTCAAAATGCAGGTAATTAATGTCAGGCATACAAACTATTTTCGTGGGCAAACACAGTAGGCATTTGAAAGTGAAGCACTGCAGAAAAGTAAACCGCAAGGGAGTCTGTACCTTACTTTTCGGCTATGAACCTGATGTGAATCGTGGATCATTTTCCAAGCAATCATTATGTTTTATTAATACCATATTTAAATGGATCTGTGTTGTTATTGTATGTGGTATTGGGGAAGGTGGGCAAACCATTTTCAGTCTTGAGTTGTGGACAGCGAAAAAGAAAACTAAATTGCCTTGTAATCCCTCTCAGCTATCCATTACATGACAAAATAAGAATTCACAAGACCAGAAAAGGTCATTAGGGCCATTTGGCTGCTCCCAAAATAAAAACAAATCATACTAAGTTTCTCACACCTTTACTGATTTATTTGCTTATCTAATTTCTTGAATTTAGTGATGCAATCTTCCTCCTTTAGCCTTCTTGGGTAGTCAATTCCGCATTCATATTCACTACTTTTTGAAAAGTAGTAGAACTAAACTACTTCTGAACCTTCCCTCTTCTGAATTTGAGTTTGTCCCAAATTATTGTCGTTATGACCATACTAAACATATTACAGTATGCACCCATTGCACCACCATTCTCATGGGCTATGAGAGCACACAAACTAACCTCAGCTTTGCCATTTCTGTACTTGCCAAGATAGCCTGTAGCTCAGTGGTTAGAGCACTCGCCTCACAAGCGAGAATTCCAGCAGGGCAAAACCTTAGGTAAGTTTCCTTACTCCACATGCCTGATAATACTCTCTCAAGAAAAAATATAAATAAAATAATAATTTGGTCACTCAATCCACAACTGTTTGTGGGACACTGGTGTGTGCAATTGGCTGCCATGTGTGGGACACTGCTGTGCCCAATTGGCTGCTGCGTTTCGCCCACAAATTTACAGTCACTACACTTTACAGTATATTCTGTGAAGTGCTTTTGAGATGTCTAGAAGATGTGAAAAGCGCAAGGAGTATTTTTTATATTATAGCTGCGCAAGAGCATCACAATTGGTTAACTTTACTAAGCCGTGAAGAAGTGCCTGATCTCCGCACTGCATTTCCCCTGTATGGCATGTGTAAGATCAGTATAAAGCCGTGTGCAAGCCTGCACTCTGCTGCTGTAATGCAGAGCTTTACAAAACCCATACATTTACTGCATAATTGTCATAAAGCAAACTTAAACCTCCAATACTAGGAAGGGTTTGCAGGATGAGTGTTGCCAGGTTGCAGTGGCTGACAAGCAAGTGCACTCAGCAAGTCTAAAATGATCAGAAATTAACTCCTTGTAGAAAACTAAAGAAATGCATAGGCACATAATTGGTATGAAATAGCAGGACACAGGTCTGCACATTCTGCCTCCATGTCTATTGACAGCTCATGTTGTTACCCTGATAGTTGCATATAATTAGTGAGTGGATTAAACTGTTTAAAATATCTTTGAAACCTGCATTATACCTATCCTAATTGCCTACAAAAAGATAGCCATTAATGACAATCCTTACAATTGATATAGCGCCTTTCACTTTGGGAGGACATCTCAGAGCACTACAAATGATGTATTGTAAAGTCTGGCATGTTCATTTTTGTAGGCAAAAATGGCAGCCAATTTGTTCTTTGAAAAATTGGGAGGTAGCTTTAAAAAAAAAGGGGTTAATGGGCTCATTGTTTCATTCTGTGTATCTGTCGTATCCCTTGGCTAACAAACGTTTTCCCATTTGTCTATCAACCCCTATTCTGCAAATATATTATTCATAGTATGCGGTGTAACTTAGGACAGTGACAGATGTATTTTTTTCAATTGAAATGAATTCTGTTCCCAGCTTAAGTGCAATGCAGGATAAGGTAGTGAAAGTGAACCAGACTAATACTTTCAGAAACCCAGAGGCAGCAAAACAAGAGGTCACAGGTTCAGGAATGTGAAGGACAATATAAGCCAGATACTATGCAGTATGGAGTCCCAGCACTGTGGGACGTCCTCCCAACATGAAAGGCGCCATACAAATATAATTTTGTATTGTATTTCTTCAAACAATTCACAACAGCTGGAGTGAGGTACCAACATAGGGCCCATGGAGTTAAAGGGAATATATTAGCATGGATTGAAGAATGGCTAACGGGAAGAAAACAAAGAGTAGGGATAAACGGGTCCTTCTCAGATTGGCGGGATGTGACTAGTGGAGTGCCACAAGGATCAGTGCTTGGGCCTCAACTATTTACGATCTACATCAACGATCTTGATGAGGACATCAAACTTAATGTATCCAAATTCGCGGATGACACTAAACTAGGCAGGAGAGTAATCACCGAGGATGACATTAAAAAATTGCAACCAGATATAGATAGGCTAGGTGAGTGGGCAAATAGGTGGCAGATGAAGTATAATATAGGGAAGTTTGAGGTCATCCACTAGGTGGCAAAAACAGTAGAGCAGATTATTTTTTAGAAGGGGAGAGACTAGATAGTGCTAGCGTTCAGAGGGACTTGGGTGTCCTTGTACACCAATCACAAAAAGTTAGTTTGCAGGTACAGCAACCAATTAGGAAGGCTAACGGTATGTTGGCATTTGTTACAAAAGGGTTAGAATATAAGAGTAGGGAAGTCTTGTTTCAACTGTATAGGGCCCTGGTGAGATCGCACCTAGAGTACTGTGTGCAGTTTTGGTCTCCTTATTTAAGAAAGGATGTACTCGGCTTGGAGGGAGTACAACGTAGATTCACTAGGTTGGTACCAGGGATGAGGGGATGGGTTATGAGGATAGGTTGAGCAATTTAGGCCTTTATTCTCTAGAATATAGAAGAATGAGAGGTGATCTCATAGAAATCTATAAGATTATTAAGGGGCACGACAGAATAGATAGTGGGAGACCTTTTCCCCTGGTTGGAGAAATTATAACCAGGGGTCACAGTCTTAAAATTCGGGGTAAGCCCTTTCACACTGAGTTGAGGAAAAACTTCTTCACTCAGAGGGTAGTGAATTTATGGAATTCTCTACCCCGAAGGGCTGTAGATGCTCAGTCCTTGAACATATTCAAGACTGAGATTGATAGATTTCTTGTGGATTAAGGGATATGGGGATAAGGCGGGTAGGTGGAGTTAGAATAGATCAGCCAGGGTCTTATTGAATGGTGGGGCAAGCTTGAGGGGCCGAATGGCCTCCTTCTGCTCTTATGTTCTTAACAATGGTGGTGAAGGTCAGGAATAGGTTTCGTGTTTTAATGGGAAGGTGGTACAATTCTTATTCTTGAAGGATGGTCCTAAGGGTCTTCATCCATATGTGTCTTATATCTGTCTTTTGGATGAGACGTTAAATCAAGGTCCCGTCTGCCTGTTCAGGTGGATGTTAAAGATCTGTGGCACTGTTTGAAGGGAGTTTCTCCTGGCGTCCTGGACAAGAATCCCCCAAATAAAATTGGTCATTCACTCGATGGTTATTTGTGGAACATTGCTGTATGCAATTGTGCTGAAGTGTTTGCCTACTCACTCACTCCATTTCACAATAATTCCTCTGAAATGCTTTGAGATATCTTTCCAAACTTGTAAGGTGCTATATCAAATGCAAGGATGATTATGATAAATGTTTGTATTCTCACCCTTTATATTCATATTGGTCTCCAGCAGGTGGTGCAAAAGATTGCTTTTCTTGCCCATCATTTTGACAATTAAACCAACAGTGTTCATACATCATAACCGGTGGAATCGTCTGAATTCCACTGTCCTGTTGGCTTTTTTAAAAAAAATTCAAGGAGCGAGTCTCATGCTGTTTCTGATTAATTGGAGGGCATCAATTTAAGATAGCAAACAAATGCGGAGGTTAGGGAAAAAAAATGTCATGCACAGAATAGTTAAGATATGAAATTATCCGCCAGTAGCAGTGGTTGAGGCGTAATCTATATTGGTCTTCAAGAGGGAACTAGACAAATACCTTAAGAAGAGTCAGCTACAGGGGTATGGGGAAAGGGTAGGTAAATGGAACTGAAAGGATTGTTCCCAAGGGAGGCAGCACCGACATGATTTGCTAAACAGCCTTCTGTTCCATAAATTATTATGGTTCCACGTTTCTGTCTTTGTTGCAGAAGAAGCTACAAATACTTGTATATTGTATGTAAGTCACTAGATAGAATCATAACAAGTTTAAAAAAAAGTAGACTTTTCTCTTGCATCTGTCTGAATTCATGCATTTTTTACTTTTGATGCAATTTAGTATGGTTTTTCATTTATAATCTAATCGTTTCCTTACAGACTGTCTGATGTAGCACTTATTAAGGTCCAGAGAGACCAGATTCAATCCCAGCCCCACCCTACCCCCACACACATCCTGCTCTCAGTCCATCATGATGATTTTGGTTCCTAGTGATAAGTTTAATTGTTCTACATTTATGTTTTGCTGAAAACCGGCTCCAATAAAACAAAAGGCCTAGTCTTGAATAGTACTTTGATGGTTTATTTTTAGGAAATATTCATTCCTCAATAAATGTCTTTGCTAAAGTAACTTGTACTGGAGTGCTAAATAATACATCTTATTCTTTCTGTTCCAGTGATTCACACTTCACTGAAAAACGATGAAAGAAGAAATCAAATAACATGTCGTGGATCTCCAGTGCACATAGCAGTTATTGCAGGTAAACAAGGAAAGAATTGTACTACAAATTGAAGTACATTTTGGGACAAAATGTGTGTCAGCCTGGCTCAGTGGTAGCACTCTGAGCCAGAAGGTTGTGGGTTCAAGCCCCACATCGAGACCTGAACTCACACATTCTAAGCTGACGCTTTAATGCAGTGCTAGGGGTGTGTTTTGTATTGTCTGAACTGCTGTCCTTTGGATGAATTGTTATATGAGATCATTTCTGCCTGTTCAGGTGGAGTTAAAGATCACATGGCACTATTCAAAAAGAGAAGGAAGTTTCTCACGGTGTTCTGGTCAACGACCCCAAACAAAATTAGTCACTCACTCCATTTTGTGGGACATTGTGTGCGCAACTGGCTGCTTTTCACCCACAAGACACACAGTCAAACCACATTGCAGTATATCTTGTGAAGCGATTTGCGATGCCTTGAAGATGTTATAAGGCAGTAAATCAAACGCAAGGGTTATTATTATCTTTAAATAAAATGTTTGATATAAACTACTATGCAATAGACTTGGAACCGAATTTTAGTTTTATTTACAGATCCATTATCGTTCCAGCTCAGGATAGGACACTAGGATCGGATGTAAACTAGAACAATGGCCTGCTTATGTCAGACTGCATAATGGCCCTAAAAGGCAGTCAAACTTTCGGAAGTCTGTTGTATCGAGTACGAGTATGACTACAATCGTACATTTCATATGCTAATAAGTCTTTGTGTATGATATACAGTATATCTGGTACATGTTCAGTAGATTTCTGATTGTCCGACATAGTGGAGAGTACTCTTTTTTCCCCCTCAAGGATAATTGAAATTGGTAAATAATTGAGGTTCTATTACCCACTGCCTCATCGCAAATAGGTATAGCATCCAGCGTCCCTAGCGACTTAACAATGAAAGCCCCAGTCATTTGTTTACTTGCCTGTTCTAGCACATCCCTGAATCAGCAGGTAATGGCATCTGACATTTGGAGCCATTATTCGGAGACTGGCTGCCTCTTAACTGAACAGGCTTTGGCGCTGAAAGATTTAANTTTTTATTTTGAATACCACCTTGAAATGCTGTGGGGGGGAAAAAAAAGATTAATAGCAGTGGTTAAGTACTGCTTCATTATTGTTGGCTGTGATGCACATTCCATTTGTGGATTCAGAGAGACCTGATATAGAATTGAACAGAGGGAAGTGTGTAAAATATGGTTGGAACCCTGAGCAGAAATAATGACCTTCTATCTGTCCCAACGATGACTAGTCACATCTGATTTATGCATTGGTGTGCAGTAAGTGCTGACTAAATAATTTCCCTGAAGACTGGCTTCGCTGCTGCTGTAAAAAGGGCATTCTTGTCATTGCATTGATGTCCTTCAGTAATTTTCTGACTTATTTTCTGTTTTCTGAAAATGTTACGGCATCTCAGGTCAAGCAATTATGAGACAAAAGTTAGTAAGTTTACGAACAGCAAAGTTCAGTCCATGTACCAAATTGTACTTTGGGAAAATGCTTGGACATGAGGAGTGATTCTCTACCACATGGAAAATGTATCAGCTCTGGCACTGTGAGCACATAATAACTTGCAATTAATTATACAGCATTTTTCATAAAAAACAAACATCTCAAAATGCTCTCCAGAATAGAATTGATTAGAAATTAAGTGAAAGTTTTTGCATAGGTAAAACGGTCAGCCAACCTACATTAGTAACGCTCCATAAGCAGCAATGAAATGAGAAGCCATTAATTTAGATTTGCAAGTAAATTTGGATCAGAAAGGGAATATAAACCAGGATAAATGTGACCAGGAGACGGACACCCACCCTCAAATACTTGATGCGCGGCTTGAACTTATAACCTTCTGACTCAGAGGCAGGAGTGCTAGCAACTGAATCAGATTGACACAATGATACATAAAGGGACAACAATGAACCTTGTGTTTTTTTTCTTAACATTCATAAGATACCTGTTACAATAGCTGCAAATCATCACAGCTTTATTGTAGGAATTAATAAGGAATTTTCCATTCTAAACACTTAACCAGATCTCAAGTGATAGTCATCGATCAGTAATATCGTTAGTTCGGCATTATTTTTTCAGCTATTGCAATAAGTAACCTAAACTAGATTTTACATGCAGTTCCATTCTTTTCATTGACAGCGTTGGAACTGTCTGGTCTTGTGAAGCAGAAATGCAATTGTTTATCTTTCCAGATGTGCAATCCTCAAAGACAGATGACCGACAAAGATTAGCAAAGGAAAGAAGAGAGGAACGGGAGAAATCACTTGGTAACTTTTATTTTTCTAAAAGACTCAGATGCTATTTGTGTACATGTTCCATGTCTTATTATTTTACAATTGATCTTTCTTTTTAAGGGCTGCTCTATTTGAGATGCCATAAGAACATAGAAACAGGAGTAGGCCATTCAGCTCTTTGAGCCTGTTCCAACATTTAATTAAATCATGGCTGATCTGTACCTCAACTAATCCTTTCAATTCCAATTTCCTGCTTTCTCCCCATATCCCTTAATACCCTGACCAACAAAAATCTATCAACCTCACTCTTGAAGGTGTGGATGGATCCAGCATCCACAGCCTTTTGGGGAAGAGAATTCCTGATTTCTGCCACACTTTGAGTGAAAAAATGCTTCCTGATTTCATTCTTAAATGGCCTGGTTCTAATTTAAGACTATGTCCACCTAAAGCTCATGCAATCAGGGAAGGCGTATTATTTTTAGAATGCAAGATAGATACTGGAACTCTTCAGTCTATAACTGATAATCCACCTGGCTCAAAATATGCATTTGAAATCTTCATTCAAGAGCAATAGAAGCAATTAAAGCATCCCAACAACCTACCAATTGAAAGGGTAGCTTTTCATAAATGGGTTCCTTAATAAGCAAGCCAATTCATGCCAATGGTGACTGCTTCCTATAAATGGAAGTACGTTATTCAGGCCACAGGAATGCCAATCTGAAGCAATGTATTCATAAATCTCATTACCGCAAATTAAATCCTGTGCTTTTCCATTATTTGCTTTGTACTTTTTGTGCGGTCTTGAATGTTTTCTATTTTCTGTATGTACAAGGCCATGAGCTATGGAGGTTGAAACTACTCTCAATTAGTTTCATATTCCGGAAGAACCAGCCCAAGAATATCAACATAACTTTTTTTTCTGATATTGATTTAATCTCTAATCCACAGAGATTTGTTTTATATTTTATTACTTTGTTTCAGGCTTGCCTGACTATTTTGTCACTGAACCAAACAGCAATGTATTATTTGAGATTTTGAGTTTTTTTTTCATGTGCCCAAAACTAAAGGTAGCTTTGTTTTTGTTGCATCTTTATAATGGAAAATTCTATCACAAACCATGCCAATTTTTGACGCCAATGCTGGTATTCACTTCATGCAAGAACACTGCATTCTGTTTCTCTTAAAAAAAATGGAAGCCATTAGGATGCATAATCACATATTTATTCAAAAATTCTAATATCAAATATCATGAGTTTGTGATGTATTAATATCACTCTGTTTTGCCTGCAACAATCTCATAGATACAGGAAGTAAGGAGTGGCTGTTGTACATAACAATATTTAAAAGGAATCATAAAAATAACTTGTAAAATAATTTTTTATCCTGACATTCCAGTGTAGTGTTGGGAATACATTTATGGAGGTGCCATCCTTTGGATGAGATGTGAACCAAGTTCCCACCTTCTTTTTCAGGTGGGCATTAAGACACCATGGCACTGTTCAAAAAGAGCACCTATTAGTGACTAACTAGTGATTAGTTAGTGATTTCTAAGTGAAGTCTCCTTAGAGCTGAGCTGCCTCCAAAGTGACATGCTTGACAATGGAATGTCAAGATCAAGTCAATCCTCTCTGGTAATTTCAGTAGATAGGTTCTTCAGCCACGTGGGTCCACAGTCCTACTGGCCTATTGAGTGTTGCTAATGATAGACCAGCCAGCTTGGTTCATCGACAAGACTTGGAGAAGCAGACCACTCATGGAGAGCAGGGATTCTTCCCACCCAACTCCCGCTCACCCTGCAAGTCAAAATCCTAAAAGGTAGGGTGATCCTGGTGAGACAAGCAGGAGGACGCTTGTCAAACAATGATCTCAATGGTAACCTATATGGTTTACGTTGTTAAACCCCAACAGTGTCCCAATTAATACTTTGAAGCCCCCAAACTTTGGCTCTTGTCGAGCTGTGTTTGATACCCAGGTAATTAAGTAGGCAGGGTGTGTCCCTTCAGGGAGTTAGTAGGCATTCCATATTCAGAAAAATGTCAATGTGTAGGTGGCATACATACGTGGAACTCTTAGTTTGGTTTGGATACTCTTAAGCATGGTGATGAGATTCCACAAGTGTCGGACACCAGGCTTACCAAAAAAGAAAGGAATTTCTCCCAGTGTCCTGGCCAGTAATCCTCCAGATGAAATTGCTGCCAAATGTTTTGAGCAATTTTGACAATTTGTTAAGACACTATGTAATAATATATTTAACAATAATCCTTGTATTTGATATAGCAAAGTGCTTCACAGGATTATACTGTAAAGTGTGGTGACTGTGCATTTGTAGACAAATGGTAATGCCAATTTCACTCATAGTCTACATTGACCCTTGAATGCTGGGGGTGAACTGAATTGGTGGAAGTTCTGCCCTTTAGATGAGACATTAAACCAAGGTTCCGTTTTGTCTGTCGGTTGAGGTGGATATTAAATATTCTATGGCAATATTCAAAAAGCAAAACGAGTTTCTACCGGTGTCATGAGCCACAAATCCCAGATTAAATGGACTGACAATGCAATGCTCTCCCTGCACTCTATCGGATTGTAAGTCAGTGAGTTCAAAGTCCTGATGGGGGCTTGAACCCCAAACCTTCTGAGTCAGAGGGAAGAATGCTCTCAACTGAACCAGGGTGTCCCACAGCTCGGATTCTGAGATATTGAACTTATACGACTGTATTTTAACAGGCCTGTTTTGGTAAATGTCTCTTTGTAAAATATTGCAATGAATGCTTGTCAAACGATTTGCATTTTTCCCGTTAGCTGCAAGAGAGCAGCAGATACTAGAAAAGGAAAGAAGAGCAAAGCTGTTATATGAAAAACAGATGGAAGAACGTTGGAAGAAGCTGGACGAGCAGCGTCAACGAGATGAACAAAGAAGAGCAGCAGTGGAAGAAAAAAGGAGACAGAGATTTGAAGTAGAGAGGGTGAGTACATATTTAGGAGTATCCCATTCATTTATACCAACTTTTCCCACTATTTGTACACGATATTAAAACAAAGTTGAGCTAGCAGACTGTTCACCCTCATACTATGCTGAAGAACAATTGTTATGTTGGATAAAGCTAGCTTCCAATGAAGGTGGAGTTGTATCTTCTTGGTAAATAAAGAGATCTGGGATTTAGAATCACAAAACTGTACAATTTGCAACATTGATGGACATGGCCATAAAGAATGCAAATCATTGCCCAGGCTTTATGTCTAAAGGAACAGAGTACAAAGTCAGGAAATAGGGTGTGAGGGATGATTCCACCATAAGTAAAATATAACAAGCAGAGGAAGTACCCTTCCAAGATGGTCACCGCACCCAACTGTCTTACAGGACATGGACAAGGACCCTTATGTTAGAAGATTAGAGCTCACTCGTCAAATAATTTGCGAACTTTGCATCTTACTACAGCAGGAATGTTCATTATGGGTAGTGGGGGTGGGGGGGAGGGAAGAGTACTCTGAGCACCAATTATAATATTCCTTGCATTTGATACACTGCCTTATCATGTTATTGAGATGTCTTAAAGAGCTTCACAGAATATATTGTAAAGTGGAGTGACTGTGTATTGTGTGGGTGAAATGTGGCAACCAATTGCTCACAGCAGTGTCCTACAAACAGTCATAGATTGAGTGAATTAGCAAATTATCAAACTGCTAGGCAGTAGCTATAGAAAAGTCCACAGGTAAAATTCACTAAAGCAGGACATGAAACAGCAATGGGAGATCTGTTGTAGAAAACAAGATGCAGGGAGAGGTTTGTTTCCCTAAAGTCACTAATAGAATACAATAATAATAATATTAATAATAATCTATCCTTGCACTTGACATAATGCCTTATCACGATATTGAGATGTCTCAAAGCGCTTCACAGAAAAGAATGTAAAGTGAATTAATTGTAAATATTGTGGGCAAAATGTCTCAGCCAATTGCACATAGCGTACACAGTCGTGGATTGAGTGACCAAATTATTATTAAATTTTTTAAAATTAATTTTGAAAAGAATTACTACTTACTCGTACCTAAACATTATGCTACGTGTAGTCCTGTAGTTCAGTGGTTAGAGCACTCGCCTCGCAAGCGAAAGACCAGGTTTCAATTCCCGGCAGGGCTTGGTCATTTCAATCCACAACTGTTTGTGGGACACTGCTGTGCACAATTGGCTGCCTCGTTTTACCCATGAAGTATATTCTGTGAAGTTATTTGAGACGTATCAAAGACGTGATAAGGTGCTATATCAAATGCAAGGATTATTATTACAGAACTCCCAAATGGACTATTTATAATTACCTCCACCCATTTTGTTTGTCCTCTCTTCCCCTTTCTAGGGAAAGCCATCTGGCCTCTTAGTGCAGACCCATCCCCTTTTTTCAGTGATTCGGCTGAGATTGTACCTTGCTCCATGAAGATTTCCAGGTTGTATCCTACCACCTCATCATATGGTACTCAAAATCATTGCCCCTCCCATGGGAGCATAATAATGAGGAGTAAGAGCATTTTACCAATTAGCAGAACTAACCGATTGAAAGACTACTGGTTGACAGGGATCTAATGTACTTTTAATTGTTCCTGTCTGTCTTTCCGAGTATCTATATTATACTCTGATTTATTTCAGCAGTGTTAGCAGCAGTAGAATGTAATAAATTGTCTTTGAATCTCTTTGATGCTCTTTGATGCTGCCTGGAAATCATGCTTCTAGAATTACAGGCACATCATGCAAACATGATTTCCGCTCCAGAGAGATCTGTAGATCAATATATTGATAATACTGTATGCTGTCAGCCAGTGACCTGATACCATGTGAGGTTACTGAAGAGAAATTCAATGAATTGTTAAAATTGGGGGAAAAAAGTTGGATATGTCATTTAAAGTGATATCCTGTAAATACTTTGGAAGTCTGACAAAGTGATAAGGCTCGATATCAAATTGCAAAGATTATTATTGTTATAATCCCTTTGTATGCATCTGACTGATACCACCAAATAGTTTTGTTTCCTGAAAATTGAACACTCACAACTCAAATCCCCAGATTTTTAGAGGCATTTAATCTATTGAGTAACAAAGACTGAGTCAAGTTTTATGGAGAATACAAAGAGATGGAATTTATAGGATTCGTGTGGCAGCAGAAGGCTGACCCACATAAAATAATCGCATTACTAATCGCCACAAACAAATAAAGGTTGTTTTGTATTTTGTAACTCATATGACCTTTTTGAACTACTGGAAAAATAATAATCCTTGCATTTGATGTAGCACCTATTGCACCGTCAAAACATCTCAATGCTCGTCACAGGATTTTACTGTAAAGTATAGGGAATTTCACGTTTGTGGCTTAACGACCACCTCAAATTTAAGAGGGCATTTGAAAACAATGCCACCAAAATAATTGTTGAGAAGGTGAGTTTGAGCCACTTAATGGTTGGGCAGCAGATGGGGCTGAGTTAGGATAGGGGGGATCGGCTTCCAGAGCCTGGTGAGAGAGAGGACAGGGGCTGCAGAATTTTAGATAATCTACACCTTAAGAGGAGTTGGGAAGGCTGATGGGGAGGGTGTTCGTAGTCAGGCCTGTATGCAGAGCATAGACTCGAGAATCGGTAAGAGTAAAACCCAGAAAGAACAAAGCATGGAGATGGAGCAGGGTGGAGAGACTGTGGAGAAGGATGGATTGGTCGACAGATTTGTTTTCGCACCTACAGCATTAACATGTCTCAAGTGCTTCACAGTTAAATTGCTGTGAAGTGTAATAACTGTATTTGTGGGCAAATTCGGCAGCCATTTTGCAAACAGCAGGTCCCCACATACAGTCGTGAGCGAAATGACCAATTTATCAGGAGGATTGTCAGTCAGGACTAGGAGAAATCCACCTCTTTTTGAATAGTATCATGAGATTTTTAATATCTGCTTGAATAGGCAAAATGAATCCCTGACAAAGTAGCATTCTTTCAGGTTTGTGCTGGTTTATCAGCCTGGAATGTGAGTTCAAATCCCAGTGTGGGTCTTGAACCCACAATAACCTGACTTCAGAGGGAACAATACTACCAACTAAGCCGCGCTGCTCTTTATATTAAGGATGTTCGCATTGCAACAAAAGATGACGTTGAATAAACATGCCATTGATGAGATCACAGATGAGATCCTTAATATGGTCACAGCTTTGGGTGACACACTGTAGAAAATATAAACATTATAAAGAGGATGCAGCATAGATTCACTTGAATCATATCAGTAGTGAAAGCATTGTAGATATCAATAAAGGCTCACTGACTATTCACAGGATCAGAGAAAGGTTAGAGAGAATGCAACTGTAATGTTCAAAATTCTGAAAGGGATTTAGAGGCTAAATAATGAAAGATCATTTTCAGGTTGCCTATTGAATTGATGTTTAAAAATCAGATACATATTCAGAGATGAAATATATAAAGAGTATGGGTGGAAATAGACAAATTGGAGGAAATGGGTAAGTGGAATTACAGCAGACCACTCCAGTGGGGAGCAGGCGCCAAATAGACAAAATGGGTTGAATATCCTCCTTCTGATCTATACGGTTTCAGCAATGGGTCAGATGTGGGAGGTACAATAAAATCCTGAAGGTACACCAGAGCAGAGTCTAGAGTGCATTGGCAGAGATTGGGTTAGTGAAGCACATATTAAAAAGTGCCCAAAACTGACTGAGTCTCATATATTCATAACATCTATACATGGAAATTTCTCTGTGTCTGAAATGGAATATACACTCTCTCTCTGGAGGAATAACTCTGCTTACCTAATTCCAGAGAGTATTAGGCTTAGATTGATGAGCCCCAAGGCTTGGAAACCACAAAGTATAGATTGGGGTTTTGCTGGAGTTTAATCAGCTAAATATATGTAGCTTGGCATTGAGAGCACTGCTTGGCAAATCTCCCAATGCTTGTCCAACTAGGATAACCATACCCATTAGGGTTTTAAGATTATTAAAAAAAATGATAAGGTGGATATTACCCTTCTCCTTACCTCCCAGCTCCACCTCCTTGCCCCTCTACTCAAAGACCTAATCAACCTCTCCCTGTCCCCTGGTGCCATTCCCACCCCATTAAAAACAGCCATCATCACCCCTATCCTCAAAAAGCCTTCCATGGACCCATCCCTGCTCTCAAATTACCACCCCATCTCCAGCCTCCCTTTCCTTTCCAAGGTCTTGAAAGAGTCGTTGCTTCGCTCCTTCCTCTCCTGCTACTCCCTATACAAATCCCTCCAATCGGGTTTCCGTGCTGGCTCTCTGCTGCCTTTGATACCACTGACCATTCTATCCTAATCCACCACATCTCCTCTCACCTCAACCTTCATGGTTCTGTCCTTGAATGGTTTAGATCATACTTCTCAGGCACTGGCAGCATCACCATCCATGGATGCACACTCCACCTCACTGAACCAGTCCGGAACTTTGGCATTTTGTTTGACCCTCAACTGTCCTTTCTCCCCCACATCCGTTCCGTGACCGCTCTGCCTTCCCCCACCTCCGCAACGTCACCCGGCTCCACCATTGTCTCACACCGCAGGCCGCCAAAAGCTTCATACACATGTTCATAACACCTAGAGTATGCCTGTCCAGCACCTGGTTGAAGCAAAAAGCATCAATGTATGTAAGAGAAAACTTGATGCATAATTGAGGGAAAGGGAATAGTGAGATATAAGTGGACAAATAGGAGGGATGGGGTTCTGTGGAATATAAACCTCAGCACAGACTAGCTGTTCTCCTTCCCCTCCACCATCAGCGGCCATGCCTTCAGCCACTGCACTACATCCCCAAACCTTTGGATCTTCATGCCTCAATCCCTCCACCTTGCCCACTCTTTAACCATCGTCATATCGCACCTGAAGATTTCCCTTTTTGACTGGGTCTACCTCCCATTTCTCTCTAGCTCGGCATCAGGTTCTGTCATTGTTCAGCACTCCGAGAAGCTACCCCACATGAAGGGCATTACATTTATGCAATTTTTTGACTTTTGTGGGCTGGATATCCTGCTTCTGCATCATATTACTCTGTGTCATATTACTCTGTGTAACTATGTAATGAGTAATCTTCCAAGTTCTACTGAGAAAGCAAGATGGCTGATCTGTCAGTGGAGTGCAGTTCAGTGGAGTGCAGACCTGACTGACTCAGGAATCGGACTACTGAGATCACCATAGAAGGTTGACTTGATTCTGCCATTCCATTACCAAGGAGGATAATCATTAGTTGGTCTTTTGATGAAGAAAATTGTGATGAAGATGATTGTGATTCTGTTTTACGCACGTTTCGACTTCCAATTTGAGTTAAATTGGCTTATTTAATCACCTGTTATGATTTAATTCTTTTATTTCATCATAAAAATTCATTTTATTTCACCTTAAGATGGATGTAAAATAATTTCATTTTCTTGTTTTATTTTCTAGTTTTACTTCTAAATTAATTCTCCCTGGCATAGGTTAAATTCCTAACATTGTGAACTGCTATTATTTTTGGTCATTGCGTTTAATAAAAGACTGAATCTAATTGTGCAGCGATCACCGATCCCCAAGTATTGAACCACTTGAAGGTTACTGAGCAGTTCATTTGGGCAGATTACAAAATATAATACAACATGTGCTCTAATAAGATTCAAATCATGAAAAACTACATATAATGGGTTCACGCTGCAATAAACAGCAACTGCTCTTGTGGGAACTTTCCCCAGTGGCTAACATGTTAATACTGTTTTTTGAGTCGATTGTTACAAAAACCCAGCCTGCTTGAAAATGTGCTAATAAGGTTACAGAGCCCTTTTAAGGAGTTGCATCAAACTCACTTGCAAAGAAAGCCTCATTTATAAATGCATGAATTGGTGTCCCAGTGCACAATTTTATTCCATTTGGACACACCCTTCCTAACTGCTCTGTCGAATAACCTTGAAATGTCCAGAAAGATTAAATTGCAATACCCATAACCAACATTTGGCTGGTAATTTGCCAATCATTTAAAGAAAACAACTCTTAGGTGTGTTTTTTTTTAAAAGTACACTTTTCAGACCTTATGTCATGTCAATCTTTTCTTGGAAAAAGCAGGAGTTTTATACTGCAGCAAGGTTATGGCAATGTGATGCCGCTGTATGTAACAGATATTTGCTGTCTGGCCAGTTTGCCTGGCTTTTATGCTAAGGATCCTGAGCACTGACTCAATTATCAAACCTCTGCATTAAGATCTTTACAGGGCCCTGCTATTAATGCTTGTTGAGTATTATTCATGAGTAGATGAAGTCAGAATCTTCGATGATGGTTAAACCTATGATAGCAGGTGGTGGCTGATGATGTAAGTGCTATTTGCATAATAGTTCAGCATCTTGTAATGCTTGCCTTTCTGTTAGGTATGTCGCCATTGCTGGAGGTTTATGATGGTATGTGCTTCATATTTATTTGTGTAAATCTTTTTTTATGCCAGTTCTTTTGCAGATTTATCTTAGATAGATCTCGTCTGTGATTTAAATTTTCTAATTGAAGGTCTGTTAAGACAAGCAGTCCTGTTAGTGAAATTCTTAAAGAGAGCTAGTGGATTTGAAGGCCGCTGACTTTTGGATGTTTTGTTTTATGTGGATGGTGCATTGCTAGGAACGCCATGAGGCTATAATGCGTCGCACCTTAGAACGGAGCCAGCAGCTCGAGCAGAGGCAGAAGAGGTGGTCCTGGGGAGGAGCAGGATCCACAGGCACTGGATCCAGAGATGGTAAGTGAATAGGGCACAGCCTGCAATGCAGCTTCTGGAATATCGTATCAATATGTGCTTGCTTCTTAAGGATCCTGTGAGCCATTAATCTTACCATATTTGTGAAGTTTTTATATATTTGTGTAGCTGATTTCACAAAGCATATCAGGATGTTCTCTTTTTACAAAGCTGAAATTTTATCAGGGTGTTTTTTTTTCCAGTTCTGATTTTATTTCTTTTCTGTGGCTTACAGCATATCATCCTGCTTTTTTTCCAAACGTCTGTGGCAAAGGTTGCTCCTTTTTCTTTCTGCTTTCATGATTACTAATGTGCGACACAAGCGAAAGGGGAGCGGTTAGAAGCAGGGAATACCTGTGCCTCAAATAGCTTAAACAGAAGCTAAATTGATTGTGTTTGATAGTGCAGGTTGGATTCAGGATTCGTAACATAGATCTTCATGGTTTCAATAAATTATTGAATTTGAGTATGTCTCGAGTCCTTTTAGGTTTTATTTAAAAACTCTGAAATTTAAAATCTTTTTGTAAGGCCCATTATGGTTGAGTACAGGGACAGAGTGAAATGGCATTTCTGAAGCATTAATATTGATTCTGTTAAAATATTCAAGAACGACGTTGTATTATTTTTAGTATTGTGCTGCCAGAAACCAAAAGCAATCGAAATTAGACTTAATTTGAGTTTAAAATGAAAAACATTGCATTTTTCTTCAAACCCAAAGTGCTGTCAAATACCTTG
Organism: Callorhinchus milii; assembly: GCF_018977255.1. Taxonomy (NCBI): domain Eukaryota; kingdom Metazoa; phylum Chordata; class Chondrichthyes; order Chimaeriformes; family Callorhinchidae; genus Callorhinchus; species Callorhinchus milii. Next base: position 19,989,870 of record NW_024704745.1, read on the forward strand.
CCCAGTATTTCATTTATTAATGAAGGTCGAGCTATCATTCCCTTAGAATAGTGTTCATGACACTGTGCCTGAAAGGGGAAATTTTAATGAGTAAAAGGTGGAACAATCTCAGCAAAGTGCTGGTTTCTGTAAGAAAAGGCTTTTCCTTCCATCTGAATGCACGATGTTGCAGCTAAACTGGAGATATGGGAGTGGTTAGGCAACGCAACATGTTGCAGGCAATTCTATTCCTGCGGATGTAGAATCTTGAATTTTATTCGTCTTTGTTGCACTGTCTGTAAAATCTTTTTGTCGTGTTTTTGTTTAAAAGTAGGTTTGTTTTGTATGGCAAGCTATTTTTCAGCATTCTGCCTGCAAGTAACTGATATCCTTTATTCTGATTCTGTGCTATGTAGGTGAATCAGAAAATTCCCTACCCCCTCCTATAGATTTAATCGCCAACACCTATCCTCCTTCAGAGCCTGTGGCCTTTGATGTTGCTGATTCCGTTGCTGGTATTTGGGAAAATTACTCTATCTTGATGCGTTTTGTATTTTTTTTTATTTTACAAATTCGTATTCTGTCTTCCACTTGTCTAACCACTGTGTCCTAACCACCCTTTGTCCTGTTCAACTCTTTGTATTATTGCTGCTCAAACTGTGGACATTTTTGGATAACTCATGTGTTTACTCATTGGTCTTTGTCTCAGTGACTCAGTGACTAACTTGCATGGTTGCATTACATTTTTGACAGACGCGCTATATATTTTTCCAGTACTCGTGTGACACTTTGCATAAAAGCTTCACAATGTCATGCGTGCATGTCTGCGTGATGTGCAAGTTAACTTTTTTCTCTCACTCTTGTCCTTTTCTGTATAAAGATATTTTATACCAATCTAAACATAAATGTCCTTGCTGCCTCTCTTCTTGCAGTGGCTGACAGACTTTCAGCTTCAGCCATGAATCTTCCCAAACAAATGGATCCACCAGTCAGCAAGCGTCTGTCCTCCTCTGCAGCAGCAATTACACATTCCCCTGAAAGAGGCAAGTGATTATCCTACTGGGTGTTACATGCAGTCCTTGTGGGATATGCTACTGACAGATTTGCTTGAGATTTATTATGTTTACTACTATTCTACATTTTCTGCGGTACACATGGCCCCAAGATGTCAGTAATCTAGTCAAATCCAAATCTGGACAACACAGAGCAGATAAAGTATATTTAGCATATGGATTAATGCAATTCCAAATTGTGGATATGTCAGCGGTGTTAATTCAAGAAAATACCATAGATTGTCCAATCAATGTTTTATGGCACCTGAACATGTTAGCAATATTTCATTGCAGTGTCTGTAGTGCCTGCAGTGGGTGTAAACCTTGGGAACAAATTTGGATACAGTAACTGAAACAGCAACGTGACTGGCTTGCTTTAGTCCACTTATTCCAGAGAGATGATTAAAGCAGATGATGTGTTTTTGTTCTATTGACTTGGCTCCCTGCCACACAGAGAAGCAAAATGTAGATCTTTGGTTTCAAGAGTTCCTCAAATGGGGTGAGTTGTCAATCTTAGGAAAGTCATGAGGAGGAGGGGAGTGGTACCAAGAGATCCAAGGTGCTTCCCCTTCCCAACAACAATAACAAATTATATATGGAGTCCTGTAGCTTAGTGGTTATAGCACTTGCCTTGCAAGCGAGAGGACCTGATTTTGATTCCCGAGCAGGGCAAAAACAGCTCCAAAATCCTGTTCTCCATCACTCACTACCTTCTCCGTGTGCCCCATCAAGCATCCTCAATCCTAACATCAATTGCCAAGAACTATCTCCAAGATAGATAACATCCTGCTGGCCATCTCCTCCTCCTGCCCCATGTACCCCATTCCTCCTCCATCACCCACTCCTCCCCATCCCACGGCTCCTACCTTGGGCCCCAACTTACACTCCTTTACCCCATCTTTCCTTCCTCCCTCTCATCCTCCATCACCTGGAGGAAACCCACTACCTGTTGCCTCGAACCCTCCCCACCCAGCTGATAGTCGCTAAACTCCCCCTCCTTAGCCCACTGCTGTCAGACACCATAAATCAGTCCCTCTCCTCAGGCTCAGTCCCACTCCCCCTCAAAACCGCTGTCATCACTCCCCTCCTTAAAAAAACCTTCAACCTCATGCACTACCACCCCATTTCAAACCTGCCCTTCCTGGCCAAAGCCCTGGAACCCGTTGTTTCACATCAACTTTGCTCACATCTCACTCTCCACTCCCTACTCGAATCCCTCCTGTCCAGTTTCCTCCCAGCCCACAGCACAGAGACTGCGCTTTTCAAAGTAACAAATGACATCCTCTCTCTGTGACCAGGGCTTCCCTCTGCCTCTCCGCGGCATTTGACGCAGTCGACCTCGCCATCCTGCTCCACCGCCTCCTCCCTCATCCACCTCAGTGGGACCGCACTCGCATGGTTCGAGTCCTACTTAACCAACCGCCAGCACTTTATCTTGACCAACAGTTTTTCCTCTCGCCCCTGCCCGGTCACTTGTGGGATACCCCTAGGCTCCATCTTTGGCCCCCTCCTCTACCTTATCCGGATAAGAGCAAATTTCCTGCAGCTGAATGTTGGCAAGACGGAAGCCACACTACTTGGCTTCCAACAATGTCTTCTTTCCTGCGGGTCTGAATTCCTCAACCTCCCTGGGCTCTCCCTCAGACTCTCCAAACCCGTGCCAACTTAGATGTCAGGTTCGATTCCCAGCTTTCCTTTCTACCACACATTCGTTCCCTGACCAGAACCACTTTTTTCCACCTCTGCCACATTGCCCGCCTCCGTCTGTACCCCATACCCACAGCAGCCGAAGCCCTCATCCATGACTTTGTCACTTCCCGGCTGGACGATTCTAATGCCCTCCTGGCTGGTCTCCCCAGTTTCACCAAACACAAAATCCAATTAATTCAAAAAACAGCCACCCGGATAGTCACCCGCACGGAACACCGTACCCCTATCACACCAGTCCTAGTCAGGCTCCACTGGGTCTTAAACACCGATATATAGATTTCAAGATCCTCTCACTCGTTTTCAAATCTGTTCATGCTCTCACACCTCCCTACCTATCTGACCTGCTTACCCCCCACTCTATCACCCGCTACCTCCACTCGGCTGGCTCCGGCCTTCTGTTTGTCCCTCGTGCCCCTTCCGTTCCACCATCAGTAGCCGTGCCTTCAGCCTCTACACCCCGAAACACTGGTACTTTCTGCCTCAATCTCTCTGCCCCTCCCTCCCCACCTACAAAACCCGCCTAAAGACCTTCCCTTTTGATTGTGCTTACGGTCACCTCCTCCACCCCCTTGTCAGACTCTGCCGCTGTGAAACGCTACCCCGTGTGAAGGGTGCTACATAAATGCAAATTATTATTGTTTGTCAATTGGCGGATCGCCTTCTGAGGGTAATAATCCCTACAAAAAAATCATAATTTGGTCACTGAATTCATGACTGTTTGTGGGACACTGCTGTGCGCAATTGGGTGCTGAGTTTCGCCCACGAAATACAGTCAATTCTCTTTACAGTATATTCTGTGAAGTGCTTTGAAACGTCTCAAAGACATCGCAAAGCCTGTATGCGTCTGGGGTCTCAAATCCTGAATACATCTGGAGGTTTACTATGCCTGTCCTTCAGAACGTGCACCTCTGACCTCAATACATGATAAGGTATGCTCAAATCAAAGCAAGGATTAATAATTGTATTTGTAAAGCGCCTTTTATGTTGGGAGGATGTCCCAAGGCGCTGGGTTCCCACCCATGCATTTCCTAGGAAAGGTAGGGACAATTGGAAGAGTAGCACATAGGTGCATTTGAATCCTTTTAGCAGATTGATGGCATTGAGGGAGTAGGTCTTCTGCTCTTAATTTTATCTACAGAGGATGTTTTATCAAAAAGACAATATTTAAAACCAATCAATTTAAATACTTGTACCTGTGCAACAAAGATGAGATTAATTTTAGTTATAATTTATTCACATAATGTATTCATTGTTTATTCATGTAAACAAGCTGAATAGGCACCATCAAAAGTAAGAAGGTCATATGTGTAAGGTTTATGTATAATTTGTGTTTTCATATTTTGCTCTGGCATGTTTAATGCTATATTGTTTCATTTCAGAGAGGCCTGGAAGCTCATTATATATTTTGTCCCTATTATGGATAATCCAGATTCAAATTATGATTTGGGGATTTTTGTCTTCCCTTCCCTCAACATTCCCCTCTCACCACACAGCATTCTCCAATGTAAATTCCGGTCAGGAATCTCCCATTGCTGCTTAGTAACTACAGTAGCTGATAGATTTTTACCGACAAGGCCATCTCCGACCACTACTTCATCTCCTTCACCACCTCCACCCCCCTCCCCACCTCCACCAGACCCACCACCATCTTCTACCGCCCTTGGAAGAAGTTACCCCCACAATCCCTAACCGATGCCTTGGAGTCCTCTGAACTCCTCTCCCTCTGGCCTTCAACCCTCACCGACCCCTCTTCTCCTCTCTCCCTCCTCCACAATATCCTCTCCTCCACACTCGATACTCTTGCCCCCATCACTTCCCGCACTGTCTCCTACTCCCGCTCCTCCCCCTGGTACACCACCCACCTCCGCTCACTGAAATGCCAGGTGCGGGCTGCTGAGCGCACCTTTGTCAAATCCGGCTTAACGGTCCACCGACAAATCTGGCTGGACCTCCTCAAAATTTACCGCTCCACTCTAGCCTCGGCCAAGTCGTCCTTCTACTCCAGGATAATCCTGGAGGCGAAGAACAACCCCAGGCTACTGTTTTCCACCACATCCCGACTCCTCCGTCCCCCCCGCCACCCCGCGCAGGTCATCTCCTCCAACCTTCACTGCGAGGAGATGCTGGATTTCCTTGAATCCAAGATCAAGGGAATCCGCTCCGCGGTCACTTCCCCTCCAACTTCCACCCACCACCCACCCCTTCCCTCCCACACTCCGACTCCTACCCATCCTCCCCTACACACCTTCGTACCCGTTTCCCCACCCTCTGTCACTGAACTCATCCTATCCCTAAAACCAACCACCTGCTCCCTTGACCCCATCCCCACTCCACTCCTTATCTCCCAGCTCCATTTTCTTGCCCCACACATCACTGACATCATAAACCTGTCCCTCTCCTCTGGCTCTGTCCCCATTCCATTAAAAACTGCCATCATCACGCCCACCCTGAAAAAACCCTCCCTTGATGCGTCGCAGCTATCAAGCTACCGGCCCATCTCCAACCTCCCCTTTCTCTCCAAGGTCTTGGAAAGAGTTGTCGCCTCCCAACTGCGCTCTTTCCTCTCCACCCATTCTCTTTTTGAACCCCTTCAGTCAGGTTTCCGTGCTGCTCATAGCACAGAAACTGCCCTGGTCAAGGTCACCAATGATATCCTGACCATCTGTGACCAGGGCTCCCTCTGTCTCCTCGTCCTCCTCGACCTATCGGCAGCATTCGATACGGTCGACCACACTATCCTACTCCACCGCTTGTCCTCCCACCTCAACCTTCAAGGCACTGTCCTTGAATGGTTTAGGTCGTACCTTTCTCACCGTCTTCACTTCGTCTCAACGAATGGCTTCTCCTCCACCCCCCGTACTGTCTCATGTGGTGTCCCTCAGGGCTCTGTCCTCGGTCCCCTCCTCTTCACCCTCTATATGCTCCCCCTTGGTGACATCATCCGCAAACATGGGGTTAACTTCCACATGTATGCGGATGACACCCAACTCTACCTTTCCTCCTCTACTCTCAACTCCACGACCACCGATGTCCTGACAGCCTGCCTGTCCGACATCGAGTCCTGGACGAGAGACAACTTTCTTCAGCTCAACGTGCAAAAAACCGAGGCCCTCCTGATTGGCTCACGTCAGCGCCTCCGCACCTCAGGCGCTGACACCATCAGCATCCAAGGCTGCACTCTCCACCTCTCAAAGCCAGTCAGGAACCTCGGCGTTTTGTTCGACCCTGAGCTGTCCTTTCTCCCTCACATCCGCACCACAACTGGCACCGCCTTCCATCACCTCCGGAATATCGCCAGATTACGGCACTACCTCACCCCTCACGCTGCTGAAACCCTGGTTCACGCCTTTGTCACCTCAAGGCTGGACTATGGGAACTCTCTCCTCGCCGGCCTTCCCGCCACCTCCCTCCACAAGCTGCAGGTCATTCAGAACTCTGCAGCTCGTGTACTGTCCCGCACCAGGCTTCGGGACCACATCACTCCCACCCTCGCTCGCCTCCACTGGCTCCCCATCCCCCAGAGGATTGATTTCAAGATCCTCATCCTCACCTACAAGGCCATTCACGGCCTTGCTCCCTCCTACCTCTCCAACCTACTATCCCCCTACCTACCTGCCCGTACCCTCCGTTCCTCTGGCTCCGGTCTGCTCCACGTCCCCCGCCCCAACCGCCCTACTATCGGTGGTCGGGCCTTCAGCCTCTCAGCCCCGAGGCTCTGGAACTCCATCCCCCAGTGCCTTCGCCTTGCTTCCTCCCTTTCCTCCTTCAAGGCCGGTCTCAAAACCTTTCTCTTTGACCGTGCCTTCAGCTCCCCTCTCGACTCTCTTCCTCCTCCTCGCTCCCTCCCTTCCCTCCCCTCACCCTGACCATTTCCCCTCCTCTCTCCCTCCCTTCCCTCCCTCACCCTGACCATTTCCCCCCTGCTCGGGTCATGACCCAACTGTGCAGCGCCTTGGGACGTCCTCCTGACGTGAAAGGCGCTCTATAAATGGAATCTTGTTGTTGTTGTTGTTGTTGTAGATGTTTGTAAGAGAGCATAGGTGAATTACCCTCTGATCTTTACCTCCATTCTTACGGGGGATATCCTTGCCTCCACTCTTGTTGTTCAATAACTAGCTGGCTGCTGGGTTTGAGAATCACAAAACTGCAAGCCTTTTACTGAATAATTGTTTCTAATTGTCTTTCATTTAATGTGAAAAATTTTATATTTAATAATAATTTAACAATTTTAAAAAATGACAATTTTAGGGACATTACTGAAATATGTTTCTGCAGTACTGTGTATCTGTCGTTTTCAAGTAGTTGATAAAAAATTGCTTGTATCCTTTATACCTATTTGTCTCACTTAACTGAATGAGCTTTTTGCATTTCCCTTAATTTGTAAGATAAGAAATAACGAGGTGAAAAAATACAATGTTGTGGTATAATGTGATAATTATGGCATTTTCACCACAGTCTATCCAGAACATGCATTATATTTGTAAATAATTTGGAAAATAATGAATTACTGGTTGTACACGCTTTGATGGCATTAAAGGGGATGTGTTGGCAGTAATGGTAGTTAGATGGGGAATAACTGGGAGAGAAATCCAGTCTATTCAAGCCTATATGTCATGTAGAGCTGCCAATCGCCTTTCAATTTCCCAGAACATTTTGCACATCAGTGAAGGAAAAAGCAAAGTGAAATGGAGTCTCAAAGCTTGTATACATCTGGAGGTTTACTGTGCCTGTCTCTCAGTACATGACCTCTCACCTCAATACGGTTTATCAAATTATTGGTTTGAGATCTCAAATAATGCCTCTCTAATTATCTAGTGGTTCAGAAAATTGTCCAGCTCCTTCTTTGTATAACTATTGATTACCTTTCAGTAAATGAGATAATTTATTTCACAGAATGTTAACCGTCTGAATCTAGAATAGATTGCAATCTGTAACTGCCCTAGCACAGTCCTCCCTTCCTTCCTTCAATTCTAGTTAAAGGATTTTAAAGCAAACCCTTTTAATGGAGAGTTTCTCAGCTAAGAAATGTTTGTTTGAAATAAGTACTACCAAACATTAGGCTTGAATGTGCTCTTGTTTTCAAATCCTTCCACATTGCTCCTCCATCCTGCCTTCACAGTCTTCTCCAACCTTATGTTCCAGAGGCACTCTTCACTCTGCTGATATTGATCAGCTATTGGTTTTGAGGAAGCTATTAGATGCAGTACCCAGCAAATTGAGGTGCTGAATTTCAGGAAGCTGGAGGCACCCAGGCTGGAAGTTAGAGAAATGAGGGGTAGAACAGATACATTTCTGAATTTGTTAGAGCGCCTGACATTTCGTAGTGCTGTCATTGAGTGAAGATTGTGTTGCTGTTTTACAAATTCAATGTGATTAATAAATTGGTTATTAACATTGTAAAAATATTCAGAGCATGACAAAGGATGTATTAAATATCATTTTTTTAAAAAAATTGAAGAATGGAATAATAATAAATAAATTCTTAGATTTTTATATAGCGCCTTTCATGTTGGGAGGATGTCATAAAGCGCTTCATATGTCCTGTAAAGTGTAGTGACTATGTGTGATTATATCTTGCACAAGTTCGGAGTGATGTTATCACTTACCTGTTTATCGACCAATCTTAAAGGTTTGACTAGTGACCCTAAAGCATTGAGATTGTAAGCGTATTCTACTTCAACTTAAAATATGTTATCTAAACTTTGTGTGCACACAAATATAACATATTCATTTTAATAATGCAAACAATTCTAACATTCCATCGATGACTAATCTTGCATTTCTACCAAAACTGTCAAGATAGCTGCTTCATATCATTTTGATTTCAGTGATAACCCTTCATAAGTCTTGTTGACATATCTGTTGACAACTTAATGTTCCACTTTGGATTGAAAGGAGAGGGTCATAGAAAAAAGTGGCCTTGCCAGCTCACCACCCTGCTATGTGTGTTAGGACTACAGTCATGGAGTAGCCTTACCTAGACTGTTCATCCTTACAGTATAAGAATGCTGCATGGAAACAATGTACTCTTGATTAATCAGTGATTAATCAATTAATTGATTAATCCAATTGCTTCTAATTGTCTTTCATTTAATAAAAAATATGTTGCTTTGCTTATTATCATTTTACTTTCATTTGTTCAGTCATTCTTTTCGTTCAAGTATTTTATTTTGACATTGTTTTGTTTTAATTTGCTCCAATCATGCAGTTCATCGCCGTTTCCATCTTAGTCCCATGGAAAATGTCCTAATCAGTCGTCTGCTGACTCCCACACATTCTTCTTTAGCACGCAGCAGAAGTACTGCTTTTTTGTCATGTTGTGGCTCACATCATTCAGGTAAATGGCAAGGTTTAAAGGTTAGCCTTTAGAGCATATGTTTTCTTCCAAATCGTTCTTGCTTTTAAGCTCTATTGTTTTAATGAATGGAAGGGTGGAGGTTTACAGTCTTTAACTTGACTACATTTTTAAATACAGTAATAATCCTTGCATTTGTTATAGTTCTTTTCATGTTAGATGGACATCCCAAAGAACTTCACAGGATATAAAGTAAAGTGTAGTTACTGTGTGTTTTGTGTGTGAACACGGCAGCCAAGTTGCGTACAGCAAACAAAGTCATGGAGTGAGAGACCAATTTTATTGGGGGATTGTTGACCAGGACACTTGGAGAAACTCCCTTCTCTTTTCGCATAGTGCCATGGAATATTTAATGACTGCTTGAACAAGCAGTGAGGGCCTGCTTATTTAGCAGCTCATCTGAAGAAATGCCACCTCCGTCAATGCAGCACATCCCCAGCACTGCATTGTAGCATCAATTTAGTTCCAAGTCCTGACATGGGGCTTGAACCCACAACCTTCTGACTCAGAGACGAGAGTGCTATCAACTGATCCAGGCTGACACACAAATATTTGAAAATAAATAAAATGAGAATTATTAATGCTTAAAAGGTAACATTAATACAGAAATATATTCTTGTAACGCATCTTACAAATATAGTCAACGGGAATAGAGTACCAGTAATTTTTACATACTGCCACATGCTCCCAATACTTTCAGAAAGAAGATTATGCAGGTAATTTCCAGTAAATTAATTTTAACCCAAACTCAGATACTAACGAGGATACATTACAAAATCATTACTATTTTGCCTCTTACCGGATCACAGATGTCCATTGTCTTAATAGCTCCCAAACTGGCTATATGTCACACAAAGTGAGCTTTGACTTCTCATTACTACAGCGCACCACTTATTTTCAAGATCATAAGAAAATATTGGAACAAGACAAAATATCTAAAATAGTTTCATTTTAACTTAATTAGCTATGTTCAATAATGTTTGAGTGTATACAAATTGCATTCCTACATAAAATATATTCAACAATGATCGGTAAATTTATCAATACTGAAGATGAATTTAGTATTGTAACTAAACGCCAAAACCAGAACTGTCTCAATTTAGAACCACTTGCATTTAATTTAGATTCAATCTAGAAAGTTTTAGTTGAGTATATAATAATAATAATCCTTGCACTAATATAGTGCTTTTCAGATCTTCTAGACGTCTCAAAGCATTTCACAGATGTACTGTAAAGTGAATTGACAACATTTTTGTGGGCGAAATTCTGCACAACAGTGACCCACAAACAGTCGTGGATTGAGTGACCAAATTATCATTGTTTATTTTCTTAAGGGATTATCATCAAGGGTGTGGAGCAAGGAAACTTGCCCAAGGTTTCGCCCTGCAGGGAATTGAACCCAGGTCTCTCGCTTGCGAGGCGAGTGTTCTAACTACTGAGCTAGAGAAAATACAAACTCCATACTATATACTAAAATATGACAGTTGTTTATGTAATGCTTTGATGACAGAAGGGAGTCGATGAGTAATGATAATACATTCTGGACATATGAGAAAAGACAGCTCATTTTGATCAAAACAACTTGTTGCATCCTTCAAATTGTGTAGTGCTGTCCAATTCAGAGCAAAAACACTATAATATTTCTGCAATTTGGTGTTAATTCTCAATACGTTTGCAGAACAGACTCGCTGAGAAACCATGTATTTAAGCCGTTAAAAAAAAATCTGACGTTGCATTCTTTTCAAACAAAAATATTAATTAACTTCTCTTTTCCATGAGTAAATCTTGTAATCCTTTTCCAGCCCATTATTCCAAAAGATGTAGAGGATAAATAAATTAATAGATTTAGTAGATTCATTTAATTTTTTTCAGTTGTGATGAATCACTATCTGTAGACGCTGGTAATGTGGACCTGGATTTAAATTCTAACCTCAGCTATAGTTGAAACTTGATCTGTGTTAACAGTTGCATTAGGTGATTAGGCGCATCAAGATAGGGTAGCCTGGTTTTGGGAGGTGGAGAAGAGAACCTATTGCGCTGTACTGCTAAAATTTACAAACACTTGAAAGGAAATTAAACCTCATCCCCTGAATCAAGGCAGTTCTAAAGCACTGGCAGTATTTTATGTCTGTCCCACTTTGATCACAAGATTGGTTTGGACGAAGGAGGCCCTTATACCCATCTGATCTCATCCTTCCAAAATAACCATCCTACCGTCTTCCCATCACAAGATTGAGCTGATTTTTTTAAATGCCACCAGTGTCCTGACCTCAACTATACCTTCTGGTAACCCGCTTCAGTTTTTAATGACCCTCTGGATAACTACTCTTGTGATGTATTTCTTGGTGTCTGTCCTGAAATTGCCTGTAGGTGATGGTATTGAACAATAGATTGCTTCATGAGGTAGAATGTTCTAATGTTAACGTTTTGTTTCCTTCTTTTTCCTCTGCAATCTTTTACTCTGTTCTACCAAACCTTAACTCCTTAGTGTCCCATGTCTGTCCTCGTGCAGTCTCAGGTAGCCCCTTCAAGACCAAATCTACACACAGTCGAAGTGGCGATAGACAGAATGCAGGAGCCACCTCCACCTCACCAGGGGAGACCAAAGGGACGATTTTTTCAGAACTCCAACAGGTAGTGAAAGATATACAAGTGTAATGATATCAGTGCAAACATAAAATTGATGATATTTTAAACTTCACATCAGTACGGTCTGTTTCTATTTTACCCTGCTGCACCGTTATTGCTTATGGGTGTTTCAAAGCTGCTTTCAACAAACATGAAATTTATAATAATAAATTTATAATGCCAAGTAATTTCTCATTTAAAATTTAAAATTGACTCTGTGGCAGAGTCAATTACCACGTTTAACACGTTTTGTGATACTATTTTCAATCCTATTACAGTATTAACAGAATGAGGGCAATTGTTAAATTAATCATTTTAAAATTAAACTCACTTTTTAAAAAAAATAATTGTGAGGGTTATTCGGTTCCTTGCACTTGGTGTAGCAAATTTGTAAATGGACGGGCTCCATTGAAAAAATTTAGAAACTTTGTTCCTGTCTGGTCGTATTAAAAAAAAATGCAATTCAATAAGTATAGTTGCATTTTATATTTATAACGCCAAATAATTTCTCATTTAAATTTGTATTACTGTGTTTTTATTTACAAGCTGCAAGGAAAAATATCGCTAAGTGTACTGAATAATAATAATAATCCTTGCATTTGATATAGAGTCTTACCATGGAGCAGAATAGTGTTTATAATAAATTCACCTACATCGAATAAATTTAGCAGATCAACCCCTGCTCCCCCTCCCAATTTTTGCAGTGATAGATGATTTAGGTGTGTTACAGATATCAGTATCAATAGACTTAATTTAGTTTAAAATTCATGCATAGTTCCATTCAGTGATGGTTCCTATACATATCTGTAATCCATCACCATCCTTATTTTGTATATTGTTTGCAAAAATGCTTCTCCTTTTGTTTCTGTTCATATAAAAAGATTAGGGTCATGCTATTATGAGTTTGCCAGACAAAGAGAAACAAGGAACAGTGAGTGGGTGCCAAGTCAGGTACAGCTCTGCAGTGAACACCTAAACCTGGATATAGAATCTTGAATATAGAAATTGTAATTTGCAAAAGGGATCAATTTTCAAAATTGGACAGCAAGTTTGGACTCAGAAATATTCAGAAATGTTATAAATAAAGAATTAAAAAATTCTAATGCACTTAAACAGATTAAGTTATTTTGAAAATTGCAGCATTTTTCTTTAACAGCTCAGTCAATAAAGGCAATATCATGCTGTGGTTTTCAGCCATGTGTTTCCAACAACAACAACAAAATTACATTTGTATAGCCTTTCACGTCGGGAGGACATTACAGGCTCAATTACGGGTATTTTCCGATTTAGCCAATCTCAATTGAAGCAATAAATATGATTGGTTTAATTGACCTCATCATCTCTGGAGTGGGGAGAAACAAAATGTCCGTAACCTCTGAATCTGATAGCTATTCAATGATCCGTGCTGGAAATGTGTTTGTGAGCATTGAGGGTGGACTTAGGTATAACATCCACCAAACAGCTCATGCCCACTGGGCTGCTTAGGCGTAGATGGAAAATAGACACAGAAGAGTTGTGGGTACCATAGAGCCCTCCAGAATGAGGTATCATCTTTAGAGATGGGACTTAGATTATTATTGTAAAAAAAAGACGCTGCAGAATTTCTTTGAACAGTGGAAGTACTATTTGACATTATATGCACATTGGTCCGAACTGAATTGATCTACGTTTCGGATTTTTAAACTCGTTTGCAGTAACAACCTACTTTGAAAGCCTTGCTTTGACAGAGAAGTCATGCTGGTTGCTGCAAATTCAATCACGCACCAGCAAACTTATCTGTTTTACCAACAACTTTCTCTATATTTCTTTCTTTTTTATTGAAACTAAGCTAGATTTGTAGCCCCCGGTACAATAATGGCACCATGCTGTTGATGACGTGCATGCAGGATTGACCATGTACATTACAAGACACTACAGTATACTATTGAGATACTGTCCCTTAACATTTACACTGTAGCTTTGCGTCATGCATTGTAACTGCATCCAATTATTGGAAAACATAGTCAGGGTTTTTCACCTGGATTTTTAAAGCCAATTCTGAGAAAATCTTTTAGATCCAACCTGTGTCCTTCTCTCTGGTTGAGCTAGCATTATTTTAGCTTGATGGACTGAATTGCCTACTCCTCCTAGGCTAAAATGTATATGATTACTACTTCTTTGATAAGCAGTGATGTTAATGCCACAGAACTGTAACAATCAGTTGTATTGTGTACCATCCAATGATCTCAATTATTTTAACACTTGCAACTTGTGAACACTTATTATCACTCCAGGTAGCTCAGGATAACCCACATTTAGGTCAAAATATAAGCAATTTACTACATTGATAGGCTGTACTAATATTTGAATCAGTACTTGGAGAAAATAAAGATCTTTCTGATGTTTTATGTCGGCTGAAGTATCCTGGAGGGGATTCAGTTTTAATTTTGTTAATGTCAATGGTTAACAAAATTACAGCCATTTGCTCAATTCCTATGGTCAGGTAAGGGATTTTAGTTTTATTGATGTCTCTTCCATCTCATTCCATCTCCCATCTCGATGTAATGTTCTGTAGGATAGTTGGAAGTAGATTTGCTCCTAGTTTCACTGGTTGAACCACTGCAGATGCCAGAGAATTAAATGTTCTTCTCATAATTGATATTCAGAAATATTAATGTATGACTATCCAGAGGATTAAATAGATATAATGTCAGCCAATTCTGTGAGAAATAATTTAGTTTAATGAGAGATTTCCGTTTAAATTTCTTTTTACACATTATGCATTGTACTCTGTGCTCTGAAAGTTGGCAGCCAACCTGTTGCCAAGACCTCTGCTGCTGCTGCTTTTTCTTACCATTCAGTAAAAGATAGATAGGAGTAAGATTGATTTGCCTCATCTTTTACTCTCTCCATCAGGGGAAACGGCTTGGCTCTTCTCAGTTGTTCATTTATGAAATCAAGCATAGGGTTTGTTGGTGTACCAATTAGCAATCTGTTTTTTTTTATTACACCCCCAAACCCTCACATTACCTTAGCAAATGCCGATCACAGGTTGGAAGCAACTGAATCTTTGTTATGTCATGCTGTGGCGAATTCAGTAGCAGAAGGAAAATGCAGATTGCAGCTATCATAACAGTATGCAAACTGATTCAAATAATTTACAAGATAAAAGAATTTCCATTTTTATAGACAGAATTTATAAATCCAATTATAAGAGTTCAGAGTTGAAATTTCAGAAAGCTGTCTCAAATAGTGTATTAATACAGTGCATTGGAATTTCAACGTGTCTGAGTAAATGGCTGTTATATAAGCAAGACCGTGTACATGTTGAATTTTGTTTTGGCCTTTGAATGTTTTTCCTTAGATTTCATCACACAAAAAAATGTTTCTTGTTAGACAGAGAAAGTGAAAAAGGAGAAACGTCAGTCATCCCCCAGCTTGACGTCTACACTCCGTAGGTCTCAGTCTCCGGCAAACATGTCTAAAAGGTCATCTTCACCGGCAGCAGTAAAGTGAGTAGTTTATAACCTCAGTTAAGGCATTGCAGAAACCCTATCTTGTGATACAATGAGTAAAAAGCACTAGGACAGAGGATTTTATTGTATGAATATTGCATATGATGTAATTTATTTCCCTCTGGGTGCTTGATCATATGAGTGAGTTACCAAAGCATTATGAACGAGACACAATTCACATCCCAGGTCTTCATGATGTGTTTTTCTTATCATGTGTCTAAAAAATAATTTTGAAAAGAACCTTAATGTGCTTAAGTGCTCTGGGATGCTAGCCAGAGAAAGTGAAAAGGAGAAAAGTCAGTCATTCCCCAGCTTGCATTAGTATAGGGTGAGGGGTGCTATATAATTGCAAGTTTTTGTTGTTGTAACCATCTTTTCCTGTGGAGAGTTTTCAGATCCCCCAAAACCTTTCCTAAAATTCAAATTTTGTTGCTTTATTTTGCTAAAATCAAAAGGGTGAGATGTACCAAACTCATGTTTCATACATATAAAAAGATGCGGCTTTTACACCAGACGCCTGACATATCTCATGGTCTTAGCCACAAGACTTTGGCCTTGCCTTAGCCTTGTATTGTATATGGGGAATTCACTGCTTAGAGGAATATAGATATACACATGAGAGAGGAGGTAATAGAAGAGTATGAGAGGGAGTAAGGAACTCTTTGTAAATCTATTATGCCGAACTTTAGAAAATTCTTAACTTCAGTCTTAGTTTGGAATCTGATTTTCCCTAGTTTTGCCAGGAGTGAAAAATAAATGATTATATTTTGATATAGATTTCCCTTTTCTCTTATTATAAGATCTTTTCCCATGTTACACATTAATACTAAGTTTGTCACCTTTTTGAATTGTCTAGGTTTTTTGAGATACCTGTTGAAGGGCCAAAATCAAAAGTGCAGTAGACTATTAAAGTTGAAAAGAGCAGTTACTAAACCAAAGAAAGTTCAAAGAGGAATGAAACTCCTAGGAACGAGTTGGCATCTTCAGGACATGTGGGGATGGGAGGAAAACTGGCGAGAAAGAAGTGTTAATGTGTTGAAAATGTTTGTTTGTCACGGAAAGGAAATTTTTTCTTTTACATTGACTTTGTATAAAATGTAATTGTTACTTTAGCTTTTTCTATTGTGCTTTCCCCTCCGCCCCCTAATAGGGCTAGTTCGAAGATTCGCACACAGTCACCCAGTTCTGGCAAAGAGTACCCATCATCTCCAACGTCAAGTGGAAAACCTTCTCCCATGAGACAGCGGTCATCCTCTAATGCTGCTGCAGAGACTAGCAGAAAGAGGGCTGACAAGGAGAAAGGGGAATTAGCCAAGCAGAAATCTGAGGAGGCTGCAGCAGGTGAAATTAAGTCACCAGATCTACCTGGCAATGTTACTTCAGCACCGACAACACCAGTCAAAGAGCATGACAAGAAGAAGATCATTCACGCTGAAGGTTACAGATTATTTCATTTTCAAAAGAATGTTTAGAACACAGGAGAATTATGGATTGATATCTTTAAAGTCATTTTTATGCAATATAATGGTTCTGTGTGTGTGAGTTTTGGGAGCAGGTGTGACTTGACAATTTCACTTACCCGCATGATTTATTCCTCCCTTGTAGGGTAATGCTTGGGAATAGTTAATGGTGTGCAGTGAAACAATTCTAATTTCAAGACACTAAAAAGGTTCAGCCCTGTATTACAGCACTGTGGTAGAATGTTAGGATAATAGGTTTCACCAGAAGTTGAATACATTTAAACAGTTTAAATAAAAGTAGAATAAAGCAATAGATTTGATTCAAGCGGACACACTAGAGTTGAAAATGGACACAAAACAGGAAAACTACAACACAAAACGAATGAGTGCTGAAAGAACCCCTGAGGCAGGGAAACCATGTACATCATGCTGACCATAAGACTCTGTTCTGAGACCATTTCCAGTCAGAGGCAATTTCTTGATGGTTGATGTGAAGCTCGTGTGGTGGAGGGAGGTGTGATTTGACGCCTAAGGTACTTTTAATAGTATTCCTGTGGTTTTCCTATTCAAGCACTTTTTTACAAACTTTGTCTACTCAGAACAAGTCTAATTGAGTCACCAGATCTGCCTGGCAATGTTACTTCAGAACAAATCTGTTGCTTTATTCTATGTTTTTTAACAGTTTGAATTGTAACTGAATGGAATTATGCAAAGTGATCTTTTTCTGCTTGTTATAATTTTAATATGGAACCTGTTCTGTTACTATTGTTGAAGTTCAGATGATGTATGTTATATGGAGTCCTAAGCAATCTGCCTCTTCAAACCCTCCTACAGACACAAAATCTATGGCAGGAACATCTAGTGCTGAGGAGGCGACTAAAATTCTAGCAGAAAGGCGTAGACAAGCGCGTCTGCAAAAAGAATTAGAAGAACAGGAGCGGCGTGAGCAAGAGGAAGCTGAAAAGTAAGAATGTAAAAATATGTGAACGATGAAAGGACATTTGGCCTATCAACTATCTACCCTTCAAAAAGAACGCAAAGCCCATAGACTTTCAATCATTCTTTCTATTTCCTGGCAGATAATATTCCAAACCACAACAACTTGCATTTATATAGCGCCTTTCACGCAGGGTAGAGCCCCAGAGTGCTTTTTCTTAAGGGTAATCAAGCAAAACCTTCAGATTTTTCATTCATTATCTGGATCCACTATGCACTTCTGACATCCTTCCATCCACCTACAGCATCCCACCCCCACCCAGCCCCTAGCTCCAGTAGCACAGAAATTATTTATTCCATTCAATGTTTGTTCATTTCAGCTTGCATCTATGTCCTCCAATGCTGTTCTTAGCTGATACATTTTGAATATTACTTTGAGAATCTTTGGTACGCTTGAAAGCAAGAGAAAATAAATTGCATAAAACATCTTGCTTTACAAATACAATAACTTGTATGCATACAGCTTTGGAAAAATGCTTCACAAATTTTCAAATATCTATATCCATCCTTAATGCCAAATTAAAGCAGGTTTGTTCATAAGTAACTAAGTTGAGATCTATCAAACTAATTTCCCAAAGAAACCTTACAGCCAACAGAGTTTCATCCTATCAATATTGGCTGAATTTAAACCTATGTTCCAAAATTGGAAGGTCAATATCTTCCCACTCCACCATCAATGTAATATTGAAACATTTAAATATGGGTTTAGGACCAATAGTACTGAAAAGCTGCATTGTTTAAGTGATTAACCACCCTTCCATATTGACATGTGACCCATAGGCTACCATAGTATACATGCATAGCTGCATTTTATTTTAGATACTGTATGAAAAAGCTACCGCTTCAGTTACCCAGAAAATATTTATGGACATCTATCTTTGCGTCCATCTCCCCCAAATTTCTGATAGTCAGATTACAAATCGAAATGTTTGGTGCAAATCATTGCACCGTGCTTTGAATAATATCAAGAGGCTGGCACTGTTAAGAATATAGCTATTTCCTATTTATAATCACGGGATTCTTGTTGAAGGAAAATGATGGAAGAACTCCAGAGAAAGGAAGCCGAAGAGGAGGCTCGGCGCGAAGAAGAAGCCCGCCAGCTTGAGGAGAAGCAAAAACAAGAAGAGGCAGAACGCCAAAGGAAAGCAGAAGAGGAAAAAATCTTAAGAGAACAGCAGGAAAAAGAGCTCCTAGTACAACTTGAACAGCAGGTTAGCAAAGGAATTGCTTGCTCATGATTGTTGGGTCCAATATGTAACGATTATGTAATGGGAATTCATAACAAAAAAACCAGGAGTACATCACACTAAACTGTTGGAACTCGCCTCTAATGCAATGTGGTTTTGAAGTGGAGTTCCCATGAACTGCATGATGTATTTCCAGTTACTGAAATAATTCCTGATGGAAATTACTGCTGGATAATATATTGTATTGTTATGTATTTTCTGGTCATGTTTTGCTTTTTCCAATTTTTGCACTGGCACAAACAGATTGAATGAAGTCCTTTGCTTTTCCATGACTGATGTGTGATTTTCCATGGCTGATTGCGATTGTAATATAGATACTGTCTGCAGTTTGAGGATGAAAGCAGGAAGTTTTATTTTTTCATATGTATTGAATTTATGTTTGTTTATATTTCATCAGAGAGAAGAAGCTGAAACTCGGGCTCGTGAGGCAGCAGAACGACACAGACAAGAGAGAGAGCTGCTCATACAACAGATTGAACAGGAGCGCTTTGAGCGAAAGAAGGTAACAAAACTTGCACTTATTTAGCGCCCTCAATGCAGGGTAGTGTCTCAGAACACTTAACAGTGCGGAGCCTGACTCTGAATCGGGGGGAGGGAGAAGGTGCTGTTAGCACGGTCGAAGAGGAAGGTTTTCAGGCGGGACTTGAGAGAGTGGGCAAGGTGGAGGGATTGAGGGAGAGTGTTCCGAGTTTGGGGCGTAGTGGCTGAAAGTGCGACCTCCGATGGTAAGGAAAAAAAATGTAAAAACTTCAATGAGTACTGTGCAAGGTTCTAAGAAAAACTTATATCTTCATAGCGCCTGAACACTCAAAATTTCTCAAAATGCTTTATAGTAATTATTGGCCAGTGTACTGACTATTTTGGTGGACAAATGCAGCTGCTGTTTAACACAGCTCAAGTTCCCACAAAAAGTCTTGAGGCGAATATCCCATTTATCTGAAAGATCGTTAGCCAGGACACCAGGAGAAATTCCCTTCTCTTTTCAAATAATATCATTGAATTCTTAGCATCCACCTGAAGAAAGGCAGATGGAAGTTTGGTTTTAATATCTCTTCCAGGATGACACCTCTGACATTGCAGACGAGTCTCCTCTACTACAGACCAGAGTGGTAGCTTAGATTATGAACTCAAATTCTGACATGGCACTTGTAGTTTGTGCACAAATCACAACAAAAGTGAGAAATGTTTTGTGTCCTGTTTTCTCCAGAGAATTGAAGAAATCATGAAGAGAACCAGACGAAGTGATGCGAGTGAAATTAAGGTATGTCCTCTTTTTTATATAAGTGAAATGTATTCTGTTATTTTTTTTACACTGTAAAGCTTTCCAAATGTAGTTGAATACTGAAATAAACATGTTTCAAATCTTAGTTCCCCCCACCATTGAATTCCTGGCAAAGGAGGGACAGATTGGCAACTTGTAACCAGGTGCCTTTACTGTTGCTAGAATCAGCAAGTCATCAATGTGAAAGAGTCCCAACTTGTGTGTTTTTCCCATTATCCTTTTGGCAATGCATCTGGTTCCACTTGTTGTGTATTCATGACATATGTTTGACATCAGGAGTGGGTAATCAGTAGCACAAAAAGTTCTGTGCCAGAAGAAGCTGAATACAATATTTAAAATTTAAAATAGTTGTGTGTTTGCAACTATTTCAGAAGGAAGAGACAAAACCAGAGATTCAGCCCACTACAAATGAAGAAAAACTTCTTTCAACCACAAACACTGAAGAACAAGGTGAAAAAGGTGAGCAGGGTACTTAAAGCCAACTACATCGAATGATCTGTCTACATTATTTTATTTAAGGGCATATTGTCATACCCTAGTTGTAATAACAAATAGGAGCCAGAAGAATGTTTCAGGGAATGAGATTGGCCTGCTGCACTCTATATTTTTTTGGTAAACATTGAAGGTTTCACAGTGCAGTCATTATGATTGAAAGGAATAGGAGACAGAGAAATATGTGATGGCGGTTACTTGACATCAAACGTTTACTTTAAAAGCCTTGTAGCAAGTAGGAATAAGAGAAAATTGAGTGAGGTAAAGAGTTCCACAGTATTAAAATCTTAGAAAAGTTGTAATGGAGAAAATGTAAGTTCATTTGTTCACATAACTCATTATTTGAAGGTATTACTGCAGTGACCTTTTCGGTCTCTACTCCTGGTAATTGAATGACCCAATTTTGTCATTGATTGTGAACTAATAGTACTTTACTTTTATTGGTTGTAATGTGAAGTTCCAATTTACAGTGAATAAGTTACTAAAGTTGCCACAATGAGACTGATGATAAGCACTTTTTTGTAGGCAACAGTGTAAATTTCATATTCCTGTTTTAGTGGAAGTTTTGAGAACATCTGTCAGTCTGGAGATCAAGCATGAGGAAGAGCCTAACTCCACAGTGCCACCGTCTGAAGCTGTGGTTCAACTGGAAGAGATTCAGGAAATCCAACTGGATAATATCGATGAACAGCCAAATAGTGTTGACGAGTCCACAGATGAGCTGCAGTCTATGGATGTTAGGTAAGATGTGGTGTGTGTTTGTCAAGAGAAAGGTTCTAAATATAAAATGCTGAAGTAGAATTCCACAAGCACTCGGCGTCCTCTGGTATCACCTCCAGTGATTCATATATGAATCCAAACAATGCCGTAACGCTATTTCACTGTGTGTGTGTGTGTGTGTGTGTGTGTGTGTGTTGGAGGAGAGAACATCATAGTCAAGCTCAAAACTGTCCTTATCAAATGATCTTAGATACACACTTTCCAGGAGGGATTACTAGATACCAAATGTGTAATGAAGAATACATTTACAAGACCAATTTTTGAACATAGTTGTGACGTTAAGGAAAGAATTAGTAATTGAAAGGTGATGGTCTTTGGTATACGCATCTTCTACAAATGAAAGGATAGGTCGCTTTGCTTGCTTTATAGTGTAATATTTTTGTTTCCAGCCCAATGTCAAAAGATGATGGCATTTCAATCCCAGAATTCTCCCCTCTAAATGAAGTAAACCATGGGGTTGAGATGGAGAAGGATCAGAATGGAATGAGTGATGCACAGGCTGTTAAAGACCTCATTGACCTGACAGGATGTACAACGTACGCCAAGTTATCCAGCAAGAAAATTAACTTGGATGACTGCAACAGGAACCTGATTGAGGAGCAATGTATGTCTATGGAAGAGAATCCTCTCATCACATCCCTGACTAAATCTGTTGAGGAAACTCATATACACACATCAGCAGGTAAAGTATGATGGCGGTTAATGACTTAATAATGGTCGCTGTAAATTTTTCAGCAATATAATGTTATTTACTTGTAACAAGTAGTAAAAAAATGCACATTGAAAAGTTTTATGAAACCATGAGGAGGGAAATGAAGTATGAGATGTGATAATTATCAAAGAACAGAAAATATGGTTATTTAGTGTCCTTAACCACCTGCCCTTAAAGTAAAATATGGGTCTCTGTGCCCCTTAAAGGATAGCAACTTAACTCTGTAACTTAGGAGTCTTGTAGCATAATGGTTAGTGCGCTTGCCTCGAAAGTGCGAAGACCCAGGTTTGATTCCTAGAAGGGGCGAAACCCTCGGCAAGTTTCCTTACTCCACACCCCTATTCACCTAGCAATAAGTAGAAACTCAGTTGTTAGTCGATTGATAGATCGCTTTCTGTGGATAATAACCCCTCAAAAAAAAATGCAGTCACTCAATCCATGATTTGGGGGTGGGGGGGGTGGGGCTGAGGTAACACCTACTGGTCAGCCTTTAGTTATCAATTGGCTTGCCAACAATTTTCCACCATTTGATGATGATCATCATCATCACATGTTGCAATTTTCACCCCACAATACCAATCTTTTTCATTTTGGTTTATGAATGTTACTGAAAGCTTTGAACAATTAATAAGTTACCTTTTATTTTCCTAGAGCTCTGAGCGTATGATGTGAGATACAAGAGACATTGCTTCAATCAGTCTTCCACTGCTGCGTTTTCGAAGACTTATCACCAATAAGATAAATGTAGCCTTTTCATACATGTTGGAAAACCTTTTAAAAAAATCCTTCATGCAAACACTTAAAATCATCAATATTAATTCCATTTTTTTTTAAAACTTGTATCTATGTTGAATATGGCCAAAATGGTCAGTTACAGCATTCTTGAAACATTCACACTACAACTAAATCTTCAGTTAAAAACTTGTCTCAAATTTGCTATAATAATACTTTAATAATCCCTCCATCAATTTGATGGAATACTACCCACATTTGCAGTTAGGTGTTAATCTCAATGCTATTCACTGAACTTTTGCTGCTATTCTAGTGTTTATGTTCATATTGAAAACTGCTAATTTGCCACAGGAAGTTGATTCTTTAATTGTAGCGTGAATGGGTCTTATAATGATGCACAGTGGGGTTTTTATTGAGAATTTCACAAACCAAATTTGTTAACAATTGTGACTTATGTTACAATTTTGAGATTCAAAAAAAGCCCTGACTTTCAAATCCCAAAGGAGTTTTCAACCTTATGATAGGTTCTTTTTCTGAATCTCAAAATAGTGAATCGGAAACTGGAAGCTGCAATTATCACAACAAATATGGTTTGCGAATATCGCATATCTAAACCTCAGTATCTGGATTAAGGGACGTTGTGTTTTAGAAACTCAGGTATCGTTCTTTGATAACTGAATGTTCACTTTGAAATATAATGTTAATACATTTTATTGTGACATACAATGCATTATTGCACCGTATTTAATTGCTGTCATAATCATGTTACTTTACCATATCCCTAATTTCTAATGGCAAAATGCATTTGTAAACTCCTTCTGTCTTAGTTCCTAAACTTGCATTGATAATAATAATAATTATTGCATTAAGTGTCCAAACATGATAATTTGTTTACTGACCTTTGTAGCCATTAAGATTAAATATTTATAAAGCACTAAGGCAATGTGCCTGCGATGAAAGCACTTCAGCAGCCAAAAAAGTAAAGGATAAAGTGCTTTTGCTACATTTTATGGTCAAATTAGTATAGAAAAGTAAGTAGAAGTTATTTTAAAGATAAACCACCACTTGAAAAAAAAGGTTGATATCTGTAACGAAAAACCATCACATTGAATAAATTCTCAGTGTGTATGTCATACTTGTAAGAAATTATTGGGGTTCAAAATGGTATGTGGTGATCTCTCTTTAACTGTAAACGTTATTGCTTCAGAGCTTTTCAATGTGCACTGTATTTTGCTGGTGTAAGTCTCACTTGTACTTTAGAAAGAACACGAGTATAAAGCATAAACTGCACACATTATTTTCACCATTGCAGAGTAATACTAGCGATATATAGATAGAAAACAGTTTCAGCAAGATCTAGGAAAAAAGGATGTTTCACAGGCGCTCTTTTTAAGCAATGCTTGTTGTGGGTTTTCTTGTACTCCACAGCTACCATGACCATTTCATCCAATAAGGTAATTTTTTTAAAAAACATCTACTTAAGACATTCAAAATACTATGGGCACCTTTAAATGTTCTATATGCCATTGTATGTAGCGCTAAACTACAGTGCTTGAACATAGTTTCCATGGTCCACAGGGAAAAACAACTGCTGCTACAATTTGCATCGCGCACTTTGGTTGTTTACACAATCATCTGATTTAAGACCAGAGGAAATGATACCGTGTCTTAAAATGAACCTTTTCCTCATTTTCTCAGTACAGTATTTGGGCAAGTGGTTGGACTTTGTTAAACGTTAGCTTGTTAATAATTGTTCCTTGATTGCCAAACTGTTTGTACATCTAAAACCTTTAGGAGCTTTTGAGAAAATCATGTTCACCAAAGTTAAATGGTTGAGATTGGCTAATGTTCTCTGTACCTTAGGAACTTATTCTTGCAAAAAAATAGAATTATGTTTTTTTTTGAAAACCTAAATGTGTATGTAGCCAAATTTGCACAGCTGGCTTAATACCACTCTCCACTGCCTCAATACCACTCTCCACTGTCTCATACAAAATACTGCAGCTTGGCTTCTGTCAGGTAGAAGCTTTGCATTTCAGTTTAACAAGAAATTCCTAACCGTAAACAAATTGCAAATACTAGTTTATTGTGTGTGGGTGTGCACACTTGTATGGTCTGGTTAAGTCATGAATACATAAAAAAATCATTTTTATAGCTATTACAGTGTGTTTTGCATGGCACATTGGAGTATGTGTAGGTGATAATCTTGTTTCAGATACCAACAGGCATCACTCTAGCAAAATGATTTATGTATTTATCTTTAACATCTTATGAAACTATATGCTGGCCGTTACATGATACTGTAGTTTGTTGTTGTGTAGTTGCTGATGTGCTGAATAATCCTATCACCATTGTTCGTGTACAGCATGTGTGTATGTAACACAAATAAATTTTTATTCAAAATGTTTGTAGTTATACTTCTTAAATCATCTTTTAAACAATTTTCAAAAAAGCCTTGACAAAACTATAGGAGGGAAGAGTTGAGATTTGTAATGATTAAAACTTTGCTGGGATGGATGGTAAATGTTTTTTTTTAACCAATTCCTCCTGTACATCAATCAGGCTTCTTTTTAAACCTGGGCTTTTGTACAAAACCTGGAAGCACTGAAGATTTATGTCAATTTGAAGTGCAATCATCAGATTCAGTACCATGAAACATTAGGGCACAAATAAAGATAATCTAATCGTTTTAAGCTATACGCTACATAATGATGTTCCACTAATCACTACTAAATGTGTCTGAACAATGTATTAATAGTAAGGTTATAGATTCCTGAGAGAAAATGCACAAAATCTTTTCAACACCTCTGCCTATCTCCGGATCTTGTATAAGATTCTAGCTAAGTTTCAATGTCAATCATACCTGAATCAGCTTTGATATGCTAATTATTTCACTTACATGTTGGCAAATTTTTGGAGTGGAAGTGCTTTCTGAAAAAAATGACATACATTTATATACATATTTCATGTGAAATAACATCTCAAATAGATGCAGCAAGGAAGCAAGGAGTCCAGTGGAGTCCTGTAGCTCAGTGGTTAGAGCACTCGCCTTGCAAGCGAGAGACCTGAGTTCAATTCCAGGCAGAGGGCGAAACCTTGGGCAAGTTTCCTTACTCCACACAGAGCCTAATAATAATCCCTCCAAAACAAAACAATAATAAATTGGTCATTTTCAATCCACGACTGTTTGTGGGACATTGCTGTGCGCAATTGGCTGCCGCGTTCGCCAACAAATATACAGTCAATTCACTTTACAGTCTATTCTGTGAAGCACTTTGGGACGTCCTCCCGACGTGAAAAGCGCTATATCAAATGCAAGGATTATTATTATTAAGGAAATGAAAAGTCGAAAGATGCTCTGTCCTTTTTTTCTCTTTGCTTTAAAAGTTCTTTTAGAAAAAAGCCTTTGGCTAAGTAATCCCATCCCAAGTTCTGGCAAGTAATCCCATTTGATTATTACACACATTGAAACTAGTCGGATGTCTGATACATGTGAAAACCCATCTCCATGCTTAAGCATATCCAGACCACACTGGGAGTTTCATGTATGTATGGCCTTTACACATGGTAATGTCCCTGGAAATGGAATGTGCGCTCTTTCTCAGGAATGTACCATTTACCTAATTCTGGAAAGTATTAGGTGCAGGTCTGCAAGTCTAGGTCTAGAGACTCCAGAGTATGTGTTGGGATACTGCTGCTGTTCAACGAGCTAAAACGATAATTTGCAAATATGAGGACTGTCTGGCAATATTCCCACTGTTTGTCCAGCTAGGACCACCCTACTTGTTAGGGCATGGTTAGCTAGGTGGGAATAATTCCTATTCTAGTGGTCGGTCTACCCTTTTAAGTACTGCCAATGAGCCAGACTGGCTAGTGTTTCATTAGACCAGGCCCTTTGTATCTTCCAATTGTTAACCAATATCTCCTCTTGACCCAGTGTCATTTTGTCCAACTGAGTGTTCAACAATTCAAAATCATCTACAAAGAGAAACACAGAAACAGATTCTATCAGAAATGCCTGGAACAGATACACCAAGCTGTATACATGCAAGCAATTGTGGATATTTTTTATTATTATGCTGTGTTTTAGTGTTTGCAGACAAAAATATAGAGGTCAGAGGTGTACCACAAGGGACATAATTTTTTTATTTTGATACAAGAAACCTAGTGAAAAGGATGAAAAAAAAAATTGAATGGTGGAGCATCAAGTTTGTTTGGTTAGCTGAGTGTCTGACACTTGCAGAAACCCATCACCTCTGAAGAGTTTCCAAATTAAAAAGAGTTCCATGCATCCTACCTCCAAACAAAAATTACAGACATGTTTATTGGAATGGAATATGCACTCTCTTCCTGGAGGAATGCATCCTGTTTACCTAATTCCAGAAAGTATTAGGCACAGGTTGGCAAGAGCCAAAGCTTGGGAACCCCATAGTGTGCGCTGGTTTGGTGTTGGAGTCTAACCAGCTGAAACTGCATAGCTTGCTATTGAGAGCACTGCCAGGCAAGTTCTTTCTTGTTTATCCAGCTAGGACAACCCTACCTGTTAGGGATAATGGCTTGAAGGGTTAATGAGAGCTGAGTCGGTGACTGGTCTGCCTCAGTGACTCATCTGCTTTTCCAAGTCCTGCCAGCAGTGTCCTTGAGTACTGCAGACCCACCTAGATCACGAACCGGATTAACAAAATGGTCACAGAGAGTTGGCGAATGTCAATACTGACATTCCATTATCAAACATGTCACCGTGGAGACACCTTGTCAGCTCCAAGGAAACCCTGCTCAGTTACCACCGCCCCCTCCCTATCAGGATAATAGTTACTGGAGCATCAGTATCTGGTGCAACATTGGTTGAATGTAATAATCTTAAATTTCGTACTGCATCTTTCAGTTCACGAGGATGTATCAAAGTGCTTCACACAATACAGTAATATCGTAAAGTGGTGCGACTATATTTTGGCAGTGAATTGAATGCATCAGGTGAGCTCCTTATTTTATTTTTTCCTGTGCCCATTCACAACAAGTGAATGGCACAGTCCTGTAGCTCAGTGGTTAGAGCACTCGCTTTGCAAGTGAGAGACCTGAGTTCAATTCCAGGCAGAGGGCGAAACCTTGGGCAAGTTTCCTTACTCCACACAGAGCCTAATAATAATCCCTCCAAAACCAAAAACAATAATAAATTGGTCATTTTCAATCTATGACTGTTTGTGGGACATTGCTGTGCGCAATTGGCTGCCGCGTTCGCCCACAAATATACAGTCAATTCGCTTTACAGTGTGTTCTGTGAAGCGCTTTGGGACGTCCTCTCGACGTGAAAAGCGCTATATCAAACGCAAGGATTATTATTAAGTGACACCAAGCCTTGCTCAGAGAGAGAGAGAGAGAGAGATGGCCCAACCAACATAAAGTGAGACACAGGCTCTCACCCTTGAGTGTCAATCAACGGAGCTGGAGTGGGACACACCTGGGGGCGGGGCGAGAGGCGGGGTGAGAGAGAGCACGTGCTCCGCGTGTCACAGGCCCCGCCTCTCGGCGATTGTGCTGGGTCCCGATTGACAGCGCCGCGCACCAATCGGAGACTGGGGGCCGTTGGCTTGTCACACGATTGACGCGGCGGTGGCGGCGGCTCCTCGCCCCGCCCACACACCGCCTCCCTGCCGTTGCCGGCGGAGTCCGCGGCTTTGGCGTTTCGCCGTTTTCTTCCCGAACGAGCCGCCGGCGTGTCGGGAGTCACGTCGAGGGCGGGCGGCCGGGCGGGCGGGCGGAATGAACGACCGGAAGTTGTCCGCGAGCCGCGAACCCGGGCCGAGCGTGGCGGCTGCGCGC
The DNA here is from genome assembly GCF_018977255.1 of Callorhinchus milii. Taxonomy (NCBI): domain Eukaryota; kingdom Metazoa; phylum Chordata; class Chondrichthyes; order Chimaeriformes; family Callorhinchidae; genus Callorhinchus; species Callorhinchus milii. The sequence goes on from NW_024704745.1 coordinate 20,018,609, forward strand.
GGCTCGGCGGGAGGGCGGGGTGAAGCCGGTGGGCCGAGCCCGGGCGGCCGCGCCACCAGAGGCGGAGACGGGGCTCAGGTGGCCGCTCGCCGCCGGCTCTCTGCGCTGAGACGGTAAAGAGTGTGGGGAGCGAAACGGCGTTTGGTTGACTGATAGATAGGCGGCGGAGAGGCCGCTGTTCGCAGCCTGGAGTTCGGTGAAGGGCCGA
>NW_024704745.1:20018841-20068841 GCF_018977255.1 Callorhinchus milii
AGGGGGAGTGAGGAGGGGGGAGTGAGGGAGGAGGAGTGAGGGGAGGAGGAGGGGTAGTGAGGGGGGGTAGTGAGGAGGGGGAGTGAGGAGGGGGAGTGAGGGGGAGTAGTGAGGGGGGAGTGAGGGGAGGAAGGGGGTAGGAGTTGAGGGGAGTAGTGAGGGGGAGTGAGGGGGAGGAAGGGGGGGAGGGAGTGAGGGGGAGTAGTGAGGGGGGAGTGAGGGGGAAGGAGGGGGTGGGAGTGAGGGGGAGTAGTGAGGGGGGAGTGAGGGGGAGGAAGGGGGTAGGAGTGAGGGGAGTAGTGAGGGGGGGGAGTGAGGGAGGAAGGGGGGGTAGGGAGTGAGGGAGAGTAGTGAGGGGGGGGAGTGAGGGGGAGGAAGGGGGGGTAGGGAGTGAGGGAGAGTAGTGGGGGGAGTGAGGGGAGAGGGGGGGGTAGTGAGGGGGGAGAGGGGGGGTAGGGAGTGAGGGGAGGAAGGGGGGGTAGGGAGTGAGGGGGAGTAGTGAGGGGGGGGGAGGGGAGGGGGGGGTAGGGAGTGGGGGAGTAGTGAGGGGGGGAGTGAGGGGGAGGAAGGGGGTAGGGAGTGAGGGGAGTAGTGAGGGGGGGGGAGTGAGGGGAGGAAGGGGGGTAGGGAGTGAGGGGGAGTAGTGAGGGGGGGGAGTGAGGGGGAGGAAGGGGGGAGGAGTAGGGGAGAGTGAGGGGGGAGTGAGGGGGGAGTGAGGGGGAGGAGGGGGGGTAGGAGTGAGGGGGAGTAGTGAGGGGGGGGGAGTGAGGGGAGTAGTGAGGGGGGGAGTGAGGGGGAGGAAGGGGGTAGGGAGTGAGGGGAGTAGTGAGGGGGGAGTGAGGGGGGGAGGGGGTGGAGTGAGGGGGAGTAGTGAGGGGGGAGTGAGGGGGGAGGGGGTAGGGAGTTGAGGGGGGGAGTGAGGGGGAGGAAGGGGGGTAGGGAGTGAGGGAGAGTAGTGAGGGGGGGGAGTGAGGGGGAGGAAGGGGGGCGTAGGGAGTGAGGGAGAGTAGTGAGGGAGAGCAGCAGCTCACGTTGGCTCCGGTGCGCGCGCAGTCTCCGAGCCCCGCTCGAGCTGGCGGCGCTACCCGGATCCAAAGTCCCGAGACCGACCGACAGACAAACCGACACACAGCGGCTCGGGCTCCTCAGGGGAAACAATCTCCCACTATCTACTCTATCATGCCCTTTGATGATCTTATAGGTTTCTATAAGATCCCCTCTAATTCTTCTATATTCTAGAGAATATAGGCCCAAATTGGTCAGCCTATCCTCGTAACTCATCCCCTTCATCCCTGGTACTAACCTAGTAAATCTACGCTGCACCCCTCCAAGGCAAGTACATCCTTCCTTAAATGAGGAGACCAAAACTGCACACAGTATTCCAGGTGTGGTCTCACCAGGGCCCTATACAGTTGCAGCAAGACTTCCCTACTCTTATACTCTAATCCTTTCATAATGAATGCTAACATACCGTTCGCCTTCCTAATTGCTGCTGCACCTGCAGACTAACTTTCTGTGATTGGTGTACAAGGACACCCAAGTCCCTCTGGACGCTAACACATTCCAATCTCTCCCCTTCTAAAAAATAACCCGCTCTACTGTTTTTGCTACCTAGGTGGATGACTTCGCACTTCCCTACATTATACTTCATCTGCCACCTACCTGCCCAATCACCTAACCTATCTATGTCTCGCTGCATTTTTTTAATGTCATCCTCTGTGTTGGCACTTCCTCCTAGTTTTGTGTCATCCGCGAATTTAGATATATTAAATTTGATGTCCTCATCTAGATCGTTGATGTAGATGGTAAATAGCTGAGGCCCAAGGACTGATCCTTGTGGCACTCCACTAGTCACATCCCGCCAATCTGAAAAGGACCCGTTTATCCCTACTCTTTGTTTCCTACCCGTTAACCATTCCCCAATCCACGTTAATATGCTCCCCCCAATTCCATGGGCCCCTATCTTTTGGACTAACCTTTTATGCGGCACCTTATCGAATGCCTTCTGGAAGTCCAAATAGACCACATCCACTGATTCACCCTTATCTAGTTTACTGGAAATATCCTCAAAAAATTCTATGAGATTTGTCAAACATGACTTCCCTTTTGTAAAGCCATGTTGACTTGGCCTAATTATATTGTGCTCCTCTAAATACCGCACTACCACATCCTTAATCAATGATTCTAAAAATTTTCCTATCACTGATGTTAGACAAACTGGCCTATAGTTCCCCACCTTTTCCTTTCCACCTTTTTTAAATAATGGTGTGACATTTGCAATCTTCCATGGGGACTGTTCCAGAATCCAAGGAATTTTGAAAGATCAGACACTAGGCCTCCACTATCTCATAAGCTACCTCTTTTAAAACCCTGGGATGCAAGCCATCCGGACCAGGGGATTTGTCACTTTTTAGTGCTAACAGTTTCCCTAGCACCAATTCTCTACTGAAGAAAATGTCCCTAAGTTGCTCCCTGTCCTTATCCCCTTGGTGCATCTCTATTGTTGGCAGACTTGTTGTGTCTTCTAGGGTGAAGACGGATGCAAAGTACCCACTTAGGGACTCTGCCATGTCCTTATCCCCCATTACAACTTCTCCCGTCTCTGACTGAAGTGGACCTACATTTACCCTCACTAGCCTATTCCTGAACTGTTAAATAAGTTAACATTTCAGTCATGTGAACGGTGATTATGGCTCAATTTAAGACATCTTATTCTATAAATAGAAATAGGCACTCAGAAATATAAACAGAAGAATTTTGTAAATTTAATGAGTAGAATAAAATGTACACTATCATCTAGCATTTAAGAATTTAGAAATCTGTATGTACCATGAAATGGATAATATATGGATATTTCCTAGTTTTTTTTCAAGTAATAGGATCCATGCCATTAATTGCCTTTATAATAACACTTACCATAGCACTGATGTGCCTTTCCACCAAAATTTGCAGCAGGAATCAGTGCCAGATGATAGTGACTTGTTAAGAAATGCTTGCAAAAAGCATTTTATTGGTGAACAGTCACAAAACTCTTTGGGTCAAAGGGACTTGACATTAGCAGGATTAAATAAAATACTTTGGGGATGGAAGTCCTCCAACTAAGTCTTCTGAGTCATTTTGTATTACTTACAGATGTTTTGTTGCACTCAGATCAGCACATGGGTCGCTACAAATCCAGATGACCTTCGCCATGACATAGAGAGAAGGAGGAAGGAAAGATTACAGGATAGTCATGAAGAATCCTTTCAAACTGCAGAACAAAAGCTAATTTCTCACAGGTGAAAAACAACTTAAATGTATTCACAAATATGAAAAGCGAGAGTATCCTGTATCTTTAGAATAATATGTTCCACCCTGGTATTGTTGCATCAGTTTTGACCATTCATTTAGCTGACTCAATACCAAACAGTTTTACTTTAGTACACTAATAAGGAGGGATCAGTAAGGTTTATCTCAGTATCTCTCTTGAGTTCCATAAACTTCTAATGCTAAATTTGACACTGCTGAATAACTGAAAGCTGCACAAATTGACAGGCTAATCTCCAATTAAGATAGCACAACATTGAATTTCCAAGGCACCAAGACATTACATGATTTTGAAGAACAAATAGGAGGTTTTAGTGCTATCAAAATTTTAAATTGTATTGTAACACGTTCCTACTGCAATAACCTTCAGCTCTTCATAGTTCAAAAAAAACTTTGATCTTCATTGGCTGATTTATTTATTTCACCAAAGCTGCAGCTTAGCCCAATGATGAAAACCAGCAGTGGATTTACAGCCCCCTTCCATAAAGGAATTGATTGTTTTTAAAATGGTATGTGATGAAAGATGCCTGATGGATTGTTCACGAGGTAAATTTGCAACATTGGGATTGGACGATTCCTGGTTTATGTTGAACTGATCAGTTTACTAGTGCTGTGGTAGGAAAGGGTAGCTGCCTTTGGTTTCCCTGATTGAGGGAGGGACTGCATCTGATGCCCATAAAAAGACAATATACTTTGCAGTATTTTCTGTGAAGCACTTTGAGATGTCTCAACAACGTAATAAGGCTGTAATAAAATGCAGGAATTATTTTATAATGTTGTTGTAGTAAATGTGTTTCAGCCTTTTGGGCTTTTACGTGTTCAGAATGACTGATGCATTTACATCTTCTGAAGTTGCAGTTATTACAATAGGACCTAGGATCAAACTTTTTTTTCCAATATTTAATTGCACAATGCGTTTCATCTTATGTTTAGCTCATAACCAACATGAGGCAGGTGCAGTATGAATAAGGAATAATGTACAGGTTATGTGGTTTAAATGTAATTGTGAGACTAACTTAGACACAGCAATCTTTCTGGCATAATGTTATTTTCAGAAACTGATATCTTAATTTTTATAGGTCAAAGAGACACAAGAAATCTCATTTCAGTCAAGTGAAAGTATCTAGAAGTTCACAATTTAAACCACCATCAGATGAACTTATCAAGGATCCTGTGAGAAGAGTGACAAAGAAAACTATTGTGGTCAGTATGATACATTCTGAGAATTATGTGTGTGTTTGTCGACCAACATGTGTATTTAAGGAATATTCCCACTTTTTGTGTTGCCTAATATGACCACACCAACCTCTGGCAAACAATAATAATAATAATCCTTGCATTTGATATAGCGCCTTATCAGTCTTCGAGACTTTCCAAAGTATTTTACAGAATAATGACTATGAAGTGGATTGATTATTTTGTGGGCAAAACGCGGCAGCCAATTGCGCATAGCAGTGTCCCATAAACAGTCATGGATTGAAGTGACCAATTTATTATTTTTTTGGAAGGAATTGTTACTCCTGGAAAAGTGATCTGCCAATCAACTAACAACCAGGTTCCTAATTACTGCTAGATAAACAGAGGCTTGTGGAGTAAGAAAACATGCCGAACATTTCACGCTGCCAGCAATCGGATCCAGGTCTCTCGCTTGCGAGGCGAGTGCTCTAACCACTGAGCTACAGGACTCCACTATGGTTGGGCCTGTTGATTTTAGCACGATCTTCCTAGTTGTTTGAGTGCAAATAATTAAACCAAAATAGTGGTGCCCAGTGCTTTACAGCTGGGTTTGACTGTTTATTACTTAGAATTGATTGGGGAGGGTGGGCAGTATATTTCAAGATGTGTTAGCCTCGTTCCTTAACTATAGAATCATTGTTTAGGAATACCTTGACTTTGACCTGATGTTTTTTATGTGGTTTGAATCTTCAGGAACTTTCATTTGATTAATGCTTGAAACCATATTGCTTATTAAAATTTGCATTCTAGGAATTTACTTTATGAAAACTGATAAGCCTCAGATACCTGTCAGCAAAGCAGGATATGGACTCATGCGATGTCTATTTGGTTCACTGCGCATACCTGTTTTGACCTGCACCACAGATCTGAAATTATTCAGGAGAACATTGATCACCAGACTTGAACAAAAGAGGGATCGGTTCATTATCAGATTTAGCTGGAAACATGGCACCAAGCACCACCTGAAAGAGATTGGATCAGGTCAAGGCTGCACCGGGCTCCCCCACCATCTGAGTAAATTGGGTGACCTACCCTCTCCGCCCCCCGCCATACCTCCCTCCATACTATTGTGTGTCATGTAATTCTTCCCGTCTCAAAACATGCATTCTTATCTCACTGGGCTCTTGTTCCTGCTAAACGCTGATGACCTCCTACAACATGTGTTAGTGTAGGGAAGAGAGAGAAGTTATAGCTTACAATAGTAACCCATTATGTCCTCTGGGGATAGATATAGATAGGCTAGGTGAGTGGGCAAATAGGTGGCAGATGAAGTATAATATAGGGAAGTTTGAGTTCATCCACTTAGGTGGCAAAAACAGTAGAGCAGATTATTTTTTTAGAAGGGGAGAGACTAGATAGTGTTGGCGTTCAGAGGGACTTGGGTGTCCTTGTACACCAATCACAAAAAGTTAGTTTGCAGGTACAGCAAGCAATTAGGAAGGCTAATGGTATGTTGGCATTTGTTACAAAAGGGTTAGAATATAAGAGTAGGGAAGTCTTGCTGCAACTGTATAGGGCCCTGGTGAGATCGCACCTGGAGTACTGTGTGCAGTTTTGGTCTCCTTATTTAAGAAAGGATGTACTTGCCTTGGAGGGGGTACAACATAGATTCATTAGGTTGGTACCAGGGATGAGGGGGATGAGTTATGAGGATAGGTTGAGCAATTTAGGCCTATATTCTCTAGAATATAGAAGAATGAGAGGTGATCTCATAGAAATCTATAAGATTATTAAGGGGCACGACAGAATAGATAGTGGGAGACTTTTTCCCCTGGTGGGAGAAACTATAACCAGGGGTCACAGTCTTAAAATTCGGGGTAAGCCCTTTCGCACTGAGTTGAGGAAAAACTTCTTCACTCAGAGGGTAGTGAGTTTATGGAATTCTCTAACCCGAAGGGCTGTAGATGCTCAGTCCTTGAACATATTCAAGACTGAGATTGGTAGATTTCTTGTGGATTTAGGGATATGGGGATAAGACGGGTAGGTGGAGTTAGAATAGATCAGCCATGATCTTATTGAATGGCGGGGCAGGCTAGAGGGGCCGAATGGCCTCCTTCTAATTCTTATGTTCTTATGTTCCTCCAGCAGATTAAACAGCTTTACCAGGTTACTACAAATTTATCTCCCATTCAGTTCAGTGAATTTCTGTGCAACTCTTAGGATATGTTAAGGCAGGAGGAATGATAGCTGATCCTCTCCCCTTTCATGTGACAGGCTCTTATGTTTTTTACATCATATTTTAAGCAAAGTCTTACTGCATCGGTTGCTTTATTTGTTCCAAAACTAGGAGATGCCTAAATGTGAATCCATTTATGATGTCTTCAGGTGAATTTCACCTGATCTCCTCACTAATTTCCATTAGAACAACTAGTAATAATAATGCTTTTATCTTAAATCTGATATGGTCCCAGGAAAGAAAGGTAATTCTGCAAGCACTGTTCAACTGGTGCTGATAACAGATGCCACTGTGTTATCGTTAGGTTTGCATCCAACATCTAACCCTGTCACTGACTGGCACTCTTGCTCTTGATGGTTGCTATATAATGCAAGTTATTATTGTTCATTCGGGTGACTGGTTCAACATCTAACTGGAATTGAGTAACACAGTCACGGATGGATTCAGCTATAAAGCGGATCACATGAATAGTAGATTCATCCTGAGGTTATTTAGAAGATTATCAGAACGTTCATACTCTTTAAATCACGAGACAAATCTTAATTCTTTATTTCAATTAAAGACTGGTTTGACTTTTAAGACTGTAATCTAATATTGAAGTTTTGATGACTGAAACCACCTAACCTTTCTTCTTGTATTTGAACTCCTCATAGATTATTGAACCACTGGAAGCAATTGCAAAATGGTAGTTTTTAATTTGCAAATCAATTTATACAGTTAAGGAATCTGAGGAAGCGAACATTTCCCCCCAAAAGAATAAAGTGTAATGATTATCTCTGAATTACAGGAAATAAATGATGTAACAATAGTTTATGTATCCCATGTGTTATAGGGAGGATGTCTTGTTAAAATCAGGTGCACCATACCATACAATCTCCCACTATCAACCTGCCCAAAATTCTAATTAAGGTTTTAGGACTTGACAAGCCCAGTTAAATGTAATGCTTTACACCCAAAGGTCTATATGAGGCTATATCTTGGGTGAAAACTACAGAGACCACTTTCCAGCAGTTGGTTGATTATGATCTGGATGGGAGAGGGTTGGAGCACACTGTAGCATGTAGTCATAGTTGCTTAGAGTGTTTAAAGGGAAGGCATGATAATTGTTCAATAGTGCAGAAGGATTATCATGGTAGAAGAGATTTAGTTTACAATTTTGTTTGAATCACTCGTAAGAGGCCTTGTAGATTAAGTCTAAGTCATGGTTCACGAGTTATAATAATCTTGGCATTTAATATTAAAAATCCTTATATTTAATATAGTGCCTTTCATGTCAGGATGTCTCAGAGCATTTCACAGAATTTGCATCGTGAATGTATTTTTGTGGGCAAATGTGGCAACCAATTTGTGGATTGCAATGTTCCATGTAGTGATTGACCAATTTTATTTGGGGATTGTTGGCCAGAACACTGGCAAAAACTTCCTTCTCTTTTTGAATAGTGGCATGGGATCATTAATGTCCACCTGGACTGGCAAGACAGGACTTTGGTTTAACATCTCATCCAATGAATTTCACAACCAACAATACAGCACATATAAGAATGAGTTCAAAGTGCCAATGTGGGCCGTGAACCCGCAACACTTTGACTTGGGTGAGAGTTGTGGGATGTCCTCCTGATTGGAAAGATGCTACATAAATGTAAATTTGTATTGAGTGCTACTGACTGAGCCAAGCTGACACTTTTCAATGTTTTGGTAATTAGTATTGAATACATAAAAATACAACATACAGTACACGATTACGCTTCTCTTTCCGAGCTGTTTCCCTCACGAGTGATTAGTAGCTATTTGAAAAAGTAAATTACCTGCAGGCATTTTAAGTGATTATGTAATTGTGTAATAGTATTTTTGTGTTTTACTACGTTTGCTATGAATAAGGTCATATTTTAATATTTTACTATAAAAATCCAATTTGCAGAATAATTGGTGTAGTGCATAATTGTCATTTGCAAATTTTCCGTATCTAAGTAAAGCACATACATGGTGGCCTGGCTTAGACATTAGCAATCTCGAATCTGACATTGAAGGTAGTGGGTTCAAGGCCCACTTCAGAACTTTAAATGCAGTCTAGACTGACATTCCAATGCAGTGCAGGGATGCTATGCTCCACATTGTTATGGTGCCATCGAATGAAACATTAAACTGAGATCCGGTTTCCCAGTTGAGGTGAACCCACAAGATACAAAGGCACTATTTGAAACGAGAAGAGAGTTTCTCACAAGACCACTATTGGTCTGGCTGAAGAAGATCCTTCGACCCATCCAGGGTTATCCTTCCAGAAGACCTATCCCCTTATCATTGATTCAAGCTGCTTTTAAAACTAATCTAGCGACCTGGCCTCTACTACCTTCCTAGCAACCTGTTCTAGTTATTGATTACCCTCTGCATAAAGAAAAAGTTCCTGGATTCTGTCCTGAAACTGCCATTCATATATCTAAACATATGACCTTTGTTTTATTATTTTGATACAACCTTGATACAATCCTGGTATAATTTTGCAATCCTAATTAAATTGCTGTACACTTGAGTCCACTCTCAGTCATCTCTTTGAGACGTCTTGATGTGATAAGTTGCTAAATCAAATGCAAGCATTATATAACATCATAAGCACTTGCTTATATATCTGGAGACAAGTTTTTTTATTAAGCCATTATTAGTCCCTGTTTTTTTTTACAGCATGTTGGGAAAGATTATCCACCTTCTGGAAGATTTAAACCTGGTTTTGGAAAGAGAGGTTTTACTATGCAATCTAAATATATGCGTGTATATGGTGTTGGTTTTGGATGGGCTAATCACAAGATATTCACTAAACACTTCAGGGAAGGTATAGCAAGAAAACGGAGAGATGAAAGGGTAAGGAGGCAATATGTTCATTCAGATATTTATTTTGATCTTGGAGGTACCGTATTTAGTTTGTAATAAGATATGAATTTTCATTCTGCAGATTTTAAGTGATTGATTCTGCATTATGTTTCACCATTTATTAATATATATTTTCATTTCCTCTTTCCTGCCATGCAATATTCTTGTCACAAGAAGGTAGGCAAGTAACCCGCAGCCAGTGAAGGTCCATGAATGAGAGCTCAGGTTAATTTGCTGCTCTTTTTTAAATCGTCTGCTTACTTTCTTCACTATTTTCTCATGGTAGTGTAGATATTTCTTTATAAAGGCCAAGGGACCATTTCTGCATTCAGAATCAAAAATTCATCACAAAGTGGAACAACACAATTTTCTTCCAGATCTAACAGCCATATAATGCCAGAATATCTGTGCATTAGAACTTGAGAACAAAAAACATTCTTTCTGAAAGGCAATGTGCAATGTTGCAGTTGAATGGATACATGGTTTTACAGGTATAAATATCAGAGATTCTAATGTAATGTTTAATTTGTTCCCTTTTTATTTCCCACTTTCTCAAAAAGTAGTGATCTTTTGACACCATATAACCCTCTAACAATTAACTTATTGCATTTTCTTCTCGACTAGGAATTACCCAGTAGTACTACAGACAAGTAACTGATTTATTCTTGGAAACACTGGAATCCACAAGTCTTTTTGGGAATATAATATCTACAGAAGAATGCACTCCTTTCAGTTGATGTTTATCTGTACCCTGTGATGGCTAAAGTTTGTACACTGGACTACGTTTTCTACATGTTAATGGCATATATTTGCAAAAATATCTTTGATCTGGATTTTAGTTAAACTTGTTTTGACACAGTTTTTTGATGAGACCGCTGTTTCCCGTTTACGATATTTTGATCAAATCTTTTCTCCCCTGTCCACCTCAGCCTTTTGTCTTAGTTTTTCTATAAATGCTAATTTACTCATTAACCTGAAATGGAGAATATAAAAACACTAATAAACATTGAGATTCTGTTTACATGAAACTGTACGAATCAACGCATGATGCACCACGGTAGAAAATAACTGCATAGTACATTTATAAACCAGTAAGAAGCTTGAGGTGGATTTATAATTAATTCACATATGCAGAGGGAGAGGAAGAACTAAAATTTTATCTTGCAATGAGTGTCTAAGCTCCCCTTTGAAGGAGGATAAGCAGCAGGTGATTTTGTTTGATGTCAAACATTCTTTCAGTTTGTAAACTTTGCCAATAGGGTTTCAGATTTTGCTGGAGGTAAAGTATTTTTTGATTTCAGCACATTTATATCAAACAGTAAAAGTGATTCAGTATGAGAAATAGATCTTTGCTGTTTCACTGGTATGGGAATTATTTTCTGATGAGACCAGAGTAAATTGTGTATGGAAAGAAAAGTGTCAAAATTGCTAGAAATTTGAAGGAAAAGTTACAGCAAGTAATTTGTTTCTGAAAGGGAAAAATTGGTTGTTTCAGAGATCTTTTCATCGTTGTGTGTTGTGAAGAAAGCATAAATTTATTTCAGTAGCTTTTTCACATGTGCATTTCCACTGTGTAGAGGTTGGAATAAATAGAGAGATCGATAGTAAAGCTAAGAAGGAATAGTGAAGAAAAGTTAGAAATCTAGTCATAAGGAAAAGAGGGATACAAAAAATAGTGAGTATGGTATTGGATGATTATAAAAACGGAATGAGAGATTAAAAGAATCATATTAGTCATAGAATTGGTTGATTTTGTTCACTTTCCGTTTGTCCTGTGGTTTTGTTTTAGTGTATCAATTTCTCCGCGTAATATTTTTTAAACCAGTGTTGTACTATTTTTTCACATCTTTATGGTAGTGTCCAATACAATTCCAGAATAAGAATACATGTTGGAAGTGAACATTTAGCCTCCTGTACACGTTCAAAATACCTAGGTGGAAGTGCTTTTTTTGTTGGTAAAAATGGAAATTTGGTTCTACAGAAAATGGAATATTTTATTCTGTCTCAAGAATTGGAACCACGTTAACTTTTCCCCTGGACCAGAAGGTCAAACTTTTCGAATGACTAAACATGACTATTATGTAATGCTAGATTAATTCACTTCAACATCTAGTTAACATTTAATTCTCATGCAGCTTGAATATTAGAATGCAGTATTTTCCATGGAAATAACTATGTATAACACCCACCATCCCTTTTTAAACCATGATAGAATCTGCTGTTTAGATTACTTTTTTTATACAAACACCTGGATAAGATTTCGTCAATAGGGTTTGCTTTATTATGCTTTAAAAGCCCAGTGTCATTGCATTAGCCATTGTCAGGATTTACATCTGTACTGAACCAGCTCAGGCTATTTCCATAATGTGGTAATTCTAACCTCATCCACAGTTGGATTTGAATAAAAGTTGTGAATAGTGTGACAATATCACAATTTTGTAATGACATGTTAGCATGCGAGAAAATATTCTTCCTCTTGTTAATGTATTGGTCGTTCATTTAAAACCTTAAGATTTTTGAAAGTCTATGCAAAGATTTCTACCTTGTATGGATGCTTTTGCTTTTACCAGTTTTTGAACCCATCTTGTTGGTTTAAATATGTAAATAACGTAAAAAAAATTAAAATCTGTACACTAGTTTTTTTGCGTGGTTATGTTTACCTTTCCACCAAAACTTATAAATGTATTAGTAAGTGTTTCAATGTGGATTTTTATTGTTTAATGTGATCCCCTTCAATACTCTTAAGACAATTGCAGTGTCAGGGACTCAGAACTGACGTGAAGCTATTTCTATAGTTGCATCCTTGCCTTCATCTATCAGGTTTGTGACTTCCTTTGCAGTATTGTCATTTTGAAATTAATAATTGAATTCTGCAATAGGTAGACTCTTCATTTTTAAGATTTTTTTGACCCAAATGCATTGACTGTATTCACATGCTTATGTATGGTTTTGGTTGTTTATTTTAAAATCGGCATAATCTTCTTTGACTCACTTGTTTACTGCATTAAATGTTCATCTATTGCTTCAATCTGTATTTGTTGTGGTTTTTGTATTGTGCATGGCGAGTATCTTCATATATTTGACTATCATAATTTTATTTCATCAGTTAATTTGTCACATGCCGAAAGATCACTATTCTAAAGAGTTTCCAATCCAAACTACTGTGAGTTAGGCATATGCATAGTTCTACATATGCATGGTTGGTTTTATCCTACATGTCCAAACCAGGAACCTCCTCCTGGATACACACCTCTACCCAGTGAGCATGATTTCCATCGGTTTGAAGTGAGGAGCTTCAGTACTTTCCCCTGGTGCTGCTGAGACCCCAATCCACACTTTTATCACATTATGGTTTGGTTATTCCAATGCTGAACTCCCCAGCTAATCCCTACACAACTGCAGACCATCCAGAATTCTGCAGCTCATGTCCTCTGCCACACCGGGCTCTGCCAGGCTATCAACCCTCAGCTTCGCTTTCACCACTGGATCAAATTCAAGAATTTTGTTCTCGCTTTCTGCGACATACTGCTCCAGCTGCTCCCTTTACTTGGCAAACGTCAGTCACGCCTTCCACCCACCATCGGTGGGTGAGTTTTCAGCTCTTCTGCTCATGCTCTCTGGAACTCCATCTGGAGTTCCCCTGCCTTGACCCCAGCAGGTGCTGTTTACTGCTCAGAGTTATCAATCTTGGTATGTAGCAAGCCTGTATACATAAGCATGGTCACAAACCTAACACTCCAAGTCATGCCTTCCAACAGTTGTAGTATACTTAATTAAGGCCCTTATTTATGCCTTTGCAAAAAGAAATTCTAGCTTTGAAGCTGACTGGCTCTGGAGTGTTTTAGCAACAGACCAGTGCAAGCTGGTGCTTACTCCTGGACTTTGCAAATGGGCTGGTTTATATAAAAAAAACTTTTTTGTTGCATGAAGAGGAACTTTTAGAGTTGTTTGGATACATGTTTATGCTTTACAATCTCTTCCTCAAAATGCACTCGTCTATCAACACCCCCAACACTGGATTACCGCCCTTTTGTCCACTGCCCCACCCACCCCAACAACTTGGGTGGCCAGACAGTTGTTTGAAGCAATTTGAGACATCCAACGTGAGATACTGTATATAAATTATAAATGTGATTTAGAATTCCAGCCATTATCTATCTTCTATCTATACTAATAAAACAGCAATGTCTGTCTGCTTCAAGAAGGATCTCAATAACCGATTGACATAGAGACATAATACCTCATCAGAAAGTCTTACTTCTCGGAGTGACATGGGCATATTTGTTTATCAGTATCTCCTTTGGTTCATGAGTTATTTTCAGTTTGGGTCTTTTCACAAGTTACACCCGGTGGCCGCCGAGTCAAAGTGGTGCTCTGTCATTGTGTGTCACAGAGCACTTACGTATGTACGTATGCACTGCACTTACATCTGGTGGCCGCGCTGGCTGACCGTGGTGCTGTGCATCCAGCGTCACGGAGCATACACGTAGCCAAGCGGCGCGAACAAAATAACACAAATTAAGCTAAGCCACGGCAACAACAAAATAAAATTTTTAAAGCACTGAGTCCTCCCAAAAGGACTTCTCCTACAGGAGTCCTCCCAGGTGAGTATAGATAAAAATTAAATGTCTATATCAATCTACATTCCATTTGGATCCTATGGTTGCGAATGTAGCTGCTTCTAAATAATTGAATATCCAAGTTGTTTCAGCCTGTTGAGAGATTTAATTGTGGGGGACAGTTTTGATGTCTTAACAAGTTTGACAATTATCCTGAATCACACGTTTTATGTCCACTCTCAGATTCCCAGAACTGGATCGGGTACAATCTGATCGCTTAAGGTTGTTGCTTAAGGTTGTTGTTATTGGACCCCACACATTCATCCTTAGTGTTCCTGTTCAAAAGAGGTATGCAATTGGAACTTTCTGGGGAGCAGGGATCTGTCACTGGACATGAATCCATCATATGGTAAGGATTGGTCACAAAGCATTTACAAAGGGGTCTTGGCGCTATTGGAGAGCACATGGTCATTTCAGGGTATGAAGGCACAGGGCAGTTGATAATCGGACCCCCCATTAATGTTGGGCATACCGTTTTCAGAGGATATAATTTCAGCTGAGGGTATATCTTCCAACACAAATTCCTCGGAAAAGGTATGGATACTGAGGTGGTTTGTGCGGGCTTGCAACATGTGTTGGACGGGAAGCTTGAGCTGCTGCGTCTTGTCTCCAGGTTTCCTACACAACATCTCCCATACATGGTGGCTCTATTTCCTATAGTGAATAAAAATAGAAACTGATTAGCATGAAAGTGATAAATAGCTGTTCTGATATTCCTTTGCTATTCATGAGAGAAGAGTTAAGCAATACAAACACTAAATTAAAATAAGCTTTATATTATCTGACTAACCCCAGTAAAGGTTAAGAGGACAGTGAATGCAGCAATGACATAATATGATTATCATAAAACTTTCTGACTCTTCATTATGACACATCATAAAGCTTGCTAATGAAAATGTGTCATTATGCACCTGTCTAAATAACTACAGTCGCCTCACTTTACAGTAAATCCTATGAATTGCTTTTGAGACATCCTACCATGAAAGGTGTTCTATTGAATGCAAGGATTATTATAAATAATATCTACAAATATTATTATAAATAACATCTTTAAATATAAATTATCTACAAACTGAATCTGAAGTTGTGTAGATTCAGAGGAAATGTCTTGTTTACAAACTTCTGATAAGCAGTTACTGGTAGATTCAAAGGAAATGTCTCGTTTACAAACTTCTGATAAGCAGTTACTGGAAACTCAAATCAAAAATGTGTGTTGATTATAATTTCCTTTAATTTTTAAGCAAATTGTGTTCGAATTATCTCATTTGCCTCACACAAGCATTTCCTCAAATTGACTTGTACGTTAGATCTGCCGGGCGAATCTCTTCGAATTTGTCCATTGTGTTCACTTGGGGTGCAATATGACCATTTCATATGACCTGAGCACAATGCTTCATCACAACACATGTGTTCTCAAACATCAAACTCCACCATTGTTCAGCGCTCTCAAATGCTACCCTGTGTGAAGGGTGCTATATAAATTCAAATTGTTTGAAACAACAGGTTAAATCAAACTATGTTAATAGATTGTTGTCTTCATGAGACCATTAATTGCAATATGTTGCAACTTCTGTAACTTCTGTAATGCTTCTGTAATGCCTGGTACTTTTCTATTGTGAATTACACCACCCCCAAGAACAACAAGTGGTGGTATAGCCTGAAGGGTAAAATCCAATTGAGTGGAGGATATATAAAACAAAAACAATTCATTAAAAGAGGGACGATAAGTGCAAAAAAAGTATCAATGAATGAAATGGAGTTCTAGAATTTATAAAATAATCTACCAATAGCCTCATGATGGGCCATCACTGGAGAGCAGAATTTTGAAGAAATAGGTGTAGACAGATAAATTCAATGATGTCTGTGTTGCTGGAGTCAGAGGAAGGGAATATTGTCTGTGGAGTGGAGGACGCCAGGATTGCCTGTGTGAAGCGTGAGTGGTCTGGATTATTTCCATGATTATCTTCACAATTTGGGGAATTAAAAATCCCTTGGCACTATTCAAAAAGGGAAGGGTGTTTCTCCCAGTGTCTTGGCAAACAATGCCCAAGATAAAATTGGTCATTCCCTTCATGGCTGTTTGTGGGACATTGCAGTGCGCAATTTATGCACATGTTTGCCTACAAAATACAGTCACTATGCTTTATATTAAATCCTATGAAGTGCTACATCAAATGCAATGATTTATTATTACTAATCTTTTCACACTCAGAACAAACCCATTAGGATACACGACATTTTTTAAAATTCAAAATTCAAATTCAAATTGAAAAATTGCTTGGAATCCTGAAATATTCAGGATCTTTGTTTACCTCCTGTCAACCAAGCGCAGCGTTTTCAAATAGTCTAAATTGCACTGAGCTGGTTTCGGCAGTTACATGCTCAAGTGTTTGTTGCAATTAACTTTTGATTAAAATCTTGTCATCCAACAAGCATCGCCTCTCTGATTTACTGACTCGGCAACCCTTCCCAACTGAACCAGAGCGGGCAGCGTTCGAGAAGATTAACCGTGACCCTTAGAACCCGCACAAAGTGTGGCAGATTTGAAACCTTCTGAAGGGTACGCGGCGGGTGAGGGTGGGGGGGTGGGGGGGTGGGGGGGGGCTCTAAATGTTGAAAGGTCAAGCTTCTAAAACGAATGCTCCTCACTCCTGAAAGAGCGACACTCGGTAGAATTGAGACGAGATAGCATTCTCCGTCCATCCATCCATCCGTCCGTCCGTCCGTCCATCCATCCATCCGTCCACCCGTCCTTCCGTGCTTCCTTCCTTCCTTCCATCCTTCCGTCCTTCCTTCCCGACACCCCAGATCTCAAAAAAAAAAAAAATTTTTTTGCAAATGTTTCAAATGTTGTTGTTGTTTTTTTGCCTAACACTGGCCAGTCTGACGTGTGAAATAGGTCCAGCGCAGGTGAGTTCGATGTGCAATCGGGGGTTTGAGCTGCGGTCCATTCGCCCATCTCCAGCCTTGGTGGGTTGTGTGTGTGTTTTTTTTGGCCCCATCTGCCACCTCCTTGACATTGCGCGGTAGCCCCGCTACGTGTCGCTGCAGCGCCTGTGCGCGCGTGTGCGTGTGTGTGTGTGAGAGGGAGAGAGGGAGGGTTCCTGTGTGTCGAGTCCCTGCAGTGCACACAGATGGTAACTGCTGTAGTGGAGGCTGGAAACCCCGAGAAAAGGTATTTCATCATTTTATCTTTGAACTCACCCCTCACCCACCAAACCCCCCCCCACCCCCCACCGCCGCCATCACCACACCCCTCCGAAACTGGGCATACGGTGGGAGGAGGAGGAAGGAGGAGGAGGAGGAGGTGATGGTGCTGAGAGCCTCAACATAAACAGTCGGGGCAAAAAAAAAATCATCATCATCATCATAATAATAATAATAATAATTTCCCCCCCACACACACACACACACACAGAGAGAGAGAGAGAGAGCGCTCGGTGTGAGAGTGCAGCGGGTCCCGCACAGTCCAACCCCCGTCACGGTAACCGGGACCGCAGTGTCGCCGCTCTCGACGCGGACATATCATTCTGCAGCTTCTCTTACTCCATCTTAGATTTTCCTCTCGGGCGGGCGGTCGGCGCGCGGGGCGGCGGGTGAGTGAGTGAGTGGGTGGGTGTGTGCGGGTGAGTGGGGGAGGGGGTGGGGGGTGTGGGTGGGTGAGGGGTGAGGGGGGGTGTTGGTGAGGGGGGGGAGGGGGGGTTTGGGTGACGGGGGTGAGTGAGGGGTGAGGGGTGCGGGGGGGGTGTGGGTGAGTGAGTGGGTGAGGGGGGGGTGGGAGGGAGGTGAGGGGGGTGAGGTGAGGGGGGTGGGAGAGGGTGTGGGTGAGGGGGTGGGAGGAGGGGGTGGGAGGAGGGGAGGGGGTTGAGGGTGAGGGGGTTGGGGGGAGGGGGTGGGAGGAGGGGAGGGTGAGGAGGTGTGGGTGGGGGGGTGAGTGAGTGGGTGAGGGGGGGTGGGGGTGAGGGGAGGGGGAGGGGGTGCGGTCGGTTGTTTAAGCCGTCACTTTGAATGGGACTTTAGGCCTCGCGCCTCCCCCGAGCGGCCGAGTTTGAGAGGCCTCACCGGCCCCGACCGGTCCCCGCGTGCGGCTCAAATTTAGCCCGAGACAGCGGCGAGCCCGAGGCCTACAGACCGCGGCCATCACCCGGGCCCCGAGCAGTGGGGGGGGTTTGCTGAGGGGAGGGGTGGGGGGGGTTTGCTGAGGGGAGGGGGTGGGGGGGGGTTTGCTGAGGGGAGGGGGTGGGGGGGGGTTTGCTGAGGGGAGGGGGTGGGGGGGGGGTTTGCTGAGGGGAGGGGGTGGGGGGTGGTTTGCTGAGGGAGGGTTGGGGGGGTTTGCTGAGGGGAGGGGGGGGGGGGTTTGCTGAGGGGGGGTGGGGGGGGTTTGCTGAGGGGGGGTGGTGGGGGTGGTTTGCTGAGGGGAGGGGGTGGTGTGGGGGGTTGCTGAGGGGGTGGGGGGGGTTTGCTGAGGGGAGGGGGTGGGGGGGGTGTTTGCTGAGGGGGGTGGGGGGGGTTTGCTGAGGGGAGGGTTGGGGGGGGTTTGCTGAGGGAGGGGGTGGGGGGGTGGTTTGCTGAGGGGTGGGGGGGGGGTTTGCTGAGGGTGGGGGTGGGGTGGGGGGGGTTTGCTGAGGGGAGGGGGGGGGTGGGGGGGGGTTTGCTGAGGGAAGCTGCTGTGGCTGTGCTTTCTGAGCACAACTGCTGCTCTTTCTGAATCCTCGCCTGGAACCTGTGAGTTACACTGCAAAATTCTGCCATTGAATTTTTTTTGTGTATAAATATATATATATGTGTGTGTATATATGTGTGTATATATAGATACATATATGTATCTAGGGCTCAGGTGATTGATATATGTGTGTGTGTATATATATGTGTGTGTATATATATGTGTGTGTGTATATAAATACATATATGTATCTAGGGCTCAGATGATTGATATTTTTGCAGTTCGCACGAGCGATGTGCTTTCCGTAAGAGAAATGGAGTGAAATGTGTGGTACATTGGCGACGTGCAGGCGTTACGGAGTGATTTTAAACCGTTGGGGAGAAGCTGGGCGAGCTCTTTTCTTTTGAGGTAAATTGCCCGTGTGGTTACGGTGCAGCAGCAAGCTTTGTGCCATCGGAAGTCGTCGGACGCGTGCTCTGGCTGTGCTTCGCCCACCTCACGTCCAAGTGTTCCTTGGGCAAGTTTGTACATCTCCTGAAAGCTATTTACACACCAGCAATCACTGGTCACGTGTATGCTGTGAAAATGGCTAGAGTTGGTCCTGTTAATCCTGTATTATTTCATGCGGAGACAGGCTGGCTCTGCTTTTCCCCAGATGTGTAATAATAACAATAATCCTTGCAGTTGATAAAGAACCTATGGAGTCAAAACATCTCAAAAGATTTCATGCGCAGTTGCTGTCATCCATCGGTCATCTTCCCAACCCCATCCTTCTTAACCTCCAATTCTCTTGATTCCAACCCCCAGCTCGGGTGCAAACCCTTCACTGTCCAGCGCCTCAGGACATTATTCGCACGTGAAAAGCGCTAAATACATCCAGTTTGTTGTCGTTTTTGTTGCTGTTAAATGTGGTGATTTGAGTATTTGTATGCAAATGTGGCAGCCAATTTGAGCACACCAATATTCCACAAACAGCATTCAAAGTGAAGTTTTTTTTTATCCTGAACACTGTTGGCCAGAACACCGGGAGAAACTCCCTTGTTTCTGAAATTGATCACAGGATCACGAACATCCACCTGAACAGAGAAATGGGACATTGGGTTAATATGTCTTGTAAAGGATAAATGTAGTGCTCCCAGCTAGGACTTCAAACTCAAGTGCTAAAATGGGGCTTGAATCCACAACCTTTTGACCCAGATATCTGAGTGATATGCTGAATAGTCTCCTCCTGTTCCTATTTTCTTATTAGTAATTTGAGCCAGGCCAATACCGTTATTCAGTTCTAGTTTAACGTCAGACCATACTAGTGCTGTTTTTCTTTCTTTACAATTATTTTCATTGAATTTTTTTCTCCTGGGTTAAATTAATCAAATAGTGTTCCTTTCGAGGCATCAAAATTTTAAGGGAATGTCGTGCCTGTTTCCACATTGAAGTTGTTGATTTGGATTGGGGTGAAGATGTTTGTCTATCCATGGTTGCTGGATCTAGTGTCATTTTTTTGGATTTTATTTTACATTTACCCTCCAAAACACCATTGGAAGACCAATAGGACAGACAAACCACTCATCTGCAAGCCATGAGAAAACATTTTATTTGGTCTCATTCTCCAGTTTATCTTGTTTACGTCTCCCTCTACTTCCTGTGGCAAGTCTGAGATTAAGAACGGCAAAGCAGTAAACTTACCAGGCAGCTAGAGTAGGAAGTATTGCTCATTTCCTGACAATGTAACTGCTTGTCTTCCATCATCACCAAACCTGGTCAGCAGTCTTCCAGATAAATTGGTCATTCAACTCATGATTATTTGAGGGATATTCCTGTGCAAAATGGAACCATAAAAAATTATGCCACAGAAGAAAGGCATTCGGCCCATTGTCTCTGTACTGACTCCTTGAAAGAGCAGTCCTTTCAGTCCCATTTACCTACCTTTTCCCCATACTCCTGAAGCTCAATCCTTTTTAGTTGTTCTTTAGTTAAACTATTCTCCTAGATTTCTCACTCCTGGTTTGGACTTTTTCAACCTCCCTGACCTCTCTCTCAAATTCACCAAATCAATATGCAACCTTGGTGTCTAGCTCCACCCTCAGCCCTCCTTTCTTCCTCACATCCAGTCTCTGACCAAAACTTATTTTCTTCACCTCTGCCACATTATCCACCTCCACCCCTACCTCACTGTAAATATCACCAAAATCCTTATTCAAGTCTTATCAAATCCTGGCTGGATTTTTTAAATGCACTCCTCGCTGTTTTCCCTCGCTCCACCATTCATAAACTTCAACATCCAAAACTCTGCTGTCTGCATCCTTGTCAGCACCAATCTTTGCATGTTCATCAGCCGAGTTTACACCAGGCTCCATTGGCTCTCTGTCTCTCAGCAGATCAATTTCAAGGTCTCAGCCACACCACTTCACGTCCTAGTACCTCCTTATGTTTCTGATTTCCTACCTCCATTCTTCTGCTTACCCCTCTGATCGGCTGACTCAGGCTTGAGTGCATCACCATCAGTGGGCGAACTTTCCATTTCTATGCCCCTAACTTCTGGAACTCCTTCCCTCAACTCATTTGTCTCGGCTCTCTCTGTCTTCAATTCCCTCCTTAAGACCTACCTCCAACTGGCCAGAGATCACCTCTTTTCCCCCTCCACTATCCACCAGATTGGCATTTGCCCTGTCATTTTAAAGCACTCCAAAATGTTATATATAACCTAAGATCGCAGTTTTGAGCAATACTTAAATAGCTGTCTCATTTTTGTACAAAAAATAGCAGTTGACTACATATTAATTACTGGAAAGAGCATTGGAATGTTTTGATGTGATAGGATGCTATAAAAATGGAAGTTCTTCTTTCTTTGATATGCAATTAATATTTGTTTTTCTGCATTAATTTGCAACAGAGAAGAAGCGGAAGACTTGAACTTGGACAGGATGGAAGCCGGCACGTCTGGAGAGAGCGCGCCTGGGATTAACCATTTGTTCATAGCATCCAGTGGAGAGTATTGCATTAAAGTCTATGATGACGAATCAGAAAGGTACTCCGTATTACAGGTATCTGATGACGAATCGGACATCACTGATATCTCAACAGAGGATCCGGACTCTGAACTAAATGACACTGGATCCAGTGATCAAGGTTGGAGCAACAGCTTCACTCCAATCCAGATCAATGACTTCTGTGGAGAAGCAGGAGTGTTGTTCCCTCGAGATTTCGATATCTCCGAAGCAACCCCGCTGGATTATTTCAGCCTCTTCCTACATTCCAACTTGTTCAGCGATTTTGTGGAGCACACAAATAGCTATGCCAGATGGAAAATGGGGCATGAGGGGGCAGCAGATGCCAGGTGGGTGGATGTCAGCGAGGTTGAAATGAGATGCTACATTGGCCTCAATGTACTGATGGGAATTAATCAGCTGCCGAACTATAAACTGTACTGGAGCCGGGACAACTTGTTTGGAAATGATGGGGTGAAGAGTATCATGACCTGCAATCGTTACGAAAAATTAACTGAATACTTTCACGTGAGTGACAGGCTGTATGACACCAGTGGACATGACTCGAACTTTGATGCCCTGTACAAAGCACGGCCGCTTCTTGACACAGTTCGCGCCAGCTTCAAAAAGCTGTATCGGCCGTCCAGGTACCTAAGTGTAGACGAGGCAATGATTGCAATGAATGGTAAACTGACGTTCAAGCAGCACATGCCTCCGAAGCTCAACAAAGGGGGGGTTAAAGTGTGGATGCTGTCGGATGCTGAGAATGCCTACCTGCTTGATTTTGAAGTCTTTCATGGGCGGCGCGGCGTTAAGACCTCAAAGAACGGACTCAGGTACGAAGCTGTCAGAAAATTAACCAAAGAGCTCGAAGGCCAAAATCACTGTGTGTTTTTTGACAGCTTTTTCACGTGTGAGAAATTGATGATGGACCTGCTGGATGCTGGGATATATTCTTGCGGGATGGCTCAACCCAACCACAAGGGTTCCCCAAGGATCTCCAGCAGCTCACCAAAATGAAAAGAGGCGAGTATCGAGTGCAACAGAAAGGGCACTTAACAGCAATACTATGGCAAGATACCAAGCAAGTGGCGATGATGAGCACTCTGAGTGACCCAATGGAGGAGATGTTGATCCAGCGAAGGCAGGGGCAGGAGGTGATTGAAGTCAGGCAACCTCACTCAATCTATGTCTTCAACAAGTATATGAATGGAGTGGACAGGTATGGACCTCTGCGTGCCCACTACCAGGTTGGAAGACCAGGCAAAGAACACTGGAAAAACATCACCTGGTTCGTGATCAACTGTGCCATCCTGAACGCATTTATCCTCTACAAAGAGACCTCGATCAGAGTCAACAAGAAGAAGAACTATTCTCACCTGGACTTCCGATGCGAGTTGGTGCGGCAACTGATCGGAGGTTACAGCAGCCGGAAAAGAAGAAGTGTTCCAATGGACGACAACTTCGTTCTGCATAGAAACGTGGTGATGGGACACGAGTCTGTGCACATGGGCTACAAAAGACGGTGCAAAGTTCACCTGCAGAAAAAGGTGCGAAAGGAGACAGTGTACGGATGTAAAATCTGTAACATTCATTTGTGTAAAGACGGATGTCACTTTCAGTATCACAAGTAAAACTCATATGGGGGAGAAAAAAACAATTCATTGCACATGGACTGTAAACAAGTTCTTTCTTATACATCTCAACTCTTATTCAAGTGACAAATGCTCAAATTTACAAAAAGCAGGTATAGGTGGACAGTTTAACAAAAATGTTTTTGTACAGCATCCAAAACGGCGCCACAATGTTGCATTTTTCCTTTTGAACCAACACAAACATTCTGCTTTGTAGGAATGTTATGTATCAGTGTTAAATACA
Organism: Callorhinchus milii; assembly: GCF_018977255.1. Classification (NCBI taxonomy): domain Eukaryota; kingdom Metazoa; phylum Chordata; class Chondrichthyes; order Chimaeriformes; family Callorhinchidae; genus Callorhinchus; species Callorhinchus milii. The sequence goes on from NW_024704745.1 coordinate 20,042,566, forward strand.
TCACTAGATTTGAGCGAGAACTGTAGGTATAGTCCATACTTTACCCAAACGGACCAGGACTGCTGTGAACTGAAAAGTGTATTGTACAAGTGAGCCATGTGCATTGAAATGCTTATTTCATAAGTGATATATATTTTGGCCAGACTGGATAGGCGCTCAAAGCATTCATCCGTTGTTTGAAGGGCTTCTATAGCAGAGACTGGTCGGATGGACTCAGCAAGACCTCAAACAGTGACCTCAACAACTGAAGTCTTTCCAACAATCACACAGTGGCCAGTGTTAACTGAGGTGCCCCATGAACAGAATAGAACAATAATCGAGAAATTTCCTGGTCAAATGAAATACGTTCCGTACAGATCCTGTATGAGTCAGATTAATTCAATCCAATGGTTTTGGATTGCAAAGCCATTTAAAAGCAATGGCATATCAGGAGGTTTACAGAATCTACACAGAACTGTTCTATTCCTGTAAAAGACTTGGTTATTAGTGCCCTCCTCTTCCTGTCATCAACATAATGTTGCAGATGACCTAACTCCCTTTCTATGATGTGACGTGGTGTGTAACTACACAAAATATTCAGGGACCATATCACAAGAGCAAATGATGGCAATGAACGATTGACAGCTGGAGTTGTATGCACTCTTTTTCCACACGCACCATAGGCAAGTGCAGCTGCTTTCTTTCTCCTGCTTTTGTCTTGTTCTGTTTAGTTGCCTGTAGCAGGGAGTTGCTATAGCCAGAGGTGAGCTGCGATGGAATCGTATGACACGATCACATGGGTTTGGATGAAGAAGGCTCTTCCATTGAATCTCGTCCTTCCAAAATGCCCATCTTAATATCTTCTTGCTACAATATTAGAGCTGAAATGGGTGCTTGCGCAACTGTGCAGCCTGGTTATCTTTTACAGCTTTGGTTAGTCGCTGTGTAAAGAAATACTTCCTGGAATCTGTCTGAAAATGACACTTTGCAATCCTGTGACCTCTTATCCTGCTACCTTGATGTATCTGAAAGCATTGTTCTGGGTATGCTTTCTCAATCCCATTCAGCATCTTGTATATCTATATAAGGGCCCCTCTGAGATGTCTCTTTTCCAAGACTAAAGAGCTCCAGATCCGAGCTTATCCCTGTAACATGGGATCATCCACATTGCCCTTTTCTGTACTGCCTCTGGGGGATGGGCAGTCCTTATGCTCCGGAGACTAGAACTGTACACTATGCGCCAGATGTAACTTCGCCAGAGCCCTCATAATAATCATCCTTGTATAGCGCCTTTCAGGTCGGGAGGACGTCCAAAGCACACAAGATTCACTGTGAAGTGGAGCAACTGTACATCTGTGGGCGAACGGGGCAGCCAATTTGCGCACAGCAGTGTTCCACAAACAGCCATAAAGTGAACGACCAATTCTATTTGGGGGATTGTTGGCCAGGACACCAGAAGAAATTCCCTTCTCTTTTTTGAAGAGTGCCATGGGATCTTTAACGTCCACCTGAACAGATAGACAGGTTTAACGTCTCATCTAAAGGATGGCATCTCCAACAATGCCAAACATCCCCAGCTCTCCTTTGGAGTGTCAGCTTAGACTATATGCGTTCAAGACCTGACGTAGGGCTTGATGCCCCAATCTTCTGAGAGCTTGAGCTCAACATCTAGGGATCAGAACTGATTTGGCAATGTAGACCGGTATTGTGTTTGCTTATTGCTGCCTCCCTTTTTGGACAGGGTGAGCAATGAACACTTGTAGGTCTTTTTCAACGTCCTCCTTGATGAATTCTAACCTGTCAATGGAGTACATATACCTACTATTTTTACTACTTGTGTGCGGTAACTTACATTTATCTGAATTGAACTTTGTTTGTTTGCTCAGATACTTAGCCTGTTCAGCTCTCTTTGTAAGATCTTGGCTGCCTCCTCTGATTTCACAGTAACCCTGGTGTCAGGAGGAATGCAAACTGAAATGCTATTGCACATGATTTGAGCTGCACTGTCATTAGGCTTATTCCGCTGCATGTAATGGAGAATAGCACTCTGTATATATTGTAATAGCTCCCCTAAGGGATTCAGACCCTGTGATTTTCGATCGATGCTGCTCGCTTCATTTTTGAGGTGGGGTGGGGCAGTCATGAGGAATATAAGCTGAATGCAAATTTATATTTGGAAACAAATCGAATTGAGAAGTGTAACAATTTACTTTCTAATCCGTTCATCACCAGCCAATACTGACCAGGTTTGTTGATATCTTTGCTTATTTTAATCTTTAGTCAATGTTGGCAGTTTAGAAATACATCTCTTACTAAAACTGATTTTTTTTGAAAAAAAGTCAATAGCCTTGCTGCTCTCTACAATTATCACGTATTATAATTTGAAGAAGTCGTATGCTTTATTTGTCATCATGAGCTGCTTTTTGTGATATTTATTATAGAACGATTTATTTATTAAAGATCGGGTGTTGAAGGGGATTACAACACCACTGTTCTGCATGTAGCAAATGGGTTCAAATGCAGTACAGGAAAGTAAACTAGATGTCTCTTGTCTCTGGCAGTTTTCATGCCTCTTTCATGCTGATGGAGCAATTTAACATTGGTTCCAGCAGTGCAGAGATTCCGATTGGGAAGCTCAATTATACTGTGTTCCCTGTATTGCTTTTTCCAGGGGCTGAGCAGACCCTGCAAATGTGTAGCTAGGTGAATGCGCAGAGCAATGCTGTCGGGCATCAAATGCTGATAAATGGTTTAATGATATTAAAGGGCCAGGAATGTAGACCGCTCTGTAGTTAACATTCAAGAGCCTAAAATTATATTTTTTTAATCGTTAAAAGTTCTCTGGAATCAGCTGCGGCAACCCCAGATTTATATTGGTATGAACAAATGTATATTGATTTCATTCTGAAACCAGTCCTGGAGATGTGCTCAGGAGAGTGGCTCAGAATCAAAGCTACTTACTAAAAACTGCACTTTTAGCATCAATTCATGTGCAGTATGAATAGGACATACGTGTCCTAATTTAATTGAACTTTAGTATTTACAGCATAGAACATATGGCGCAGAGCTGCCCATAGTTTGTCATCATTTGGGCAACCAACCTTGTTCAAAAAAAACCAAATAAGAGCTGGAATGGGAGATGAACAATGGTGCAGGACGGTTACTTTCTGAGGCTGATTTAGCCACGTATAGACGGGGAAGAGTAGAGGGAGCTTTACTTCACATCAAATGTATGCTACACCCAATCCATCTGATTCTGTACCTGGGAGGAAAACATTCTATTCCTGGGTACTGAAGTCTCTCCTGTTAGTGAGGACAATATTTACAAAAAAAATCCAATGTCTTTAGTCCCAATGAAAATTCTTGTAAGTGTTTTGAATCAGTGTAGTAAATGTTGATACTTAGGTGTCCATGAAGAACACTTAAGTGAAAATGAAGAAACATTGCCTGATTTTAGACAATTCTTCTTAATGCTAAGCATTAAATCATACCAATAATGACAGCAGAACAGAAGTACAAAAATATGTTGGTTTGTATTTAAATACAGCCAATACCAGTGAACCAGTAGGTCAAAATAGCTGAGTAGTTGTTACACATTCGATGCACAAAAAATGCTTTATGAATAAGCACATTATTATGTATTTTAAATAACTATCGTCTTTTGCAAAAATGTAATTTTTAGGTTTAATTTTGTTTTAGATTTTCTTCTGTAATGTTCTATATTTTTGGATATTAAAATTCTTATTTTCAAATGTAATCTGTCTGTGTTAATTCTGGCTGAGATGTGCACAACCATTTTATACTTTAACCCAAAGGGAAGTTACTCAAACGATTTTGGCTCTTGTTCACTGGTGTTTCTCCTGTGTTAATCCTAAACAGCCTGCTGTTTTCATTAAGGGTAGCAGCTCTAAATATTAATGTGCTGTAATTTTGAAAAAAAAATCTAATCTCACAATTGCTTCCAGTAGAACTTCTTGCATACTTGGGATTAATTTGGTAATTTCTAACAGTATTCCTTAATTCAGGAAACCTTCAGTAATCACACAGAAGTACATCCGTGCTCTTGACCATCACGTTTGGGGCAGAATTCCTGCAGATCAATGTGAGATAACTCAGATTATCAGAAGGAGTACCCACTCAGATTTCCTTACTTAAGAAACCTGTTAGAAATGACCATTTTATTGGACCCCAATGTAAGTCAAATGTCATCTATTGCTGTCTAACATCTCAATTATTGTTGCCAAAATATTCAAGATATATATTGACGGCAGTACATTCTTAATTCCACTTAAAATTCCAAATCTGGGTGACATAAATCCATTCAATTTACAAGAAATATTGTACATAGCCACCTAATATTACTTGTCTGGGGGAGTTTTTTTTAAGTCAAACTAATCAAACATTGTGAAATTTCTGAACCACTTGGCTTTAAAGCCATTGTCTATTTTAGCTTGTATCAAGATTAATGCATTTTGAAATGTGAGTTAACTTTGTCTCATTTTGTGTCTGTCTGTTTCTAACAAAAAGGTTGAAATTAGCACATTGGCATGCATTTTGTGTCTAAAATTTACATCATTTGTATTTTCTCTATCTTAGAACTTCAGTCCTACTAAATGCACAGTTTATTTAACTTCATTTTTGAACCTAGTAAATGTTTTATTATTGTACAAGACAAATGTAAAAAAGTGAAATAAAATCAATGATTATTAAATGTGGTGTAAAAATTGGAGTTGTTTTTATTTTGTAATATTTTTACATAACATTTTACAGTAAAACTAAATTATTTCGTGCATATCAATGACATGTCCGTTTCAAACGTTGTTGCAAGTAAGCACAGTAGTGTTCATTTTTGGGAAAAAGTTTAATATTAATCCTTACACTTGATAGTCAAAATGTTTCTTTCAAAGTACTTCATAGTAATGTCTCTAGAAGTGTAGTGACTATTTCTAGGTAAACACAACATTCTGACCAAAAATCCCCCATATAAAAATTGGTCATTCACTTCATGCCTATTTGTGAGACATTAGCCCTGTGCCAATTGGGGATGGGAAAATAAAAGGTTATTGGTACCTCTCAACATATACCTCTTTAACCGAGCTTTCAATCATCTAACCATCCCCAGCTTCTTCAGCTCCCACCCCAGCTTGGGTGCCCAGCCAATATTGTCAGATGCTTTGAGTGTCCTTCCAGTGTGAAAGGCACAACTGTATATAAATGTAAATGGTATTGTATTGATACTCCAGGACTAAAACTACCAGCAACAACAACTTGCATTTATATAGTACCCTTCACGCCGGATAGTGGCGGACCCTGATGCCGAGCCAGGGAGAGAGGGATGCTGACTAGGCATGGTCGAAGAGGAAGGTCTTCAAGGCGCAACCTGAAAATGGGGATTACGGGGACAGGGTGAAGGGATTTAGGGAGAGAGTTCCAGTTTTGGGGCGTAGTGGCTGAAAGCACAGCCGCCGAGGGGCTGAGGGTCTGGGAGACCAGGAGGCCGGAACCAGTTGAGCGGAGGCGGCAGGAAGTAGTGTAGGGAGAGAGCAAGTTGGAGAGATGGGGGGGTGCCAGGGCATGAAGGGATTTGCTCTGTGACGGAGCCAGTGGCGTTTGACAAGGATTGGGGTAATGGACATATGGAGTTTAGTGCAGATGAGAATGCGGGCGGTGGAGTTTTGAATTAGTTGAATTTTGTGAATGGTGGAGACCAGTGAGGAGGGTGTTTGAGTATTCGAGTAATCAGTGCTCCCAGCAAAAGCAAAGGTTAATTTGTGAGTTGTTTGTCTGTGTTACAGTTGGCTCCAGTTGCTCTGAGCTTTTTTCTCACCTGATGTAGTAAACAATGAAGTATATATTAGGTGACTAGGGTATAAAATGTATAATTTGTAATGGGTTTCCTCTTTAAGTAGATTTTGTTCGAGTGGATTTCCCACAGGTCAGTGTGATGTACTTCCAGTTAAGGAAGAAGTTCCCATTTACATTCCTTCACCGTTAAGAAATCCTTAAGAAATATTCAAATTAGACCCCAAACAGAACCCTTTGTGAGACCTCAATTCCGTAATGCAGGAAATTTAAACCACTGAACATTACCACTAGATGGAGTCTGTGCTTTTTAAAACCAAAATGTGTTTTATTATATTCACTGCTGGATGATGCTGTGCAGAAAATCCAACTGTTCAGAGGTTGCTCTCAAGTTAGCAGGCCTGAGGCCTCTCACTCACATTTCCATCGTCACCCACCCTGTAGCCTCTTATTTTCTTCTTTCGCTGGTGTTATAATGCGGTTAGATTTTACTGTGGGTCAAACACTAACGTCCCAGTCAGAAGCCAGTTACTAATAAATCCAAAAGGGTAAAATATGATGATATTCAGTCTCTTACATTATTCCAAATGGTAACATTAATGTCTTTCTTGCATGTTGTAACTGCTCGGAGCTCTATAAATAAGTTCGATTTATACTGAATACAGAAAAACAGGAGAAAATAGCCATTCATACCCACTTCACTGGCACAACAATTTTTGGGCAAAATCATCCACTTGAATTAACATGGACACAGAGTAGACATCCACTCTTAACTTGTATATCCTTGAATCTATTCCCCATTTTCATATTTACCAGCATTAAATAAGTCCTGCCATTTTTCAATTGTGGATCACAAAGATATCCAGTGATGGAGTAGGAGCTTGGTACATTGCTCAAATCTGGAAGAGTGAGAACATGTGTTACTGTATTTATTAAAATAATACAGGAATATTTAATAGAGGATGGAGCTGTGTGACGGGGTGGAACTGAGTGACACTATGAATTGATACAAATACTGAGGTGCTGCTGAAATAAGGTTTTTTTTCCTGGCATAACATCAAAAACTCTCCTTGTCACAATCCTGTAAAGAAAGGCCTTAATAACCTGAATCCATCTGCCCAGTGTATGCCATCCTCATTTTCTCTGCACGCCTCCAGCATTCCAATAACACTGAGTGGGTGTTGCCTTTCCATATCCACCCAGTGATATTTAGGGCTGTAACAAGCAGGTCTGTATTTGATCTGTCCATGATGGTTTTATCAGGAAAATGAACGTTACTTCTTAATGCCATATATTTTCACCCACACAAAATATACAGTCAATTCACATTACAGTATATTCTGTGAAGCACTTTGAGATGTCTCGAAGACATTATAAGGTGATATATTAAATGCAATGATTCTTTTTTTATTATTATTGTACAACATCTCTTTGGAGTTGGTGGATACCATTAGAAGTGACATTCATTTTGCAATCAGAACCAGATTGGATGGACACACTGGAATTTCACCCATTTGTAATCCGAGTTTCGCCATGGTTTGGTGACAATATTACTCCTGGTATGTAGTACACCCTGTCATTTTTCAATATACTCCAGGTAAGCACTAAAACTGCTTCCTAAGATCCCCATCAACCCGTACCATCCCCTCCCCATCCTGCCTCGGTTCAACCTGTTGTATTTGTGAATTCCAGCTTTTTTAAAATTAAATGCACCTGAGAGATGGCAATAATAATAATAATCCTTGCATTTGATATAGCGCTTTTCACGTCGGGAAGACATCCCAAAGCGCTTCACTAAAGGAGGTTGGTTTCACTCAGTACTCAAAACTCAATAACAAAAACTTTCAATGTTACTACATGTAAGTAAATCATGATAAATAATGCAGGTAATAATAATAATAATAATCCTTGCATTTGATATAGCGCTTTTCACGTCTTCTAGACGTCCCAAAACGCTTCACAGAATATACTGTAAAGTGAATTGACTGTATATTTGTGGGCGAACGTGGCAGCCAATTGCACACAGCAATGTCCCACAAATAGTCGTAGATTGAAAATGACCAATTTATTATTTTTTTTTTGGAGGGATTATTATTAGGTGTGTGGAGTAAGGAAACTTGCCCAAAGTTTCGCCCTGCCTGGAATTGAACTCAGGTCTCTGGCTTGCAAAGTAAGTGCTCTAACCACTGAGCTACAGGACTAGGTACAGGTACAGATTGAATGAGTCAGTTGAGTTCTCTATGAATACTGTAGTGGACTATTGCACAANTTTTTTTAATGGCAGTGTATAGCGCTCTGCTGTACTCTATGTCACGGTGTCTAGAGTTGCTTAGGCATCTTATCTTTATAATAATGAATATAAAGGTATAATTTATTAATCACTGGGACGTCCTCCCGACATGAAAGGTGCTCTAAAAATTTAATTTTGTTGTTGTTGCCTTAGCTTTGTTCCCGCCGACGCTTGACTACGTGCATGCTCTGTGATACACAATGCCACTGCGCCACGGTCAGCCATCGGGGCCACCAGGCGTAACTGCATGATGCCACAGTGCTACTTTGACTCAGCAGCCACCAAGTGTAACTGCAGCAAAAACGCAAAACTGAAATACATTTTAGGTCACAACTCATGAACGACAGGAGATATCCGACAACAAATATGCCCATGTCACTCTCAGATGCAAGGCCTTTCTGATGAGGTAGAAATCATGCCTTTAGGTCAATTGGTTACTGAGATCTTTCTTGAAACGCACACACACAGACAGACATCTTTGTTTTATTAGTCTAGAAGAAGATATAGATAAACTGAAAAACCTGCACCATTCCTTTCTATTCTTGTGAAAAAAAAGTAACCGTGATGTCTGACTGCCATTGTTTATTTTCATAGCTTCCAGTGCACTACTAAAGCTTGTATACAAAAGTCAGGCCAGCAAAACAAAAAACTTCACTACAAAGGAGAGACCAAACTATCCCATATCCTGTGGGACACTGCCAATCCCTATCCTGCCTAGTTCCTGACTACTCAAAAGTCCTTGAAAAATCCTCTGACACACTAATGGCGATACACTCTGCTTAAAACCTTCAGTTATTGCCATTAATCTTCCAGCATTCCTTCTCTCCACACCTGTTTTTTCTTTCCCTGTTCATACTGTATTTTCTTTTCCTCTTCTTAAGGAATTATGAGCCCTGTTAGCTTCAATTTGAAATAATTTCCAGCATAGATTCTGACAACATCTGGCAAAATAAAATAATACTGTATAAAGATATAGCGAATTACTTTCCTGATAAAAGACTCAGGAATTTTAGCATCCACAAAAGATGGACATCTCTACAAGAATGTATTTCAATCTCGCTCATTATAAAAGTCCAATGGCAAACATAATTTTGTAAAAAGTATGTGTCAATCTAATGAACAAACGTCTAAGAATAATACTCTATTGAACAGTGCTGTACATGTGTTAAAGTTTCTCCATAATAACATGTTTTAACATTTCGCTGGTCTTAGATTTTTCTCCTGCTGTTAGCTTAAAATTATAACAATCATTGGCCTTGACTTTGTGTAAAATTGGCTGCTGATACAATGAGCTTTCTTCAATTCTACTGGGGAAAATTAATTCAAGAATGGGAAAAAAAAAGCATTTGTTGGAAATTCACCATCTTACAAGTAACAGTGTGTTATTCTTCCACCCGAGTCCTCATATATTCATCTCTTTTGTTTGTCCTGCTGACGTGAAAGGCGTTATACAAATATAATTTGTTGTTGTTGTGATACTTCTGAGGCCTGAAACCCATAACATCTTTATTTGTAAGACTATTTTGTCTTCAATTTTAAGATTGTGCAGAAATTTGAAAAATTCTTAAATTCAGTCGTCGTTTGGAAATTGGTTCTTTAAGAACCGCAGAAAAATGACCTCCAAATCCCTTGGGATCCTTTGAGTTTCCCTCTGTTTCAGTCAGCTTCTTGCGAAAGTGTATATTATTATTTTATTGAATGTTTCCGCTGGTGAGAATTCAAATATTGTAAAAGTTTTAGGCAGCTAAAGAGGAAATTTAGGTTTAAATTTAGAACAACTGTTCAGAAATAGAAGGAATGAAGTTGCATTTGGATTGTGTCTTTTCATGCCAAAAAAACATGTTACAAAAAAAACTTTTCAGTTAGGCAAACTTGGCAGACACATTGCATGTGGGAAGATCTCACAAAGAGCCATAAGGTGAATGTCCAATTCATCTGGAGGACTGTAGGCCAAGAAACACCCTTTTCTTTTTGACAGATTTTCTTTTCTAGGTTGGTCTTGAATTGCCAACCTTCTCGTCCATAGCTCAGAGTGGTATGAAATGAGCTGAGCTGACACCATTATAGCAGCAGTCCAATTGAGATTTACTGATCAAGTTGCAAATTAGATTATGTCTTATTTGTAGAACTGGGCACCGCTCAGTTTATTTAGTTGGAAAAATATGTATATCTAAGTGTTCCTGGTTTACTCGAGATGTTCCCATTTCTGTTCTTCAAGTCATGTGATAAGGTTGCGTTCTATAATGTAAGTCAAGTTTTCTCTGCGCTGGTTAGCTACCCTCTCAATCTGGTTAGTCAAATCTAACCATGAATGCAGTCAGGTTTTACATACAGTGTGCATACTCTATTTCTTGATCTGTCCTAACTTGGAGTCTCTTGTATACGCTGAGTGCATTAGTTACCGATTTTCTGGGTTGTATGTGGATGCTTCTCCACCTTTCATTTGAACCATTTTTCTCTAGTTATGTTTCCTGCACTAGTTCTGTTGCTATACTTCCTGTTGTTTTAATAAATATATTGAAATGAATAATACATTTTGGAAAAAAAACACAAAATACTGCAGATGCTGGAAATCTGAAACAAAAACAGAAGTTGCTGGGAACACTCAGCAGGTCAGGCAGCATCTATGGAGAAAGGAAAGTGAGTCAACGTTTCGGGTCCACGACCCTTGGTTAGAATTGACAAACTGTGGACCCAAAAGGAAAGTGAGTCAATTTTTTGGGTCTATGACCTCTTCATCAGAACCATTCTCAGAATCTTCCCAGCGATTTCTGTTTTTGTTTCATAATACATTTTGGGTTCAACCCAAAACAAAAGTTACTTCAATGCCAGATATAGACTGAGAAGTAGAAAATCAGATGTCCCCCTGGGTTGCTCAAAAACTGCAGTAGCTGATACAAGACAGAGATGTATCATTCTGGTTATTGTTGTACTGCTGAGTTTAAAGGTTTGCTTGGATATTGCTGACAATAGTCAGCATTGTAAGAATTCTCAATACGCATTTCCTCCAGATACAGGAGGTAATAATCCTCCAGATAAAATTAGTCAATTTCTTCATGGCTATTTGTGGGATATTACTGTGCACGAATTGGCGACTTCATTCACCTACAAATACATTACACTTTACGAAGTATCAATGTTAAAGTTTCTATATCAAATTAAAGGATTATTATTGTTACCGACTGGATATGTTTTGGGAAATAGGACTGAAGACTGAATCAAGGCCCCCAAGACTGGGTTTATATAATACATTTTAACATCAAGCAGATAAAGAGATTCCATTGAACAACATTAACATTCCATGACACACATGGCATAACACTTCAAAATCTGAATTATAAATCCCATTTTCATTCCCAAATGGTTCCACCTGCTATTGCTGAACACAATTGCATGCTGAGAATAAGGAAAGTTTGTAAAAGCCAGAGCCGATTGCTCAGGTATCCATTCAGCTCCAAGGCATGTTCCATTGATAGACATTTAGTTCACTCCATTTGCTATACTGTACAGTATTTGCTAATGACAAGGAACAACACTAGAAGAGGGTGAAACCTGAGGCAAGATTCCTCGCTCCAGACGCCTCTGTTTGTCTAGCAGTAAGTAGGAACACAGTTAGCCGTTTGGCGGATCGTTTTCCGGGAGTAATAATCAATTCAAAAAATAATAATAATGATTTGGTCACTCAATCCAAGACTGTTTGTGGGACACTGCTGTGCGCAATTGGCTGCTGCATTTCGCCCACAAAATATACAGTCAATTCACTTTATAGTCTCGTCTGTGAAGGGCTTTGAGACAACTCAACAATGTGATAAGGCCCTATATCAAATGCAAGGATTATTATTATCTAAATATATATAGATAATATACATATATATAGATATATATGTGGAGTCCTGTAGCTCAGTGGTTAGAGCACTCGCCTTCCAAGCGAGATACCTGGGTTCAATTCCAGGCAGGGCGAAACCTTGGGTAAGTTTCCTTACTCCACACGCCTAATAATAATCCCTCCAAAACAAAACAATAATAAATTGGTCATTTTTAATCCAATCCACAACTGTTTGTGGGACACTGCTGTGCACAATTGGCTGCCGCGTTTCGCCCACAAATATACAGTCAATTCATTTTACAGTCTATTCTGTGAAGCGCTTTGAGATGTCGAGAAGACGTGAAAAGCGCTATATCAAATGCAAGGATTATTATTATTATATAGCCAACAAGGTTATTCTATTGAGTGCTCACAGACAACATCCTAAATCATAGCAGAAGATCTCAAGAATGGCTAAGGGAACAGAGGAACTATGGAGTTCATTCAAGGAGGTGATTCAGAATGCATTGGACCAATGTGTACTCATGCAAAGAAAAGGTACCAAGCTTTTATTATTGAAAAAAATAGATGGAGTCCAATCAACATTAGAGTTCTGACACATTTTACATTTGGATTGGGACTTAGAAATCTTATTTTGAAATAATACTTGGTAAAATCAGTGTTATGCTGGGATCAAGTTCTCCTTGATTCAAATCTGACCATTAAACATTGATCACCATTGGGCTAAACTTTTGAGCAGCAGGGGCTCTTTACATGCACTTTATCCTGTTGAGTTGTTGTAGCTAAATGCATTAAAGCATTACTAAGCATGCAAAGTTACTAAGGGTGGTGCAGACCACATCCTTTGCAAGTAATGGTTAAAAAGAATGATCTCACTGAAACAGTATTTGTCCAGCTAGAGCTCAGTACTAACATTAGCGTTTGGGCTCACAGGATTGAGAATATGTCACTGCCTCTAAGTCTGCACCTTGGATTACTGCAGACCTCTGTGGCTTTGCCAGCCACTTTTCAAAGCCACTTTAATCTCAGAGAAACTACACTTCCCCCCTCAGCATTTCGCCTGCTTGGGATTTGAGATTTGCAATTTCCAGATGTTGTGGCATACTCACAATCCGCACAGGCTAACATTACTTTATTAATGGTACTAATATTACAGTATAATACACAAAAGGATTATGTTGAGTCATCATAGTCATGGTACCAACTGCAAAAGAGTGAAGGGCTGAGTCGACCCATCAGAATCTACTGTCAACCAATTGAGCCATCCAAGATGCCTTCACTAATACATTAAAAATAAAATATTTCTCAATCAGAAGTTTTTTGCATTAATAGTGACTTTGGGTTTGTGCATATTAATTTACAGGATTCCTGAATGGCAAATCCCATGCTTGCAAAATCTTTAAAGAGGTCAGTGTTGGTTTTTTTCTCTAAACATTTTGCCTGCTTGGGATTTAGCATTTGTAATTTCCAGATCTTGTTGCATATTCACAATCCGCCATTTGCAAACCAGGAGTTGCAATGAACACAAGAAATCCGGTGTGCAAATTAACATTTTCAACCACATTCAAGCTGATTCTCAACCACTTTTTTATGTAACAAGAAAATGCAAAAGTAACAAGAATACGTTTTGACGTCAGTTTGAAAGCCAAATATTATAGTCAGGTTGAAATCTGCTCTCAAAACACCAAAGTTGCAATTGCAAGTTAATATGAAAATCCTGTTAACAAATACTCTTTCATCATCTATTCCCTTTCCCTTGCTCAGGAGTCCAGTCAATCTCAAATGTTGAAGAGTCAGCAATCTCATTAGTGCAAAGAGAGAGATGAAAGTCCAATGCAGGGATTAATGTTTTACAGCACCCACCTCAAAGCAGCACCATAATTTCTGCTGGTCACTCGCAGGTCAGTGAAAATTATTAAAAGCAAGGAAGCTAATAAGAAACAATTTTGTAGGGAAATGCTGCAGTTTGCGTAATGATAGATTGAGAAAATCAGCACTCCTTAGGGGATTGACTGCTGCTGCTGGTTTGGCTGCTCAGAACTACTTGGTTATTTTTGGGACCCATCCTGTTAGCTTGAGGTTTTCTAATGGAGATTAATGTCCATTTCCATTATCTTTTCTGACCTGTATAAGCTGAATTGGAAATGCCTGCCTACCCTTGCCTTAGGGCAAAACGATCACAGAGGAATCGTTTCTGGGCCTCTCTCTGCCTACATAAATGCATTCAGTAAATGAAGCAAGCATGAATGAGCCAAACAGCATTACTTTCTGTAATGATTTACTGCTCCCTAGCACAGCCTGTTAAAAAAATTAAATGATCAGACGAGGATGATTGCAGTACTGTAGATACTCTATATTAAAAAAAGAGGCAAGTTTATGTGCATCCAGTTTGATTATCTGGTGAACATCGCAGACTGACTTCGGGGATGTTTCCAGTACGGGCACGTATGGGCATTTGCTTCCCATTTCTCTCTCTTCAGCTCCAACAAGATGATAGCAGCAGTGATGAGAGGAAAGGCCATGTCCAAGCAGTCTTGTGAGGTGCATGTCACAGATTAACACACTGAGTCTGAATTTTACTGGAATCACTGACCAAACGAAGAACATTTTGCTTTGAATTTTCTTGAACAGTCTCCAGATTATTGCTTTTCAGCTTTTTATAAACGAATAGATTATTATGTTTATACTGAAAAAATTCAAGCAAAAAAAATGCTGTATAATTCAAATTCCAACAGGTCTTACTTAGTCTATAGGGCTATTTTGTCTTAAAATTTAAGGTTGCTCAGAATTGAGAAAAATTCTTTAATTCAGTCTTAATGTGGATGACTGTTGTTTTAAGAACTGTGGAAATTGGCTTCCAGTCTGGGAATATTAGAGCTGTATGTACATTATTTTGAAATATTAATGCATTGTCTCATTTGGAAATACAGTAAAACCTGCATAAGTTTGATCTGTATAAAACGTATAATCACCTAGGTTGTACACCTGCCTAAGTTCCATTGAATTTCCTATTAAGTTTCACATAACTCATACTTTTCATAAGTCATATTAAATGTATGGGATAACGTATTTGAGGTTTACTGTATAGGCACTATATCTTATTTGCTTTTGTAAAATGTTATGCTAAGTGAATGTAACAGTAAATTACATTTGTTTCCCCTGCTCCTGTAGACCCACAACTGGTGGATATAAGACTGTAAGCTATTTACAATGCGTTGTGACTACTGGGACGAGAAAGGGCTGCTGAGTGGAGTGTGACCAGAATATAAGGACCTAAAGATGTGAGGTAGATTTAGAGATTGGAGACATATGGTTGTAGGCCTGAAACTTGAGCTGCTAAAGCCTCAAATATAGTACAGAAGGGAATCTGAATGTCCTGAAAGTGGAAATAATGTTTAAATTATGTATGTCTGCCTCAGGTGCTGAACATAAAGACTGAAATGTGCCTTGTTTTTATCCATATTGATTATACAGTTTATAAAGCTGGGTGAGAATTGCACGGAAAGATTTTTACCAAGCATTAAAATGAGAAATTAGTTGTATATTAAATAAACATTTATTTATACTTATATATTATGTTCAAAGGAATACCGATCACAAGAATCAGATTAGTGAACCTTCACATTTTGTAAAAAAACTTTGATAAAGCCATTTAAGATAAGTAATGATAAAAATAACCTCACTGAGTTTATTCATCAGTATTGTCTCAAAGCACTTGAGAGAATTCACTGTGAAGTCACTGTGTATTTGTAGATGAATGTGGCAGCCCATCTGCACACAGCAATGTTCCACAAACAGCCATGAAACAAATGACCAATTTTATTTGAAGGTTTGTTAGCCAAGACACTGTGAGAAACTGCCTTGTCTTTTCGAGTAGTGCCATGGGATCGTTATCGTCCACCTGAACAGGCACACAGGACACCTTGGTTTAAAGTATCATCAAAGGATGACACTTCTGACAATGCAACACTCCTCCAGCAGCTCTGCTAGATGAGTTGTTTTTATCACAAAATGTGTGAGTGTTTGTTTTCCTCTCAACAGCTCTATTGTTACCCTTCATATTTCACAAAACAAACAGCGATTCACAACCAAGACCCAGCACAATGAAAGTCATACATTGCATGGGGCCCAGGATCATAAATTCACATGTCTCAAAACAATATTAAATAGAATTGAATGTCACAACACAGAGACAATCCATAACCAAACCTAAGAAATGTCAGGCCGTGCTCTATTAAAAAGCGTCGTCAATTTTTATTGCTCTTTGCAATTGTAGATGGTGAAGTCAAGATTCTAACAAAAATTGCTACAATCTTTGGTTTAGTTTTAGCGCTGTACACAGTTATGACTGCATTTAAAATGAGTGCCCCGAGATACTACTTGGTTAAAGTTGCTGGGTTAATTTTCTCATTTAATTTTAGAAACTCAACAGAAGATCGGAAGTAACTGTTTGAATGTATTCCAATGAATAAAGGGGAAATAACTATGAATATTGCATGGTCTAATGATGCCTGACTCAACAGTGAATGCAAATTATTAAAATGTGTTCCTATGCTGTATATTCTTGTGAAGCAACAGTTTTTAATAGCATTAAACTCAAAAATATTCAAAAATGCAGCTATGTTACTCCTGATTCATTTTTTGCAGTGTGGAGACTGCCTTCCAAAACTAACAATGCTTGCTGTGCACTTGGCTAGCACTGTGTTAGAAAATCCATCTAACACATGGCAACCTCTGCTTTCAGGCCATCTGCTTGTTCCTGTCATCGGCTGAGTGAGATATTTTACTTCCATTCCACACAGAAGTAGATCTCTCTGAAATATGGTTCAAAGAGACTGCGGTGTTCACCCAGGCAAGAATGTTCTCCCCTTTTTTATATAGGGGAAAGTTCCCAACAGTATGAATGATTTTTTTTTAAAAAGCTACAAGTAGAATGACAATTGTTTTTGTGTCTTTAAGTGAGGGGATTGTCTAACACCATCATAAACCACAGTTTGGTCTTTTCTTCCTCCACTTCTTCCTGTTTCATCAATGAGGTTGGATTTGCTTGCTGCAAGCACATACTTTCCAGTTGGAAAATAAATAACTGGGGAATCTACACATAAACGTGCACATAATTCTAACTATACACACACTTATTTCTCTGGAATATTTGAACTATAAATCACCCTGGTTGCCTCTGATTACACCAGTGAGTCAGTGTTTGTGCAGGTGTTAAATCTCTCTTTGAAAATGAGCATTTCAGTGAAAGAACAAGTAGCCATGACATCAACAGAAGCACAATCTATTTCTTCACTACTTGCTGATATCTCTAGGTCTCTGTTGCCCAAACCGCTCTCACTTTGTATTTTATAGGAGTTGGAAATACAGCAAAATGCATATATATTCTGTGAAGCGCTTTGAGACATCTAGAAGACGTGAAAAATTTAAACTCATCTTGTTCTTCAGGTAGGTTATTATTTAGACAGATGAGACTTATGTGAGATTTACTGTATTTTAAATCACTAGCTGGGTAGACCATTGCATACAGACGGAGAAGGGAATAGAGAGATATGGGATTAGAAGTGGTGGAGACTCATATGATTTATAAACACGGCAATGTTATGTGTTTCGCTTTACTTTACAGTATATTCCGTGAAATGCTTTGAAGACGTGATAAGGCAATAACAACAATAACAAGATTACATTTTATAGCGCCTTTCACGCCGGGAGGACGTCCCAAGGCGCTGGACAAAGTACAACATTTCAGACCCGAGCTGTACAATATCAAATGCAAGGATTATTATTATTACAACTATAATAATAATTCTGGCATTTCATATAGCCCCTTTAACATCTTCAGCTGATCTGTTATTCAATAATTGTTTATTTCCTTTCCTTCAGTTTCAATGTCTTTTGATATCTTAATAAGACCACAATCCATGATGATTTCTCCAGTTATTCAAAATTATGTCAGCTGCCTGGTCTGGCTGAGACATGCCATATTCTGCTCTTTGTTCCCACTCACAGTAATAAACATTTCCACTGCTCCGGGATTTCATCTCTTCCACGTTACTTTCTGTGAATAGGAGTTATTGTGCTTTCTTTGTTTCCTTTTATTTACCCTGAGTTTTGCTTTAAATTTTTCATCTTTCTGTCTTTTCCTATTTGATCTTGATTTTTTCTTACAATTTTGGTTCTTTTTATTTTCCCCTTCCTGACCTGTGTGTCCTTTCATTTTAAAGTTCACTTGGTAGCTACTCTGATTCCATTTTACTTCCTCTTCTGTTACTCAGTTCTCTGCAATACTAGCTGGTCTCTTTCATAACAGTTGAAATATCAGCCTTGCCAATCTTCTAATGATTGACTTTAGTTTATAGGAAACAAAATTCAGTGTCTTGAATTTTAATCATTGTAGCATCATATTCCAAGAAAAATTAATAATTACAAAGTAAATAATTGCACAGTAATAACTAGAATAATGCTAAAATATGCAACCGACTAGAAAATGAGACATAGCAAGGTTAACTGAAAAGTTATTTCTCTTTTAAGGCTGGTGTGACTGTAAACCAACTGGTCTGCATTTAAAATAATAATCTTTGAACTTTATCAATAATGTGAGAACTACCATCTAATTAACACATCACACTTCATAATATTTGCATTATTCCTTGTATCTGTCTTAAAAATATTTTCACTATTTGTATGTATGTCTTAATGATTTAAATTAAACCAAAAAATATTTTGTCGTGGGGTATTGTCGTTGCTATTTCATTGTTCTTCAGGGCCCCATTGTTTTGAAGACTCTTTGAATTCTGTGGCTCTACACTACTGTTTTGCCAACACACGTAACTGCTATGAGTAAATGTGGCACACAGGTTCTAACTCAATGAGGGTAATTGACTCAATGGTGGAAGACAGATGTGCTCACTGGGCCGTCCATGTACCTTATGAGGATGTCCTCTGTCCTCCTCATAAAGTACAACTAAAATGCACAAATGTTATGAGCTAGGTGCATTGGGAACAAATATCCGCCCGGATCGGAGTCAGGCTTCATCACTGTTAAGCGCTCTGAGATGCTACCCTGCGTGGAGGGAGCTATATAAGTGCAAGTTGTTGTATTATTGTTGTATCAATTATTTAAGTCCTTCTTCTTCTGATTTTTTGGTTCAGTTAAGCTATTATTTCATTCTGAACTTTCTTATTGGAGTTCCTCTTTGTACCTACCTGAAGAACAAGATGAGTTTAAATAATTTATATTTGCTTACTAGAGTCCCTCCTTGTATCTACCTTTATACCTTGTTAATATCCTATTGAAGGCCGGTTACCTAAGTAATATTTGAAAGAAGTTTAGTAATGAGTTGTACAGAATTCAGATATTTGATTTATTAACTGCCCTCCAGATAACTTCACTTTGTTTATTGAGTGAACAACTGAGCCATACAATTATTTGTGTGAGTTTTTCAGTGAGTGTCTGCAGGCCACTCGTCTGTAGAGGGAGTCATAACCGAGTCTGATATTTCCCAACCAGTTGCCACACACATGCACAAACAATTGAAGGTGATATAGAGATACAAAGAGCATGGACCTTTGCTGGTTTTCCCCTTCTTAACACCGGGAAGGCAAGAGTCTATTTACCTTTTCCATGCAACCCTGGCTGAGTCCAGCAAACTCAGTATGGTTGGGGTCAAACCAGTGAGTCAGTTAGCTGCAGTTTTCCGCCACTGCCTCTCATCGCAGGCCGCCGACACCATCATCCATGCGTTCATCATATCCAGGCTCAACTATGAAAACTCCCTGCTTGTTGGCCTCCCCAACTCCTCCCTCTACTCCTCCCCACATCAGGCTCTGCAACCCTATCACCCCCATCCTCGCCCGGCTCCACTGGCTTCCCATCATTCGGAAGGTACAGTTCAAGATCCTGGTCTTCACCTTCAAAGTCCTCCATGGCCGTGCACCTCCCTACCTCTGTGACCTCCTAACCCCTTACCAACCTGTCCACTCCCTCCACTCAGTGGGCTCCAGCCTGCTTCACTTCCCCTGACTTGCCTGCTCCACCATTGGCGGGCAGGCCTTCAGCCACTGGAACTACATCCCACAGTCCCTCTGCCTCACCCCCTCCCTTGCCTCCTTCAAGACCCGTCTCAAGACCCTCCTACCCCTACCCTCCCTCCAACCCTCCTGATCCCACCCATCAGCCCTGGTGCGGATCCCTTACTGCCCAGCCCCTTGGGACATCCCGCTGACCTGAAAGGCGCTATGCAATTGGAATTTGTTGTTGTTGTTTTCTCCACTACACTATTGTGGTTGCTCCTGATTTAGCATTCTTGATAATACTTCCAATGAACTATTATCACACAGATTTCTTATTTTCCAATAGAAATGCATTTCTTGGGCTGTTCTTTTTCTTGTACCAATGTGTCTTGCTTCAGATTTTCCACATTCAGTTCTTCCTGCCTTTTTTTTGTTAGCTCATCCTCATTTCTTTAAATGACTACAATCTCTCTATCTGCCTAAAGTAGTTGTTTAACAATATTCTTACTAACATTGTCTTTCTGCACATCATATTGTATGAACTCTGCAAACAAAGATCTCAAAACCACTAGTTATTAACCTAGAAAGAACGTTGTCCATTTATTTTCTGTAGCTTTTTACTCAAATCATTTTCTTTTTAATTTAGATACCTATTTTGTCATTCATGCTGGGAGCTTTAACCTTTAGAAGCCTCACTTTATCAAATGTGCTTCTTGATAATGATAATAATACTTGATTTGATATAGCGCTTTTCATGTCTTCTAAACATCTCAAAGCGCTTCACAAAATATACTGTAAAGTGAATTGACTGTACATTTTGTGGGCGAAACGCGGCAGCCAATTGCACACAGCAGTGTCCCACAAATGGTCATGGATTGAGTGACTAGTTTTATTATTGTGTTTTTTTTCTTGGGGGATTATTATCAGGCATGTGAAGTAAGGAAACTTGCCCAAGGTTTCTCCCTGCCGAGAATCGAAGCCAGGTCTCTTGCTTGTGAGGCGAGTGCTCTAACCACTGAGCTACAGGACTCCACAAGGACTCTTGATATCAGTTGTCTGCCTAATGTGTGTCAGCTCAGCTCAGTGGTAGCATGCTTGAGTCAGAAGGTTGTGGGTTCAAGTCTCACGTTGGGACTTGAACTCACATTATCTAAGATGACACTCCAGCACTGGGGGGGATGTTGCACTCCAGCACTGGGGGGGATATTGCACTCCAGCACTGGGGGGGTTGTCCTTCAGATGAGACCTTAACTGCCTATTCCGATGGCACTGTTTGAAAAGAGAAGGGAGCTTCTTCCGGTGTCCTGGCCAACAATCCCAAATAAAATTGATCACTCACTCAGTGGCTGTTTGTGGAACATTGCTGTGGGCAATTTGCCTACAAATATACAATCACTTCATTTCACAGTAAATCTTGTGAAGCGCTTTCAGTCGTCCTTCCAACGTGATAAGGCTCTATACCACATGCAAGGATTATTATTACTATTAATGTCATTTAATGGTTCTAAAACCATCCCGACTGCACTTTTGAAAGGTTTCCATAAGACAATGATAGTCCCGTTAAATGTTCATAAATGTTTTCTCCCATTACCAATATTGGACTAATCATTCTGTCATCTTTTGTGAATTAGAAATAAAGTTGTTTTCCTTCTCAGGTTGCTTTCCTGGCATGTATTCCATCTGATCAAAATGCCCTAACAATAAATATTTGATACTTTGTTTCTTATATGTGAATACTTTCTGAATCTCAAAACTTACCTAGTTTCGTAAGTTAGTATGTGGACAAATTCCATAAACAATGATGTGAGGAATACATTCTTTACCTTTCGTGTTTATGTAATGTATCCCTTAAAGAACATTTTAAACTCTGCTAACTTTGTACATAAACTTTAGAAATACTTTTAGTCCGTCCTGCTGCTATCAACAAGCTGGATTTCTATTTACTTATTCTTTCTGATGCTCACTGTACTTGCTCCAAACTTATGTTTATGTTATTTTCAGACTCCACAGCTTGCTGTTTCCTCATCTTTTAAAGCAAAAGAAAATCAAATTATATAGAACTTTACAGCACAGAAATAGATAATTTGTTCACCTGTGCCGATCTTTATTCTCCATATAATCCTCCACTTCTCCAATCCCCTCTCCTATATCCCTCTATTCCCTTCTCTTTCATATAAGTTTCCACTTAAATACGTTCCTGCATTTTGCATCAACCAGAGCTTCAGGCAGTGAGTTCCACATTCTCACCAATCTCTGCTTAAAGAAGTCCTTCCTAAATTTCCCTTTGCTTCATGTACTTTTGGTTATATGGGGACTTTGAATAAGTCACCATTCAGATTCCTTAAAGAATCTTAGAAATCGACACAAATTAAGACCCCAATTGACATTCTCTTTTGGATTTATTTTAAAATCCATCCAACAATTGCTTCACTAATGTCTTAGCTATAATGAATTAACACAGAAAAGATATTTGACCCAATGAATGTTATTTCTGATGGCAATAAATAATTGGAAATGCAGTCGACTGTTCCTGATTTACGTAATCTCGTGAAGAACATAAAACATCCACAAAATTCACAATTGATATTGTTTCATTTGTTGACAAGCTGTGCAACTGTGGTTTATTAAATAACCTGGTTAATATCCTTACTTTACAGGAAGATTCAACAGTCTGAGACGATACTCTGCGTGAAGGGTGCTAGATTGTTTTTGTAATCTGTTTATGTAAAATGTAACTAGGTTTTTTAAAAACAATATCCACTCTGTGATTAAATCATTTTGGCTTTAATGCTCTAAAAGACTAAACTAACAGCTGCCAAATGTTTCTAACATTTTGAGAATGCAGTCACTCTCATCACTGTAAATCCTATGCCTGATATTTCATATACTGTAACATTATTTTTATAATGATAGAAATTTGTGAATGAAATCTTCCAATACTTGTTTTAAATGGGGGAGGTAGGGTGAAGGAGGGGTAGAGGCTTCGGTTCTGCCTTGGTATATTAAATTTCTCAGAGGTAATATTACTGATTACCAACAGTAGATGGAGATATAGGCAATATAAACAAGTAATGTGATATTAAAATACACTATTGTGAAAGATAGGAACACCTGTTTTAAGTTTAAAGCCATACATTGTGCTCAGTTTCCTAATCTCAGATGGGATACCAATAGAAGTTGCTACTATTGACAACAAATGAGGCAAAGGACCACCTTTCCCTGTATCTCATTTGTCATTTGGTGATATGTCCTGACTATTTTAAATAATGTTGACCTTTGGGGGAGTGCCATGGGCATATTTGTTTTGGGGGTGTCTCCTATCATTGATGAGCTAAACAAGCTCATCACACATGTATGGCAGTTTTGCTTAAGGTGTGCGCATCAGATTTATGGCATATATTAAATGATTTGTGAGTGGTATCACTGAAATCTACATTCCATATTGGATCCTTTGGTTGCAAGTGTAGCTGCAATGGGTACAGCTAGTAACATATATGCATAAACAGATTAAGAATTATTTTCAGAAAGCAATGCCACTCATAAGATTAATGTCACGAGTTCAAGTGTTGCTGCGATTCTGAAATTGATCTATAAATCTTTAATAAGAAATGGTTTCTCAGATCACGGATTGCCATCCATTTTTATTACGAAAGCTACAAAATTGTTTCCATAACTCGTGATTTAGAAAAATATTCCTGGAATGGATTATAGCTTGGCAGCCCATTAACATGACTGCTACCTTTACAGTCCAGATGGTGTTCTTTTATCAATCTAGACTTCCTCTTAGATATTGTATTTTAGATGCATTTTGGAGCCTTCTATGGTGGTGGGCGGGGGGGAGGGGAATGCATGTGGTCTTTATTTTTACAATTGGTGACCAAGGATGCCTTGAAACTTCAAAAATATAAACAGGGAACCAAATGCCATTTTCTTTGCTTACTACTTCTGAAGAGTACTAATTATTAAAGGAGAAGTAAAGTTGAGGGAAGTACTTACCGCCGATTTTGAAATAATTGTGTTTCAAAGGTAGTAGCGACCCATTTCTGTTCAACTTCTTAGCTAAGCCACTGTCACTAATGGAGAAGGGTTGTACTCTTTCCAGAATAACTGCATGCATCAATGGGATACTGTCTGGGAGCTCCTCTGAAGCCACCAACCACTGTTATACGATGGATAATGAGATATTGCTTTTAAAACTATTATATTCTGAGAGAGAAAAGATTTGAATGGTAAGCACTTCCCCTCAATTAGTTTCCTTCCTCTTTTAAGATTTTCATTGAATTAGCATAATAATATTTAAATTTGAGCTGTGATCAAACCATCTGTGTCTCTTCATTTTTGGGTGTAACCCTATGTCACAAGATTTCTGATCATAGGTCTATTTCACAAATAACTTGATTACTGCATACCGCACTATTCCAACAAGTGCCCAATTCCAAGTGCCCCGATTTTGGTACATAGTCCTTTCTCACAAGTACCTTGATTTCTGCATGTAGCCCGATCATGCAGCCACCAAACTAACCTACCCACTCTCTTTGCTCAGCACACACCGCTTTATGTTCCTCACCCTACCCACCCACCATTGGCAGTCGAGCTTTCAGCCAATCTACCCCCATTCTCTGGAACTCCATCCCTCAGATTCAGACCCTGATTTCTGTATATAGTCCTATGTCACAAATGACCCTAATTTCCGAACATCTCACAATTACCCCAATAAGGCACAGCTTTATCTCAGGTATCCCTGATTTCTCTATTTTTCCAGCGTTGAGTGTATCAGACAGTGTTCCAGCATGGGGCTTGAACCCACTGTATTCTGACTCAGAGGCAAGAGTGTCACTGTACTAACTCAGACAGACTGATATAGCTCTAACACTCAAGGGGGGAACCAAGCAAAGATGGCAAAATTATGAACCAACAGTGATCAGTTGACATCCATGTCGTCCAGTTCAAAAAAAGAGGATTGGGCTGGCAAATTATATTTTTAATAAGAAATATGAACTTAACTGAGATTGTCAGATGTCAAGTCCTAAAGTCCAACCTTTCAACCGCACAAATGTAATGGTTTGTTGAAGTTCATATGTTTGAGATTTAAGGGACAAATATTTCCTAAATTGTCATGGTTTGTTAAATTCAAAGAATGAGAAGGGTTTTCAAGGGAAAACCTGTATAGGGAAAGCACTTCATTGTGAGGAGGAAATGAAACTGGGATACACATTTCAAACAAACACCAATTCTGCACAGAGCAACATGAAACTAACCTGTATTTTGAAGCAAGCTTATCTTGAAATCAATCATATTTTGAAATTGGCAATCTAGTGTTTTTTCTGGTTTTTTTTTCATCTCATACTCAATCCTTTACATAAAGTTTACACGATGTGCTATTTATTCATTATTTTATCTTTAGCAATTTATTTACTAACAATTATAATTGGAAAATATACAACTAAGATTATTGTTATTTTCGTAAGGACGAGACTATGAAACCAAATCTTGTTTTGTAAATTATCCATTCCAAAAAGTAAACAATAAACCTGAAACCAGACAACTGTAATAAATTGGACACTCACACTCTGGGGTCCCCAAGCCTTGGCTCTTGTCAACCTACGCCTAACTCTTTGGAATTAGGTAAGCAGGATGCATCCTTCCAGGGAGAGAGTGCACATTCCATTCCAATAAACATCTCTGGAATTTCCATTTATATGGAAATCAGTTTGGTGTGGATGCTCTTAAACATTGTGATTGCACATGTAACAGACACCTGGCTGAAAAAAAATTAGGAGAGGGAGTTATCAAAAAATCCAAGTTCTAAATTGGATGGATAAACTAGAAAGACCGATGGTCTACTTCTGGCTGATTTTGTAACTGATATAAAACACCATATATCCATGCACTGATTACATAACGGACCATCCGCTTTGGGGACTCTGACGCAGAAAACATGTCAAATGATGTTGGGAATTTTTATGATGTATGCACATGTGGTTGAAGTGATTTTAAAGAAGTGGAACTGTGAATAGGTAGTGCAGGTACGTATAGATCCAGGATCTGGATAAATACAGTTTAGAAAGAGAAACATACACAGACCAAAAAGCAGAAGATTAGAAAACAGACAGAGAAGCAGAAGATTAGTGAGAGAGAAAAACAAGAGGCAGAGGATTTGCGAGAGAGAGAAACAGACAGAGATTATAGAGAGAGATACAAACAAGAAAAGGATGTTTCTCCTCAGGTCCTGACCAACAATGCCCCAGATAAATTGATCATTCACTTCATGGCTGTTTGTGGGACACTGTGTGTACACATCGGCTATTGCACACACCTACAAAAAAAACACACAATATTCACCAATTGGCCATGAATATTTTAAAC
>NW_024704745.1:21331237-21380397 GCF_018977255.1 Callorhinchus milii
GCGTGTGTGAGGGTTTCGGTGGTCCGCGGTGTGAGATAATGTTGGAGCTGGGCGACGTTGCAGAGGTGGGGGAAGGCAGAGCAGGTCATGGTGCAGATGTGGGATCGAAAGGATAGTTGATGGTGAACAGGAACCCAAGGTTGCAGACTGGCTTAGCATGGTGGTGTATGTAACCATGAAGGTGCAACCATGAATAGTATGGAGTCCTGTAGCTCTAATGATTAGAGCATTCGCTTCTCAAACGAGAGACCTGGGTTCAATTCCCGGCAGGGCGAAACCTTGGGCAAGTTTCCATACCCCACACGCCTAATAATAATCCCTCAAAAAATAAACAATAATAAATTGGTCACTTCAATCCACGACTGTTTGTGGGACACTGCTGTGCGCAATTTGGCTGCCGCATTTCGCCCACAGTCAATTCGCTTTACAGTATATTCTGCGAAGCGCTTTGAGACGTCTAGAAGACGTCTAAAGTTCTATGTCAAATGCAAGGGTTATTATTATTATTATTATTATGAATGGTGATGCTGTCAACGCCTGAGGTGAGAAGATGCTGATGGGAGCCAATCAGGAGAGCCTCGGTCCTGTTGACATTCAACTGAAGAAAGTTAGCTCTCATCCAGGACTTGATGTCTGACAGACATTCTGGATTATTATTATTAATGTGGGACAGACAGACAGAGGGAGACTGAGAGAGACTGATATCCTCCCACAGGAGTCCTCTCAGCTGAGTATAGATAAAGCCGAAATGTCTGTCTGTGTGTCTGTCTCTGTGTCGAACTGCATTCCATATTGGACCCTGTGGTTACAAGTGAAGCTGCAACGGTTACAACTATTTGTGAATAATAGACATGGAGGGAAACCACGAAGTAAACCAGGAAAGGGAAAACTTTTACAAGAGGAGAAGAAAAACATAAAAACAGAAAGTTGGACAAAAGGAGACATTTGGAAGGAGGATAAAAACCCAAGATCGTATTGGCTTAAAAGTGATAAAGGATAAAGGATAAAGTGATAAAGAAAGTCATGGGAAATACGCCAAAGAAGGACAGAGGAAGAAAAAGAAGAGCAGATCCGAATATTCTAGAAACATCAAGAACCACCAGGTCAGGAAGACGAGTAAAACCAACAAGGAGAATAATTAAATAAGACTGAGCCACAAAGAAAAAAATATGAAGAAACCAAAAAGGGAATAATAATAATAATAATAATAATCCTTGCATTTGATATAGCGCTTTTCACGTCGGGAGGATGTCCCAAAGCGCTTCACAGAACACACTGTAAAGTGAATTGATTGTATATTTGTGGGCGAACGCGGCAGCCAATTGCGCACAGCAATGTCCCACAAACAGTCGTAGATTGAAAATGACCAATTTTATTATTGTTTATTTTTTGGGGGGGGGATTATTATTAGGCGTGTGGAGTAAGGAAACTTGCCCAAGGTTTCGCCCCCTGCCTGGAATTGAACTCAGGTCTCTCGCTTGTAAAGTGAGTGCTCTAACCACTGAGCTACAGGACTCCACGTGATATTGGATACCCTTTAAGAAAATAAGGACCAATGAAAGGGGATCAGGAGATAGAAAGCAGGAAGCGTGGAGAACTGACCAGAGGGTTTTTGGTTGGATTGTTTGATTTGTAACTTGTGAACTGAGAATAAGATAGATTTCTACACATGGAGTGTTGTGAACACAACAGATTGTTTGTATGAGAGAAACTCCTTTCTCTTGTTGAATAGTGCCATGGGATTTTCAACATGCTTTCCCTTTCTCCTCAACTCAGTGTCAAACTCTGCCACAGTTAAGCACTCGGAGACACTACCCGGTGTAAAGGGAGCTATATAAATGCATATATAAATATATAAATTAATTTGATGTAGCTTTTCTGTGCAATGGGCAAAAGCAACACTGTACAGAATGATAAAAACAAGTGCTGCAAAAGCATATAGCAGCACCAGGTGGCAGCTGTTCAACTTGCACTTAAGGAAAGTACCACTTATTTCTAAATGGGCTTTCCTCTTGTCTGTGTTATTTTGGTGAAGGTAGAACTCCCCTGGCCAAAGAAGAGCACATTAAAAATGACATGAAAAAAGTTAGAAACCCTGGGCAAAAACTCAGCATGTACCGAATCTTAGGTGTAGAATAACTTTGAAGGTATATGATCGGTTATATGGAGACGAGTATTGGTAAAAAACTGAATTGCAACTCCCTCTCCATTCGTGTGTTACACAACTTAGTATTGTGTAAGGAGCACATTTAAGCAGCGCAAAGTTATGGAATTAGGTCATCAAGTGATTTATGTAAGGGTGAAGTAATAAAAAGCTCAAAGCGCTTCACAGAATTTACTGTAAAATGAATTGACTGTGGGGACGACATAAGGCGCTATATGAAATGCAAGGCTGATTATTATCAGCAGGAGTTGTTGTGTGAGCTGTAGGGCCTGGCAGGCAGGCAGGCAGGCAGGCAAGGCAGGAGCTAATGTGTAGAGCGGCCACTGAGTCAGAGTAGCGAGGGAGGGAGCGAGAATCAATCAAATAAGTGACGTGTGCACTGTGAAGGAGGGCGTAGGGAAATGAGGTAAGAGGCAGCAGCAGAAGCAGAGGGAAAGCAGCGAGCAGCAGGCAGGCAGGCAGGCAGGCAGGCAGGAGTGCGGGGGAAGAGGGGCGAGAAGGGGGTGTGTAGGGCAAGGAGGGTGTGTGGCAGCTGACCGTGGGGAGGGAGGTGTAGAGACTGCACACGGGCGTTGGGGGTGGGGCTGTCTGTTTATGGGGAGAAACATATGAAAGCTGAGGCGAGGAGCGGAGGCAGTTGTGGAGGGGACAGGGAGTGAGAGCCTTTATCGCTTCTCGGCCTTTTGGCTAAGATCAAGTGTAGTATCTGTTCTTATCAGTTTAATATCTGATACGTCCCCTATCTGGGGACCATATATTAAATTGATTTTTGGAGCAGGGAGATGGAATAGGGGCTTGCTCCGTCCACTCCACGCATCGACCTGGTATTGCAGTATCTCCAGGCACGGTGCACCTCCCTCGGGAGATTGCAAACAGTGACAAATAGACAAATCCTCACCCTCCCCACTGAGTGACAACTTTGTTGGGATTGTGTGTATGTTTGATCATAACCATCACTGCATTTGATGTAGCGCCTTAACACATTGTTGAGATGTCTCAAAGCGTTTCACTGATTGGATTGTAAAGTGAATCACCAGCTCTATCAAATGCAACAACAACAACAAAATTACATCTGTAAAGCGCCTTTCACATTCGGAGGACGTCCCAAGGCACGGTGTTACGGATCTGAGCTGAGGGTGGAGGGCAGGGAAATTGAAAGCACGGTTGAAGAGGAGGGTCTTGAGGGTGGCAAGGGAGGGGGCGAGAGGGAAGGACTGTGGGATGGAGTTCGAGACGATGGATGCAGAGTGGAGAAAGCCCACCTGTCGATAGTGGGGCAAGCAAGACGGGGACGTGAAGCAGGCCAGAGCCCGCTGAGTGGAGGGAGCGAACAAGGTTGTAGGGGTTTAGGAGGTCGCAGAGGTAGGGGGGAGCCAGACGGTGGAGGACTTTGAAGGTGAGGACCAAGATCTTGAACTGTATCCTCTGTGTGATGAGAAGCCAGTGGAGTTGGGCAAGGATGGGTGATAGGGTCGTGGAGCCTAGTGCGGAATAGGACACGGGCTGCAGAGTTTTGGATGATCTCCAGCCTGTGGAGGGAGGAGTTGGGGAGGCCGACAAGCAGTGAGTTTGCATAGTCGAGCCTTGATGTAATGAAGGCGTGAATGAGGGTTTCGGTGGTCTGCTGTGTGAGACAGTGTCGGAGCTGGGCGACGTTGCGGAGGTGGGGAAGGCAGAGCAGGTCATGGCGCAGATGTGGGATCGAAAGGATAGTTGAGGGTGAACAGGAACCCAAGGTTGCAGACTGGCTTAGCATGGTGGAGTGCACAACCATGAATGGTGCAACCATGAATAATGTGGAGTCCTGTAGCTCAATGGTTAGAGCACTCACCTCTCAAGCGAGAGACCTGGCTTCAATTCCTGGCAGGGCGAAACCTTGGGCAAGCTTCCTTACTCCATATGCATAATAATAATCCCTCAAGAAAAAAGACCCAATAATAAATTGGTCACTTCAATCCACGACTGTTTGTGGGACACTGCTGTGCGCAATTTGGCTGCCGCATTTCGCCCACAGACAATTCACTTTACAGTATATTCTGTGAAGCGCTTTGAGATGTCTAGAAGACGTGAAAAGTGCAATATCAAATGCAAGGATTATTATTATTATTATGAATGGTGATGCTGTCAACGCCTGAGGTGAGAAGATGCTGATGGGAGCCAATCAGGAGAGCCTCGGTCCTGTTGACGTTCAACTGAAGAAAGTTAGCTCTCATCCAGGACTTGATGTCTGACAGACATTCTGGATTATTATTAGTAACAACAACATATTACATGTATATAGCGTCATTTCATGTCGGGAGTACGTCCCAAGCAG
Source organism: Callorhinchus milii (assembly GCF_018977255.1). Taxonomy (NCBI): domain Eukaryota; kingdom Metazoa; phylum Chordata; class Chondrichthyes; order Chimaeriformes; family Callorhinchidae; genus Callorhinchus; species Callorhinchus milii. The sequence continues at coordinate 21,335,716 of NW_024704745.1, forward strand.
CTACACTGATAGGATGCATAATAATAATAATAATAGTAATCCTTGCATTTGATATAGCGCTTTTCATGTCTTCGAGACATCTCAAAGTGCTTCACTGTGAAGTGAATTGACTGTATATTTGTGGGCGAAACGTAGATAAGTTATTATTTGTTATTGTTAGTTTGGCAGATAAATAATAATAAATATTATTTATTATTGTTAGTCAATTGTTGGATACATAAATAAGTAATGATTTTACGAAAGCACACACCATTCAGAGAGATACATCTATATTCTACAACAAATATGTGGCAATTTTCTGGTTGTCATGGGAGCTGGAGTCCTCTCATGTGGGACAGACAGACAGACAGAGAGAGGGAGACTGAGAGAGACTGATTGTCCTCCCACAGGAGTCCTCTCTGCTGAGTATAGATAAAGATGAAATGTCTGTCTGTGTGTCTGTCTGTGTGTCAAACTACATTCCATATTGGCCCCTGTGGTTACAAGCGAAGCTGCAATGGTTACAGCTATTAGTGAATATACAAAGTTGAATGACACAACATCTGAAACTAAAGCGGAAATTGCCAAGGATATCTTTGCCTGGCCAGGAATACCAAGGGAAATGATTAGTGATCATGGGCCCCAATTTTCAAGCAAGGAGTACAAGACATTACAAGCCAGTGGGAGAAAAACCACACAACAACTTCACCGGGGTATCCCCAATGTAATGGTCTGGTGAATTGCGAAATACAGACGATAGAGAAAATGTGGAAGACAGACAACGCAAAGGCAGATAAGCACCTGGCAATTCTGGCCTACAGAAACACGCCGAACGACAATGAAGGACATTCACCAGCACAAATACTGATGTCAATACAGTTAAGAGATTTATTAATCTCAGACCAAACACAATTGAGACCTCAGATACAACACAATAGAAATGGAGGGAAACCACAAAGTGAACCAGGAAAGGGAGAACTTTTGCAAAAGGAGAAAAAATACCAAAAACAGAAAGTTGGACAAAAGGAGACATTTGGAAGAAGGATAAAAACCCAAGATCATATTGGCTTAAAAGTGATAACAGAAAATATATAGCAGAAAGTCATGGGAAATACGCCAAAGAAGGACAGAGGAAGAAAAAGAAGAGCAGATCCGAATATTCTAGAAACATCAAGAACCACCAGGTCAGGAAGACGAGTAAAATCAACAAGGAGAATAATTATATAAGACTGAGACACAAAGAAAAAAATATGAAGAAACCAAAACGGGAGTGATATTGGATACCCTTTAAGAAAATAAGGACCAATGAAAGGGGATCAGGAGATAGAAAGTCCTGTAGCTCAGTGGTTAGAGCGCTCGCTTTGCAAGCGAGAGAGCTGAGTTCAATTCCAGGCAGGGCGAAACCTTGGGCAAGTTTCCTTACTCCACACGCCTAATAGTAATCCCTCCAAAAAAACAAAACAATAATAAATTGGTCATTTTCAATCTACGACTGTTTGTGGGACATTGCTGTGCGCAATTGGCTGCCGCATTCGCCCACAAATATACAGTCAATTCACTTTACAGTGTGTTCTGTGAAGCGCTTTGGGACATCCTCCCGACGTGAAAGCGCTATATCAAATGCAAGGATTATTATTATTATTAAAGCAGGAAGCGTGGAGAACTGACCAGAGGTTTTTTGGTTGGATTTGTAACTTGTGAACTGAGAAAACGAAAGATTTCTACACTTGGAGTGTTGTGAACACAACAGATGCTTTGCATGAGAGAAACTCCTTTCTCTTATTGATTTTCAACATCCTTTCCCTTTCTCCTCAACTCAGTGTCAAACTCTGCCACAGTTAAGCACTCGGAGACACTACCTGGTGTGAAGAGAGCTATACAAATGCATATATAAATATATAAATTAATCTGTTGTTGCTTTTCTGTGCAATGGGCCAAAGAAACCCTTTACAGAATGATAAAACCAGGTGCTGCAAAAGTATGCAGCAGCACCAGGTGGCAGCTGTTCAACTTGCACTTAAGGAAAGTTCCACTTATTTCTAAATGGGCTTTCCTCTTGTCTGTGTTATTTTGGTGAAGGTAGAACTCCCCTGGCCAAAGAAGAGCACATTAAAAATGACATGAAAAAAGTTAGAAACCCTGGGCAAAAACTCAGCATGTACCGAATCTTAGGTGTAGAATAACTTTGAAGGTATATGATCGGTTATATGGAGACGAGTATTGGTAAAAAACTGAATTGCAACTCCCTCTCCATTCGTGTGTTACACAACTTAGTATTGTGTAAGGAGCACATTTAAGCAGCGCAAAGTTATGGAATTAGGTCATCAAGTGATTTATGTAAGGGTGAAGTAATAAAAAGCTCAAAGCGCTTCACAGAATTTACTGTAAAATGAATTGACTGTGTGGACGACATAAGGCGCTATATGAAATGCAAGGCTGATTATTATCAGCAGGAGTTGTTGTGTGAGCTGTAGGGCCTGGCAGGCAGGCAGGCAGGCAGGCAAGGCAGGAGCTAATGTGTAGAGCGGCCACTGAGTCAGAGTAGCGAGGGAGGGAGCGAGAATCAATCAAATAAGTGACGTGTGCACTGTGAAGGAGGGCGTAGGGAAATGAGGTAAGAGGCAGCAGCAGAAGCAGAGGGAAAGCAGCGAGCAGCAGGCAGGCAGGCAGGCAGGCAGGCAGGCAGGAGTGCGGGGAAGAGGGGCGAGAAGGGGGTGTGTAGGGCAAGGAGGGTGTGTGGCAGCTGACCGTGGGGAGGGAGGTGTAGAGACTGCACACGGGCGTTGGGGTGGGGCTGTCTGTTTATGGGGAGAAACATATGAAAGCTGAGGTGAGGAGCGGAGGCAGTTGTGGAGGGGACAGCGAGTGAGAGCCTTTATCGCTTCTCGGCCTTTTGGCTAAGATCAAGTGTAGTATCTGTTCTTATCAGTTTAATATCTGATACGTCCCCTATCTGGGGACCATATATTAAATTGATTTTTGGAGCAGGGAGATGGAATAGGGGCTTGCTCCGTCCACTCCACGCATCGACCTGGTATTGCAGTATCTCCAGGCACGGTGCACCTCCCTCGGGAGATTGCAAACAGTGACAAATAGACAAATCCTCACCCTCCCCACTGAGTGACAACTTTGTTGGGATTGTGTGTATGTTTGATCATAACCATCACTGCATTTGATGTAGCGCCTTATCACATTGTTGAGACGTCTCAAAGCGTTTCACTGATTGGATTGTAAAGTGAATCACCAGCTCTATCAAATGCAACAACGATAAAATTACATCTGTAAAGTGCCTTTCAAGTCGGGACGACATCCCAAGGCGCTGGACAGCCAGTGTTACTGACCTGAGCTAAGGTGTGGGGAGGGCGGGGGCAGAAGCAGGGAGATTGAAAGCACGGTCGAAGAGCAGGGTCTTGAGCTGGATCTTGAGGGTGTCAAGGGAGGGGGCGAGATGGAGGGACTGTGGAATGGAGTACCCGAGGGTGGGTGCAGAGTGGTTAAGGCTCCCCGCCGATAGTGGGGTGAGCAAGGCGGAGGACATGAAGCAGGCTGGAGCCACTGAGCAGAGGGAGTAAACAGGATGGTAGGGGGTTAGGAGGTTGGAGAGGTGGGCGGGAGCCAGACGGTGGAGGACTTTGAAGGTGAGGACCAGGATCTTAAACTGTATCCTCTGTGTGATGGGAAGCCAATGGAGTTGGGCAAGGATGGGGGTGATAGGATCACGGAGCCTAGTGCGGGAGAGGACACGGGCTGCAGAGTTCTGGATGATCTCCAGCCTGTGAAGGGGGGAGTTGGGATGTCTACAAGCAGAAAGTTTGCATAGTCGAGACTCAATGTAATGAAGGCATGTTTGAGGGTTTTGGCGGTCTGCGGTGTGAGATATTGTTTGAGCCGGGCGACGTTGCACAGGAAGGGGAAGGCAGAGCAGGTCATGGCGCAGATGTGAAATCAAATGGATAGTCGAGGGTCAAACCAGACCCCGAAGTTCCAGACTGGCTTACCAAGGTGGAATGTGTAACCAAGGATTATTATTATTATGATGAATGGTGATGCTGTCAACGCCTGAGGTGAGAAGATGCTGATGGGAGCCAATCAGGAGAGCCTCGGTCTTGTTGACGTTCAACTGAAGAAAGTTAGCTCTCATCCAGGACTTGACGTCTGACAGTCATTCTGGATTATTATTATTAAACAACAACACATTACATGTGTATAGCGCCTTTCATGTCGGGAGAACGTCCCTGGTAGCTACACTGATAGGATTCATAATAATATTAATAATCCTTGCATTTGATATAGCGCTTTTCATGTCTTTGAGACGTTTCAGAGCGCTTCACAGTATATACTGCTAAGTGAATTGACTGTATATTTGTGGGCAAAATATAGATAAGTTTTATTTGTTATTGTTAGTCGATTGGCAGATAAATAATAATCAATATTATTTATTATTGTTAGTCGATTGTCGGATACATAAATAAGTAACAATTTTACGAAAGCACACACCATTCAGAGAGATACATCTATATTCCATAACAAATGTATGGCATGTTTTCTAATTGTCATGGGAGTTAGAGTCCTCCCATGTGGGACAGACAGACAGAGAGAGGGAGACTGAGAGAAACTGATTGTCCTCCCACAGGGGTCCTCTCAGCTGAGTATAGATAAAGATGAAATGTCTGTCTGTGTGTCTGTCTGTGTGTCAATCTACATTCCATATTGGACCTCGTGGTTACAAGCGAAGCTGCAACAGTTACAGCTATTTGTGAATATACAGAGTTGAATGACACAACATCCGAAACTATAGGACGTCCCAAGGCTCTGAACAGACGGTGTTACGGATCTGAGCTGAGGGTGGAGGGCAGGGAAATTGAGAGCACGGTTGAAGAGGAGGGTCTTGCGGTGGGTCTTGAGGGTGGCAAGGGAGGGGGCGAGAGGGAAGGACTGTGGGATGGAGTTCGAGACGATGGATGCAGAGTGGAGAAAGCCCACCTGTCGATAGTGGGGCAAGCAAGACGGGGGACGTGGAGCAGGCCGGAGCCCGCTGAGTGGAGGGAGCGAACAAGGTTGTAGGGGTTTAGGAGGTCGCAGAGGTAGGGGGGAGCCAGACGGTGGAGGACTTTGAAGGTGAGGACCAAGATCTTGAACTGTATCCTGTGTGATGAGAAGCCAGTGGAGTTGGGCAAGGATGGGGTGATAGGGTCGTGGAGCCTAGTGCGGAATAGGATACGGGCTGCAGAGTTTTGGATGATCTCCAGCCTGTGGAGGGAGGAGTTGGGGAGGCCGACAAGCAGTGAGTTTGCATAGTCGAGCCTTGATGTCATGAAGGCGTGAATGAGGGTTTCGGTGGTCTGCTGTGTGAGACAGTGTCGGAGCTGGGCGACGTTGCGGAGGTGGGGGAAGGCAGAGCAGGTCATGGCGCAGATGTGGGATCGAAAGGATAGTTGAGGGTGAACAGGAACCCAAGGTTGCAGACTGGCTTAGCATGGTGGAGTGCACAACCATGAATGGTGCAACCATGAATAATGTGGAGTCCTGCAGCTCAATGGTTAGAGCACTCACCTCTCAAGCGAGAGACCTGGGTTCAATTCCTGGCAGGGCGAAACCTTGGGCAAGCTTCCTTACTCAATATGCATAATAATAATCCCTCAAGAAAAAAGACCCAATAATAAATTGGTCACTTCAATCCACGACTGTTTGTGGGACACTGCTGTGCGCAATTTGGCTGCCGCATTTCACCCACAGACAATTCACTTCACAGTATATTCTGTGAAGCGCTTTGAGATGTCTAGAAGACGTGAAAAGTGCTATATCAAATGCAAGGATTATTATTATTATTATGAATAGTGATGCTGTCAACGCCTGAGGTGAGAAGATGCTGATGGGAACCAATCAGGAGAGCCTCGGTCCTGTTGACGTTCAACTGAAGAAAGTTAGCTCTCATCCAGGACTTGATGTCTGACAGACATTCTGGATTATTATTAGTAACAACAACACATTACATGTATATAGCATCATTTCATGTCGGGAGTACGTCCCAAGCAGCTACACTGATAGGATGCATAATAATAATAGTAATCCTTGCATTTGATATAGCGCTTTTCATGTCTTCGAGACATCTCAAAGTGCTTCACAGAATATACTGTGAAGTGAATTGACTGTATATTTGTGGGCGAAACGTAGATAAGTTATTATTTGTTATTGTTAGATTGGCAGATAAATAATAATAAATATTATTTATTATTGTTAGTCAATTGTTGGATACATAAATAAGTAATGATTTTACGAAAGCACACACCATTCAGAGAGATACATCTATATTCTACAACAAATATATGGCATGTTTTCTGGTTGTCATGGGAGCTGGAGTCCTCTCATGTGGGACAGACAGACAGAGAGAGGGAGACTGAGAGAGACTGATTGTCCTCCCACAGGAGTCCTCTCAGCTGAGTATAGATAAAGATGAAATGTCTGTCTGTGTGTCTGTCTGTGTGTCAATCTACATTAAATATTGGACCTCGTGGTTACAAGCGAAGCTGCAATGGTTACAGCTATCAGTGAATATACAAAGTTGAATGACACAACATCCGAAACTGAAGCGGAAATTGCCAAGGATATCTTTGCCTGGCCAGGAATACCAAGGGAAATGATTAGTGATCATGGGCCCCAATTTTCAAGCAAGGAGTACAAGACATTACAAGCCAGTGGGAGAAAAACCACACAACAACTTCACCGGGGTATCCCCAATGTAATGGTCTGGTGAATTGCGAAATACAGACGATAGAGAAAATGTGGAAGACAGACAACGCAAAGGCAGATAAGCACCTGGCAATTCTGGCCTACAGAAACACGCCGAACGACAATGAAGGACATTCACCAGCACAAATACTGATGTCAATACAGTTAAGAGATTTATTAATCTCAGACCAAACACAATTGAGACCTCAGATACAACACAATAGAAATGGAGGGAAACCACAAAGTGAACCAGGAAAGGGAGAACTTTTGCAAAAGGAGAAAAAATACCTAAAAACAGAAGCTTGGACAAAAGGAGACATTTGGAAGAAGGATAAAAACCCAAGATCATATTGGCTTAAAAGTGATAACAGAAAAATATATAGCAGAAAGTCATGGGAAATACGCCAAAGAAGGACAGAGGAAGAAAAAGAAGAGCAGATCCGAATATTCTAGAAACATCAAGAACCACCAGTTCAGGAAGACGAGTAAAACCAACAAGGAGAATAATTATATAAGACTGAGACACAAAGAAAAAAATATGAAGAAACCAAAACGGGAGTGATATTGGATACCCTTTAAGAAAATAAGGACCAATGAAAGGGGATCAGGAGATAGAAAGTCCTGTAGCTCAGTGGTTAGAGCGCTCGCTTTGCAAGCGAGAGAGCTGAGTTCAATTCCAGGCAGAGGGCGAAACCTTGGGCAAGTTTCCTTACTCCACACAGAGCCTAATAGTAATCCCTCCAAAAAAACAAAACAATAATAAATTGGTCATTTTCAATCTACGACTGTTTGTGGGATATTGCTGTGCACAATTGGCTGCCGCATTCGCCCACAAATATACAGTCAATTCACTTTACAGTGTGTTCTGTGAAGCGCTTTGGGACATCCTCCCGACGTGAAAGCGCTATATCAACTGCAAGGATTATTATTATTATTATTATTAAAGCAGGAAGCGTGGAGAACTGACCAGAGGTTTTTTGGTTGGATTGTTTGATTTGTAACTTGTGAACTGAGAAAACGAAAATTTCTACACTTGGAGTGTTGTGAACACAACAGATTCTTTGCATGAGAGAAACTCCTTTCTCTTATTGATTTTCAACATCCTTTCCCTTTCTCCTCAACTCAGTGTCAAACTCTGCCACAGTTAAGCACTCGGAGACACTACCCGGTGTAAAGGGAGCTATATAAATGCATATATAAATATATAAATTAATTTGATGTAGCTTTTCTGTGCAATGGGCAAAAGCAACACTGTACAGAATGATAAAAACAAGTGCTGCAAAAGCATATAGCAGCACCAGGTGGCAGCTGTTCAACTTGCACTTAAGGAAAGTACCACTTATTTCTAAATGGGCTTTCCTCTTGTCTGTGTTATTTTGGTGAAGGTAGAACTCCCCTGGCCAAAGAAGAGCACATTAAAAATGACATGAAAAAAGTTAGAAACCCTGGGCAAAAACTCAGCATGTACCGAATCTTAGGTGTAGAATAACTTTGAAGGTATATGATCGGTTATATGGAGACGAGTATTGGTAAAAAACTGAATTGCAACTCCCTCTCCATTCGTGTGTTACACAACTTAGTATTGTGTAAGGAGCACATTTAAGCAGCGCAAAGTTATGGAATTAGGTCATCAAGTGATTTATGTAAGGGTGAAGTAATAAAAAGCTCAAAGCGCTTCACAGAATTTACTGTAAAATGAATTGACTGTGGGGACGACATAAGGCGCTATATGAAATGCAAGGCTGATTATTATCAGCAGGAGTTGTTGTGTGAGCTGTAGGGCCTGGCAGGCAGGCAGGCAGGCAGGCAAGGCAGGAGCTAATGTGTAGAGCGGCCACTGAGTCAGAGTAGCGAGGGAGGGAGCGAGAATCAATCAAATAAGTGACGTGTGCACTGTGAAGGAGGGCGAAGGGAAATGAGGTAAGAGGCAGCAGCAGAAGCAGAGGGAAAGCAGCGAGCAGCAGGCAGGAAGGCAGGAGTGCGGGGGAAGAGGGGCGAGAAGGGGGTGTGTAGGGCAAGGAGGGTGTGTGGCAGCTGACCGTGGGGAGGGAGGTGTAGAGACTGCACACGGGCGTTGGGGTGGGGCTGTCTGTTTATGGGGAGAAACATATGAAAGCTGAGGCGAGGAGCGGAGGCAGTTGTGGAGGGGACAGGGAGTGAGAGCCTTTATCGCTTCTCGGCCTTTTGGCTAAGATCAAGTGTAGTATCTGTTCTTATCAGTTTAATATCTGATACGTCCCCTATCTGGGGACCATATATTAAATTGATTTTTGGAGCAGGGAGATGGAATAGGGGCTTGCTCCGTCCACTCCACGCATCGACCTGGTATTGCAGTATCTCCAGGCACGGTGCACCTCCCTCGGGAGATTGCAAACAGTGACAAATAGACAAATCCTCACCCTCCCCACTGAGTGACAACTTTGTTGGGATTGTGTGTATGTTTGATCATAACCATCACTGCATTTGATGTAGCGCCTTAACACATTGTTGAGATGTCTCAAAGCGTTTCACTGATTGGATTGTAAAGTGAATCACCAGCTCTATCAAATGCAACAACAACAACAAAATTACATCTGTAAAGCGCCTTTCACATTCGGAGGACGTCCCAAGGCTCTGAACAGACGGTGTTACGGATCTGAGCTGAGGGTGGAGGGCAGGGAAATTGAAAGCACGGTTGAAGAGGAGGGTCTTGCGGTGGGTCTTGAGGGTGGCAAGGGAGGGGGCGAGAGGGAAGGACTGTGGGATGGAGTTCGAGACGATGGATGCAGAGTGGAGAAAGCCCACCTGTCGATAGTGGGGCAAGCAAGACGGGGGACGTGAAGCAGGCCAGAGCCCGCTGAGTGGAGGGAGCGAACAAGGTTGTAGGGGTTTAGGAGGTCGCAGAGGTAGGGGGGAGCCAGACGGTGGAGGACTTTGAAGGTGAGGACCAAGATCTTGAACTGTATCCTCTGTGTGATGAGAAGCCAGTGGAGTTGGGCAAGGATGGGTGATAGGGTCGTGGAGCCTAGTGCGGAATAGGACACGGGCTGCAGAGTTTTGGATGATCTCCAGCCTGTGGAGGGAGGAGTTGGGGAGGCCGACAAGCAGTGAGTTTGCATAGTCGAGCCTTGATGTAATGAAGGCGTGAATGAGGGTTTCGGTGGTCTGCTGTGTGAGACAGTGTCGGAGCTGGGCGACGTTGCGGAGGTGGGGGAAGGCAGAGCAGGTCATGGCGCAGATGTGGGATCGAAAGGATAGTTGAGGGTGAACAGGAACCCAAGGTTGCAGACTGGCTTAGCATGGTGGAGTGCACAACCATGAATGGTGCAACCATGAATAATGTGGAGTCCTGTAGCTCAATGGTTAGAGCACTCACCTCTCAAGCGAGAGACCTGGCTTCAATTCCTGGCAGGGCGAAACCTTGGGCAAGCTTCCTTACTCCATATGCATAATAATAATCCCTCAAGAAAAAAGACCCAATAATAAATTGGTCACTTCAATCCACGACTGTTTGTGGGACACTGCTGTGCGCAATTTGGCTGCCGCATTTCGCCCACAGACAATTCACTTTACAGTATATTCTGTGAAGCGCTTTGAGATGTCTAGAAGACGTGAAAAGTGCAATATCAAATGCAAGGATTATTATTATTATTATGAATGGTGATGCTGTCAACGCCTGAGGTGAGAAGATGCTGATGGGAGCCAATCAGGAGAGCCTCGGTCCTGTTGACGTTCAACTGAAGAAAGTTAGCTCTCATCCAGGACTTGATGTCTGACAGACATTCTGGATTATTATTAGTAACAACAACATATTACATGTATATAGCGTCATTTCATGTCGGGAGTACGTCCCAAGCAGCTACACTGATAGGATGCATAATAATAATAGTAATCCTTGCATTTGATATAGCGCTTTTCATGTCTTCGAGACATCTCAAAGTGCTTCACTGTGAAGTGAATTGACTGTATATTTGTGGGCGAAACGTAGATAAGTTATTATTTGTTATTGTTAGTTTGGCAGATAAATAATAATAAATATTATTTATTATTGTTAGTCAATTGTTGGATACATAAATAAGTAATGATTTTACGAAAGCACACACCATTCAGAGAGATACATCTATATTCTACAACAAATATGTGGCAATTTTTCTGGTTTTCATGGGAGCTGGAGTCCTCTCATGTGGGACAGACAGACAGACAGAGAGAGGGAGACTGAGAGAGACTGATTGTCCTCCCACAGGAGTCCTCTCTGCTGAGTATAGATAAAGATGAAATGTCTGTCTGTGTGTCTGTCTGTGTGTCAAACTACATTCCATATTGGCCCCTGTGGTTACAAGCGAAGCTGCAATGGTTACAGCTATTAGTGAATATACAAAGTTGAATGACACAACATCTGAAACTAAAGCGGAAATTGCCAAGGATATCTTTGCCTGGCCAGGAATACCAAGGGAAATGATTAGTGATCATGGGCCCCAATTTTCAAGCAAGGAGTACAAGACATTACAAGCCAGTGGGAGAAAAACCACACAACAACTTCACCGGGGTATCCCCAATGTAATGGTCTGGTGGATTGCGAAATACAGACGATAGAGAAAATGTGGAAGACAGACAACGCAAAGGCAGATAAGCACCTGGCAATTCTGGCCTACAGAAACACGCCGAACGACAATGAAGGACATTCACCAGCACAAATACTGATGTCAATACAGTTAAGAGATTTATTAATCTCAGACCAAACACAATTGAGACCTCAGATACAACACAATAGAAATGGAGGGAAACCACAAAGTGAACCAGGAAAGGGAGAACTTTTGCAAAAGGAGAAAAAATACCTAAAAACAGAAGCTTGGACAAAAGGAGACATTTGGAAGAAGGATAAAAACCCAAGATCATATTGGCTTAAAAGTGATAACAGAAAAATATATAGCAGAAAGTCATGGGAAATACGCCAAAGAAGGACAGAGGAAGAAAAAGAAGAGCAGATCCGAATATTCTAGAAACATCAAGAACCACCAGGTCAGGAAGACGAGTAAAATCAACAAGGAGAATAATTATATAAGACTGAGACACAAAGAAAAAAATATGAAGAAACCAAAACGGGAGTGATATTGGATACCCTTTAAGAAAATAAGGACCAATGAAAGGGGATCAGGAGATAGAAAGTCCTGTAGCTCAGTGGTTAGAGCGCTCGCTTTGCAAGCGAGAGAGCTGAGTTCAATTCCAGGCAGGGCGAAACCTTGGGCAAGTTTCCTTACTCCACACGCCTAATAGTAATCCCTCCAAAAAAACAAAACAATAATAAATTGGTCATTTTCAATCTACGACTGTTTGTGGGACATTGCTGTGCGCAATTGGCTGCCGCATTCGCCCACAAATATACAGTCAATTCACTTTACAGTGTGTTCTGTGAAGCGCTTTGGGACATCCTCCCGACGTGAAAGCGCTATATCAAATGCAAGGATTATTATTATTATTAAAGCAGGAAGCGTGGAGAACTGACCAGAGGTTTTTTGGTTGGATTTGTAACTTGTGAACTGAGAAAACGAAAATTTCTACACTTGGAGTGTTGTGAACACAACAGATTCTTTGCATGAGAGAAACTCCTTTCTCTTATTGATTTTCAACATCCTTTCCCTTTCTCCTCAACTCAGTGTCAAACTCTGCCACAGTTAAGCACTCGGAGACACTACCTGGTGTGAAGAGAGCTATACAAATGCATATATAAATATATAAATTAATCTGTTGTTGCTTTTCTGTGCAATGGGCAAAAGCAACACTTTACAGAATGATAAAACCAGGTGCTGCAAAAGTATGCAGCAGCACCAGGTGGCAGCTGTTCAACTTGCACTTAAGGAAAGTTCCACTTATTTCTAAATGGGCTTTCCTCTTGTCTGTGTTATTTTGGTGAAGGTAGAACTCCCCTGGCCAAAGAAGAGCACATTAAAAATGACATGAAAAAAGTTAGAAACCCTGGGCAAAAACTCAGCATGTACCGAATCTTAGGTGTAGAATAACTTTGAAGGTATATGATCGGTTATATGGAGACGAGTATTGGTAAAAAACTGAATTGCAACTCCCTCTCCATTCGTGTGTTACACAACTTAGTATTGTGTAAGGAGCACATTTAAGCAGCGCAAAGTTATGGAATTAGGTCATCAAGTGATTTATGTAAGGGTGAAGTAATAAAAAGCTCAAAGCGCTTCACAGAATTTACTGTAAAATGAATTGACTGTGTGGACGACATAAGGCGCTATATGAAATGCAAGGCTGATTATTATCAGCAGGAGTTGTTGTGTGAGCTGTAGGGCCTGGCAGGCAGGCAGGCAGGCAGGCAAGGCAGGAGCTAATGTGTAGAGCGGCCACTGAGTCAGAGTAGCGAGGGAGGGAGCGAGAATCAATCAAATAAGTGACGTGTGCACTGTGAAGGAGGGCGTAGGGAAATGAGGTAAGAGGCAGCAGCAGAAGCAGAGGGAAAGCAGCGAGCAGCAGGCAGGCAGGCAGGCAGGCAGGCAGGAGTGCGGGGGAAGAGGGGCGAGAAGGGGGTGTGTAGGGCAAGGAGGGTGTGTGGCAGCTGACCGTGGGGAGGGAGGTGTAGAGACTGCACACGGGCGTTGGGGGTGGGGCTGTCTGTTTATGGGGAGAAACATATGAAAGCTGAGGCGAGGAGCGGAGGCAGTTGTGGAGGGGACAGCGAGTGAGAGCCTTTATCGCTTCTCGGCCTTTTGGCTAAGATCAAGTGTAGTATCTGTTCTTATCAGTTTAATATCTGATACGTCCCCTATCTGGGGACCATATATTAAATTGATTTTTGGAGCAGGGAGATGGAATAGGGGCTTGCTCCGTCCACTCCACGCATCGACCTGGTATTGCAGTATCTCCAGGCACGGTGCACCTCCCTCGGGAGATTGCAAACAGTGACAAATAGACAAATCCTCACCCTCCCCACTGAGTGACAACTTTGTTGGGATTGTGTGTATGTTTGATCATAACCATCACTGCATTTGATGTAGCGCCTTATCACATTGTTGAGATGTCTCAAAGCGTTTCACTGATTGGATTGTAAAGTGAATCACCAGCTCTATCAAATGCAACAACGATAAAATTACATCTGTAAAGCACCTTTCAAGTCGGGACGACATCCCAAGGCGCTGGACAGCCAGTGTTACTGACCTGAGCTAAGGGTGTGGGGAGGGCGGGGGCAGAAGCAGGGAGATTGAAAGCACGGTCGAAGAGCAGGGTCTTGAGCTGGATCTTGAGGGTGTCAAGGGAGGGGGCGAGATGGAGGGACTGTGGAATGGAGTACCCGAGGGTGGGTGCAGAGTGGTTAAGGCTCCCCGCCGATAGTGGGGTGAGCAAGGCGGAGGACATGAAGCAGGCTGGAGCCACTGAGCAGAGGGAGTAAACAGGATGGTAGGGGGTTAGGAGGTTGGAGAGGTGGGCGGGAGCCAGACGGTGGAGGACTTTGAAGGTGAGGACCAGGATCTTAAACTGTATCCTCTGTGTGATGGGAAGCCAATGGAGTTGGGCAAGGATGGGGGTGATAGGATCACGGAGCCTAGTGCGGGAGAGGACACGGGCTGCAGAGTTCTGGATGATCTCCAGCCTGTGAAGGGGGGAGTTGGGATGTCTACAAGCAGAAAGTTTGCATAGTCGAGACTCAATGTAATGAAGGCATGTTTGAGGGTTTTGGCGGTCTGCGGTGTGAGATATTGTTTGAGCCGGGCGACGTTGCACAGGAAGGGGAAGGCAGAGCAGGTCATGGCGCAGATGTGAAATCAAATGGATAGTCGAGGGTCAAACAAGACCCCGAAGTTCCAGACTGGCTTACCAAGGTGGAATGTGTAACCAAGGATTATTATTATTATGATGAATGGTGATGCTGTCAACGCCTGAGGTGAGAAGATGCTGATGGGAGCCAATCAGGAGAGCCTCGGTCTTGTTGACGTTCAACTGAAGAAAGTTAGCTCTCATCCAGGACTTGACGTCTGACAGTCATTCTGGATTATTATTATTAAACAACAACACATTACATGTGTATAGCGCCTTTCATGTCGGGAGAACGTCCCTGGTAGCTACACTGATAGGATTCATAATAATATTAATAATCCTTGCATTTGATATAGCGCTTTTCATGTCTTTGAGACGTTTCAGAGCGCTTCACAGTATATACTGCTAAGTGAATTGACTGTATATTTGTGGGCAAAATATAGATAAGTTTTATTTGTTATTGTTAGTCGATTGGCAGATAAATAATAATCAATATTATTTATTATTGTTAGTCGATTGTCGGATACATAAATAAGTAACAATTTTACGAAAGCACACACCATTCAGAGAGATACATCTATATTCCATAACAAATGTATGGCATGTTTTCTAATTGTCATGGGAGTTAGAGTCCTCCCATGTGGGACAGACAGACAGAGAGAGGGAGACTGAGAGAAACTGATTGTCCTCCCACAGGGGTCCTCTCAGCTGAGTATAGATAAAGATGAAATGTCTGTCTGTGTGTCTGTCTGTGTGTCAATCTACATTCCATATTGGACCTCGTGGTTACAAGCGAAGCTGCAACAGTTACAGCTATTTGTGAATATACAGAGTTGAATGACACAACATCCGAAACTATAGGACGTCCCAAGGCTCTGAACAGACGGTGTTACGGATCTGAGCTGAGGGTGGAGGGCAGGGAAATTGAGAGCACGGTTGAAGAGGAGGGTCTTGCGGTGGGTCTTGAGGGTGGCAAGGGAGGGGGCGAGAGGGAAGGACTGTGGGATGGAGTTCGAGACGATGGATGCAGAGTGGAGAAAGCCCACCTGTCGATAGTGGGGCAAGCAAGACGGGGGACGTGGAGCAGGCCGGAGCCCGCTGAGTGGAGGGAGCGAACAAGGTTGTAGGGGTTTAGGAGGTCGCAGAGGTAGGGGGGAGCCAGACGGTGGAGGACTTTGAAGGTGAGGACCAAGATCTTGAACTGTATCCCTGTGTGATGAGAAGCCAGTGGAGTTGGGCAAGGATGGGGTGATAGGGTCGTGGAGCCTAGTGCGGAATAGGATACGGGCTGCAGAGTTTTGGATGATCTCCAGCCTGTGGAGGGAGGAGTTGGGGAGGCCGACAAGCAGTGAGTTTGCATAGTCGAGCCTTGATGTCATGAAGGCGTGAATGAGGGTTTCGGTGGTCTGCTGTGTGAGACAGTGTCGGAGCTGGGCGACGTTGCGGAGGTGGGGGAAGGCAGAGCAGGTCATGGCGCAGATGTGGGATCGAAAGGATAGTTGAGGGTGAACAGGAACCCAAGGTTGCAGACTGGCTTAGCATGGTGGAGTGCACAACCATGAATGGTGCAACCATGAATAATGTGGAGTCCTGCAGCTCAATGGTTAGAGCACTCACCTCTCAAGCGAGAGACCTGGGTTCAATTCCTGGCAGGGCGAAACCTTGGGCAAGCTTCCTTACTCAATATGCATAATAATAATCCCTCAAGAAAAAAGACCCAATAATAAATTGGTCACTTCAATCCACGACTGTTTGTGGGACACTGCTGTGCGCAATTTGGCTGCCGCATTTCACCCACAGACAATTCACTTCACAGTATATTCTGTGAAGCGCTTTGAGATGTCTAGAAGACGTGAAAAGTGCTATATCAAATGCAAGGATTATTATTATTATTATGAATAGTGATGCTGTCAACGCCTGAGGTGAGAAGATGCTGATGGGAGCCAATCAGGAGAGCCTCGGTCCTGTTGACGTTCAACTGAAGAAAGTTAGCTCTCATCCAGGACTTGATGTCTGACAGACATTCTGGATTATTATTAGTAACAACAACACATTACATGTATATAGCATCATTTCATGTCGGGAGTACGTCCCAAGCAGCTACACTGATAGGATGCATAATAATAATAGTAATCCTTGCATTTGATATAGCGCTTTTCATGTCTTCGAGACATCTCAAAGTGCTTCACAGAATATACTGTGAAGTGAATTGACTGTATATTTGTGGGCGAAACGTAGATAAGTTATTATTTGTTATTGTTAGATTGGCAGATAAATAATAATAAATATTATTTATTATTGTTAGTCAATTGTTGGATACATAAATAAGTAATGATTTTACGAAAGCACACACCATTCAGAGAGATACATCTATATTCTACAACAAATATATGGCATGTTTTCTGGTTGTCATGGGAGCTGGAGTCCTCTCATGTGGGACAGACAGACAGAGAGAGGGAGACTGAGAGAGACTGATTGTCCTCCCACAGGAGTCCTCTCAGCTGAGTATAGATAAAGATGAAATGTCTGTCTGTGTGTCTGTCTGTGTGTCAATCTACATTAAATATTGGACCTCGTGGTTACAAGCGAAGCTGCAATGGTTACAGCTATCAGTGAATATACAAAGTTGAATGACACAACATCCGAAACTGAAGCGGAAATTGCCAAGGATATCTTTGCCTGGCCAGGAATACCAAGGGAAATGATTAGTGATCATGGGCCCCAATTTTCAAGCAAGGAGTACAAGACATTACAAGCCAGTGGGAGAAAAACCACACAACAACTTCACCGGGGTATCCCCAATGTAATGGTCTGGTGAATTGCGAAATACAGACGATAGAGAAAATGTGGAAGACAGACAACGCAAAGGCAGATAAGCACCTGGCAATTCTGGCCTACAGAAACACGCCGAACGACAATGAAGGACATTCACCAGCACAAATACTGATGTCAATACAGTTAAGAGATTTATTAATCTCAGACCAAACACAATTGAGACCTCAGATACAACACAATAGAAATGGAGGGAAACCACAAAGTGAACCAGGAAAGGGAGAACTTTTGCAAAAGGAGAAAAAATACCTAAAAACAGAAGCTTGGACAAAAGGAGACATTTGGAAGAAGGATAAAAACCCAAGATCATATTGGCTTAAAAGTGATAACAGAAAAATATATAGCAGAAAGTCATGGGAAATACGCCAAAGAAGGACAGAGGAAGAAAAAGAAGAGCAGATCCGAATATTCTAGAAACATCAAGAACCACCAGTTCAGGAAGACGAGTAAAACCAACAAGGAGAATAATTATATAAGACTGAGACACAAAGAAAAAAATATGAAGAAACCAAAACGGGAGTGATATTGGATACCCTTTAAGAAAATAAGGACCAATGAAAGGGGATCAGGAGATAGAAAGTCCTGTAGCTCAGTGGTTAGAGCGCTCGCTTTGCAAGCGAGAGAGCTGAGTTCAATTCCAGGCAGGGCGAAACCTTGGGCAAGTTTCCTTACTCCACACGCCTAATAGTAATCCCTCCAAAAAAACAAAACAATAATAAATTGGTCATTTTCAATCTACGACTGTTTGTGGGATATTGCTGTGCACAATTGGCTGCCGCATTCGCCCACAAATATACAGTCAATTCACTTTACAGTGTGTTCTGTGAAGCGCTTTGGGACATCCTCCCGACGTGAAAGCGCTATATCAACTGCAAGGATTATTATTATTATTATTATTAAAGCAGGAAGCGTGGAGAACTGACCAGAGGTTTTTTGGTTGGATTGTTTGATTTGTAACTTGTGAACTGAGAAAACGAAAATTTCTACACTTGGAGTGTTGTGAACACAACAGATTCTTTGCATGAGAGAAACTCCTTTCTCTTATTGATTTTCAACATCCTTTCCCTTTCTCCTCAACTCAGTGTCAAACTCTGCCACAGTTAAGCACTCGGAGACACTACCCGGTGTAAAGGGAGCTATATAAATGCATATATAAATATATAAATTAATTTGATGTAGCTTTTCTGTGCAATGGGCAAAAGCAACACTGTACAGAATGATAAAAACAAGTGCTGCAAAAGCATACAGCAGCACCAGGTGGCAGCTGTTCAACTTGCACTTAAGGAAAGTACCACTTATTTCTAAATGGGCTTTCCTCTTGTCTGTGTTATTTTGGTGAAGGTAGAACTCCCCTGGCCAAAGAAGAGCACATTAAAAATGACATGAAAAAAGTTAGAAACCCTGGGCAAAAACTCAGCATGTACCGAATCTTAGGTGTAGAATAACTTTGAAGGTATATGATCGGTTATATGGAGACGAGTATTGGTAAAAAACTGAATTGCAACTCCCTCTCCATTCGTGTGTTACACAACTTAGTATTGTGTAAGGAGCACATTTAAGCAGCGCAAAGTTATGGAATTAGGTCATCAAGTGATTTATGTAAGGGTGAAGTAATAAAAAGCTCAAAGCGCTTCACAGAATTTACTGTAAAATGAATTGACTGTGGGGACGACATAAGGCGCTATATGAAATGCAAGGCTGATTATTATCAGCAGGAGTTGTTGTGTGAGCTGTAGGGCCTGGCAGGCAGGCAGGCAGGCAGGCAAGGCAGGAGCTAATGTGTAGAGCGGCCACTGAGTCAGAGTAGCGAGGGAGGGAGCGAGAATCAATCAAATAAGTGACGTGTGCACTGTGAAGGAGGGCGTAGGGAAATGAGGTAAGAGGCAGCAGCAGAAGCAGAGGGAAAGCAGCGAGCAGCAGGCAGGCAGGCAGGCAGGCAGGCAGGCAGGAGTGCGGGGGAAGAGGGGCGAGAAGGGGGTGTGTAGGGCAAGGAGGGTGTGTGGCAGCTGACCGTGGGGAGGGAGGTGTAGAGACTGCACACGGGCGTTGGGGGTGGGGCTGTCTGTTTATGGGGAGAAACATATGAAAGCTGAGGCGAGGAGCGGAGGCAGTTGTGGAGGGGACAGGGAGTGAGAGCCTTTATCGCTTCTCGGCCTTTTGGCTAAGATCAAGTGTAGTATCTGTTCTTATCAGTTTAATATCTGATACGTCCCCTATCTGGGGACCATATATTAAATTGATTTTTGGAGCAGGGAGATGGAATAGGGGCTTGCTCCGTCCACTCCACGCATCGACCTGGTATTGCAGTATCTCCAGGCACGGTGCACCTCCCTCGGGAGATTGCAAACAGTGACAAATAGACAAATCCTCACCCTCCCCACTGAGTGACAACTTTGTTGGGATTGTGTGTATGTTTGATCATAACCATCTCAAAGCGTTTCACTGATTGGATTGTAAAGTGAATCACCAGCTCTATCAAATGCAACAACGATAAAATTACAACTGTAAAGCGCCTTTCACATTGGGAGGACGTCCCAAGGCACAGTGTTACGGATCCGAGCTGAGGGTGGAGGGCAGGGAAATTGAAAGCACGGTTGAAGAGGAGGGTCTTGAGGGTGTCAAGGGAGGGGGCGAGAGGGAAGGACTGCGGATGGAGTACCCGAGGGTGGGTGCAGAGTGGTTAAGGCTCCCCGCCGATAGTGGGGTGAGCAAGGCGGAGGACATGAAGCAGGCTGGAGCCACTGAGCAGAGGGAGTAAACAGGATGGTAGGGGGTTAGGAGGTTGGAGAGGTGGGCGGGAGCAAGACGGTGGAGGACTTTGAAGGTGAGGACCAGGATCTTAAACTGTATCCTCTGTGTGATGGGAAGCCAATGGAGTTGGGCAAGGATGGGGGTGATAGGATCACGGAGCCTAGTGCGGGAGAGGACACGGGCTGCAGAGTTCTGGATGATCTCCAGCCTGTGGAGGGGGGAGTTGGGATGTCTACAAGCAGAAAGTTTGCATAGTCGAGACTCAATGTAATGAAGGCATGTTTGAGGGTTTTGGCGGTCTGCGGTGTGAGATATTGTTTGAGCCGGGCGACGTTGCACAGGAAGGGGAAGGCAGAGCAGGTCATGGCGCAGATGTGAAATCAAATGGATAGTCGAGGGTCAAACAAGACCCCGAAGTTCCAGACTGGCTTACCAAGGTGGAATGTGTAACCAAGGATTATTATTATTATGATGAATGGTGATGCTGTCAACGCCTGAGGTGAGAAGATGCTGATGGGAGCCAATCAGGAGAGCCTCGGTCTTGTTGACGTTCAACTGAAGAAAGTTAGCTCTCATCCAGGACTTGACGTCTGACAGTCATTCTGGATTATTATTATTAAACAACAACACATTACATGTGTATAGCGCCTTTCATGTCGGGAGAACGTCCCTGGTAGCTACACTGATAGGATTCATAATAATATTAATAATCCTTGCATTTGATATAGCGCTTTTCATGTCTTTGAGACGTTTCAGAGCGCTTCACAGTATATACTGCTAAGTGAATTGACTGTATATTTGTGGGCAAAATATAGATAAGTTTTATTTGTTATTGTTAGTCGATTGGCAGATAAATAATAATCAATATTATTTATTATTGTTAGTCGATTGTCGGATACATAAATAAGTAACAATTTTACGAAAGCACACACCATTCAGAGAGATACATCTATATTCCAGAACAAATGTATGGCATGTTTTCTAATTGTCATGGGAGTTAGAGTCCTCCCATGTGGGACAGACAGACAGAGAGAGGGAGACTAAGAGAAACTGATTGTCCTCCCACAGGGGTCCTCTCAGCTGAGTATAGATAAAGATGAAATGTCTGTCTGTGTGTCTGTCTGTGTGTCAATCTACATTCCATATTGGACCTCGTGGTTACAAGCGAAGCTGCAACGGTTACAGCTATTTGTGAATATACAGAGTTGAATGACACAACATCCGAAACTATAGCGGAAATTACCAAGGATATCTTTGCCTGGCCAGGAATACCAAGGGAAATAATTAGTGATAATTGGTCAAGCAAGGAATACAAGACATTCACAAGGCAGTGGGAGAAAAACCACAAAACAACTTCATTGGGGTATCATCTATATATAATATATATAACTATATATATAATGGTATAATGGTCTGGTGGATTGGGAAATACAGGCTAATCTTGTTGTTGTTTTTGTTGTTGTATAGAGAAAATGTGGAAGACAGACAACATAAAGGCAGATAAGCACCTGGCAATTCTGGCCTACAGAAACACGCCGAACGACAATGAGGGTCATCCACCAGCACAAATACTGATGTCAATACAGTTAAGAGATTTGTTAATCTCAGATGAAAAATAATTGAGACCTCAGATACAACACATGAAGGACCAGTGAAAGAGGATCAGGAGACAGAAAGCAGGAAGCGTGGAGAACTGACCAGAGGGTTTTGGATTGGATTATTTGATTTGTAACTTGTGAACCAAGAATAAAATAAATTTCTACACTTGGAGTGTTGGGAACACAACAGATTCTTTGCATGAGAGAAACTCCTTTCTCGTATTGATTTTCAGCATCCTTTCCCTTTCTCTTCAACTCAGTATCAAACTTTGCCACAGTTTAGCACTCGGAGACACTACCCGGTGTGAAGGGAGCTCTATAAATGCATATATAAATATATAAATTAATTTGATGTTGCTTTTCTGTGCAATGGGCCAAAACAACCCTTTACAGAATGATAAAAGCAGGTGCTGCAAAACTATACAGCAGCACCAGGTGGCAGCTGTTCAACTTGCACGAAAGGAAAGTACCACTTATTTTCAAATGGGCTTTCCTCTTGTCTGTGTTATTTTGGTGAAGGTAGAACTCCCCTGGCCAAAGAAGAACACATTAAAAATGACATGAAAAGCGTTAGGAAACCTGGGCCAACCTAAGCAGACACCCAATCTTAGGTGGAGAATAACTTTGAAGGTATCATATGATCAGTTATCATATGGAGATGAGTATTGGTAATAAACTGAATTGCAGCTCTCCCTCTCTATTTGTGTATTATATAACTTTGTGTTGTGTAAGGAGCACATTTAAGCAGCACAAGATTATGGAATTAGGTCATTAAGTGATTTATGTAAGGGTGAAATAACAAAAAGCAGAGTTCAATTTCTTTGATAAACTTGACCGGATAGTAATCTCGCCTCCGAGTTAAAATGTTGTGGGTTCAAGTCCTACTTCGGGACTTTCAACTCCCACTCCAATGTAATGCAGGGGAACATTGCATTGTTGGTGGTCTTGTCTGCCTGTTCTACTTATCAACAAACCCCCAGGTAAACTCACTTCATGATTCACTTCATAGCTATTGGTGGGACATTGCTGTGCACAAATTGCCTGCTGTGTTCACCTCCAAAAATACACAGAAATGCACTCTCCACTGAAGTTTTGTGGAGTGCTTTGACAGGAAAGATATCAAATGTAACCATTATTATTGTGGGTTCAAGCTCCTCATTGAGACTTTCACAGTCCAGGCTGATACTCCACTTCAGTCCTGGAGCAACACAGCAATTGTCAGAGATGCCGTCCTTCACATGAAATGATCAACCAAGGTTCCATCTGCCTTCAGATTACAAACGCTATGGTACTAATCAAAAAGGGAAGGGAATTTCTTTCTCCCGTAGTCCAAGGCAACAATCCTCCAGATAAAATGGTTCATTCACTTCATGTCTGGTTGGGAGGCATTTGTGGGCACAAATTGACTCTTGTGTTAACCTACAAATAAATACACAGCCAAAAATATTACTTTACAGTAAAAATCCTGTGAAATGCTTTGAGACATTTCAACAATTTGCTAAGGTGCGTTATCAAATACAACGATCATTATTGTTCATTATAAGTAACATATACAAGTCCATCATTGTGTTAATTTCATAATGTAAGATTGATATGAAACTACTGAAGTCAATAACAGCAAAACATTGCTAGTCAGATACTCTGAAACACTGAGGGTGATCTTATGGTTGAAAAATTTTATTTTATTGCATTTTTAAAGGTGTTAATTATAGCCCCCGGAAAAGCGATCTGCCAATCCCCCTAACAATAATAATTATTATTTTGTTTGACGTAGTGCGTTTTCACGTTGTTGTGATGTGTTAAAGCGCTTCACAGAATTTACTGTAAAATGAATTGACTGTGGGGACGACAAAAGGCGCTATATGAAATGCAAGGCTGATTATTATTAGCAGGAGTTGTTGTGTGAGCTGTAGGGCCTGATTAATAATAATAATAATCCTTGCATTTGATATAGTGCTTTTCATGTCTTCTAGACGTCTCAAAGCCCTTCACAAAATATACTGTGAAGTGAATTGACTGTATATTTGTGGGAGAAACATAGATAAGTTATTATTTCTTATTGTTAGTCGATTGGCAGATAAATAATAATAAATATTATTTATTATTGTAAGTCCATTGTTGGATACATAAATAAGTAACGATTTTACGAAAGCACACACCATTCAGAGAGATACATCTATATTCTACAACAAATATATGGCATGTTTTCTGGTTGTCATGGGAGCTGGAGTCCTCTCATGTGGGACAGACAGACAGAGAGAGGGAGACTGAGAGAGACTGATTGTCCTCCCACAGGAGTCCTCTCAGCTGAGTATAGATAAAGATGAAATGTCTGTCTGTGTGTCTGTCTGTGTGTCAAACTACATTCCATATTGGCCCCTGTGGTTACAAGCGAAGCTGCAATGGTTACAGCTATTAGTGAATATACAAAGTTGAATGACACAACATCTGAAACTAAAGTGGAAAATGCCAAGGATATCTTTGCCTGGCCAGGAATACCAAGGGAAATGATTAGTGATCATGGGGAGACATGACCAGTGGGAGAAAAACCACACAACAACTTCACCGGGGTATCCCCAATGTAATGGTCTGGTGGATTGCGAAATACAGACGATAGAGAAAATGTGGAAGACAGACAACGCAAAGGCAGATAAGCACCTGGCAATTCTGGCCTACAGAAACACGCCGAACGACAATGAGGGACATTCACCAGCACAAATACTGATGTCAATACAGTTAAGAGATTTATTAATTTCAGACCAAACACAATTGAGACCTCAGATACAACACAATAGAAATGGAGGGAAACCACAAAGTGAACCAGGAAAGGGAGAACTTTTGCAAAAGGAGAAAAAATACCAAAAAACAGAAGCTTGGACAAAAGGAGACATTTGGAAGAAGGATAAAAACCCAAGATCATATTGGCTTAAAAGTGATAACAGAAAAATATATAGCAGAAAGTCATGGGAAATACGCCAAAGAAGGACAGAGGAAGAAAAAGAAGAGCAGATCCGAATATTCTAGAAACATCAAGAACCACCAGGTCAGGAAGAAGAGTAAAACCAACAACACATTAAAAATGACATGAAAAAAGTTAGAAACCCTGGGCGAAAACTCAGCATGTACCGAATTTTAGGTGTAGAATAACTTTGAAGGTGTATGATCAGTTATATGGAGACGAGTATTGGTAAAAAACTGAATTGCAGCTCTCCCTCTCCATTCGTGTGTTACACAACTTAGTGTTGTGTAAGGAGCACATTTAAGCAGCGCAAAGTTATGGAATTAGGTCAGCAAGTGATTTATGTAAGGGTGAAGTAATAAAAAGCTCAAAGCGCTTCACAGAATTTACTGTAAAAAGGAATTGACTGTGTGGACGACATAAGGCGCTATTTGAAATGCAAGGCTGATTATTATCAGCAGGAGTTGTTGTGTGAGCTGTAGGGCCTGGCAGGCAGGCAGGCAGGCAGGCAAGGCAGGAGCTAATGTGTAGAGCGGCCACTGAGTCAGAGTAGCGAGGGAGGGAGCGAGAATCAATCAAATAAGTGACGTGTGCACTGTGAAGGAGGGCGTAGGGAAATGAGGTAAGAGGCAGCAGCAGAAGCAGAGGGAAAGCAGCGAGCAGCAGGCAGGCAGGCAGGCAGGCAGGCAGGAGTGCGGGGGAAGAGGGGCGAGAAGGGGGTGTGTAGGGCAAGGAGGGTGTGTGGCAGCTGACCGTGGGGAGGGAGGTGTAGAGACTGCACACGGGCGTTGGGGATGGGGCTGTCTGTTTATGGGGAGAAACATATGAAAGCTGAGGCGAGGAGCGGAGGCAGTTGTGGAGGGGACAGGGAGTGAGAGCCTTTATCGCTTCTCGGCCTTTTGGCTAAGATCAAGTGTAGTATCTGTTCTTATCAGTTTAATATCTGATACGTCCCCTATCTGGGGACCATATATTAAATTGATTTTTGGAGCAGGGAGATGGAATAGGGGCTTGCTCCGTCCACTCCACGCATCGACCTGGTATTGCAGTATCTCCAGGCACGGTGCACCTCCCTCGGGAGATTGCAAACAGTGACAAATAGACAAATCCTCACCCTCCCCACTGAGTGACAACTTTGTTGGGATTGTGTGTATGTTTGATCATAACCATCACTGCATTTGATGTAGCGCCTTATCACATTGTTGAGATGTCTCAAAGCGTTTCACTGATTGGATTGTAAAGTGAATCACCAGCTCTATCAAATGCAACAACGACAACAAAATTACATCTGTAAAGCGCCTTTCACGTCGGGAGGACGTCCCAAGGCTCTGAACAGACGGTGTTACGGATCCAGCTGAGGGTGGAGGGCAGGGAAATTGAAAGCACGGTTGAAGAGGAGGGTCTTGCGGTGGGTCTTGAGGGTGGCAAGGGAGGGGGCGAGAGGGAAGGACTGTGGGATGGAGTTGGAGACGATGGATGCAGAGTGGAGAAAGCCCACCTGTCGATAGTGGGGCAAGCAAGACGGGGGACGTGAAGCAGGCCAGAGCCCGCTGAGTGGAGGGAGCGAACAAGGTTGTAGGGGTTTAGGAGGTCGCAGAGGTAGGGGGGAGCCAGACGGTGGAGGACTTTGAAGGTGAGGACCAAGATCTTGAACTGTATCCTCTGTGTGATGAGAAGCCAGTGGAGTTGGGCAAGGATGGGTGATAGGGTCGTGGAGCCTAGTGCGGAATAGGATACGGGCTGCAGAGTTTTGGATGATCTCCAGCCTGTGGAGGGAGGAGTTGGGGAGGCCGACAAGCAGTGAGTTTGCATAGTCGAGCCTTGATGTAATGAAGGCGTGAATGAGGGTTTCGGTGGTCTGCTGTGTGAGACAGTGTCGGAGCTGGGCGACGTTGCGGAGGTGGGGAAGGCAGAGCAGGTCATGGCGCAGATGTGGGATCGAAAGGATAGTTGAGGGTGAACAGGAACCCAAGGTTGCAGACTGGCTTAGCATGGTGGAGTGCACAACCATGAATGGTGCAACCATGAATAATGTGGAGTCCTGTAGCTCAATGGTTAGAGCACTCACCTCTCAAGCGAGAGACCTGGCTTCAATTCCTGGCAGGGCGAAACCTTGGGCAAGCTTCCTTACTCCATATGCATAATAATAATCCCACAAGAAAAAAGACCCAATAATAAATTGGTCACTTCAATCCACGACTGTTTGTGGGACACTGCTGTGCGCAATTTGGCTGCCGCATTTCGCCCACAGTCAATTCACTTTACAGTATATTCTGTGAAGCGCTTTGAGATGTCTAGAAGACGTGAAAAGTGCTATATCAAATGCAAGGATTATTATTATTATGAATGGTGATGCTGTCAACGCCTGAGGTGAGAAGATGCTGATGGGAGCCAATCAGGAGAGCCTCAGTCCTGTTGACGTTCAACTGAAGAAAGTTAGCTCTCATCCAGGACTTGATGTCTGACAGACATTCTGGATTATTATTAGTAACAACAACACATTACATGTGTATAGCGCCTTTCATGTCGGGAGGAAATCCCTAGCAGCTACACTGATAGGATTCATAATAATAATAATAATCCTTGCATTTGATATAGTGCTTTTCATGTCTTCTAGACGTCTCAAAGCCCTTCACAAAATATACTGTGAAGTGAATTGACTGTATATTTGTGGGAGAAACATAGATAAGTTATTATTTCTTATTGTTAGTCGATTGGCAGATAAATAATAATAAATATTATTTATTATTGTAAGTCCATTGTTGGATACATAAATAAGTAACGATTTTACGAAAGCACACACCATTCAGAGAGATACATCTGTATTCTACAACAAATGTATGGCATGTTTTCTGGTTGTCATGGGAGCTGGAGTCCTCTCATGTGGGACAGACAGACAGACAGACAGAGAGAGGGAGACTGAGAGAGACTGATTGTCCTCCCACAGGAGGCCTCTCAGCTGAGTATAAATAAAGATGAAATGTCTGTCTGTGTGTCTGTCTGTGTGTCAATCTACATTCCATATTGGCCCCTGTGGTTACAAGCGAAGCTGCAATGGTTACAGCTATTAGTGAATATACAAAGTTGAATGACACAACATCCGAAACTAAAGCGGAAATTGCCAAGGATATCTTTGCCTGGCCAGGAATACCAAGGGAAATGATTAGTGATCATGGGCCTCAATTTTCAAGCAAGGAATACAAGACATTCACAAGACAGTGGGAGAAAAACCACACAACAACTTCACCGGGGTATCCCCAAAGCAATGGTCTGGTGGATTGGGAAATACAGACTATAGAGAAAATGTGAAAGAAAGACAACGCAAAGGCAGATAAGCACCTGGCAATTCTGGCCTACAGAAACACGCCGAACGACAATGAGGGACATTCACCAGCACAAATACTGATGTCAATACAGTTAAGAGATTTGTTAATCTCGGACCAAAAACAATTGAGATCTCAGATACAACACAATAGAAATGGAGGGAAACCACAAAGTGAACCAGGAAAGGGAAAACTTTTACAAGCGGAGAAGATTTAGTATTTTGAAAGGCATTAATTATTGTCCCCAGCAAAGTAATCTGCCAAACCCCCTAATGATAATAGTATCCTTTTGTTTGACATAGAGCCATATCCACGTCGTTGAGATGTCTTAAATCATATCACAGAATCTACTATAAAATGAATTGACTGTGGGGACGACATAAGGCGCTATATGAAATGCAAGGCTGATTATTATCAGCAGGAGTTGTTGTGTGAGCTGTAGGGCCTGGCAGGCAGGCAGGCAGGCAGGCAAGGCAGGAGCTAATGTGTAGAGCGGCCACTGAGTCAGAGTAGCGAGGGAGGGAGCGAGAATCAATCAAATAAGTGACGTGTGCACTGTGAAGGAGGGCGTAGGGAAATGAGGTAAGAGGCAGCAGCAGAAGCAGAGGGAAAGCAGCGAGCAGCAGGCAGGCAGGCAGGCAGGCAGGAGTGCGGGGGAAGAGGGGCGAGAAGGGGGTGTGTAGGGCAAGGAGGGTGTGTGGCAGCTGACCGTGGGGAGGGAGGTGTAGAGACTGCACACGGGCGTTGGGGGTGGGGCTGTCTGTTTATGGGGAGAAACATATGAAAGCTGAGGCGAGGAGCGGAGGCAGTTGTGGAGGGGACAGCGAGTGAGAGCCTTTATCGCTTCTCGGCCTTTTGGCTAAGATCAAGTGTAGTATCTGTTCTTATCAGTTTAATATCTGATACGTCCCCTATCTGGGGACCATATATTAAATTGATTTTTGGAGCAGGGAGATGGAATAGGGGCTTGCTCCGTCCACTCCACGCATCGACCTGGTATTGCAGTATCTCCAGGCACGGTGCACCTCCCTCGGGAGATTGCAAACAGTGACAAATAGACAAATCCTCACCCTCCCCACTGAGTGACAACTTTGTTGGGATTGTGTGTATGTTTGATCATAACCATCACTGCATTTGATGTAGCGCCTTATCACATTGTTGAGATGTCTCAAAGCGTTTCACTGATTGGATTGTAAAGTGAATCACCAGCTCTATCAAATGCAACAACGACAACAAAATTACATCTGTAAAGCGCCTTTCACGTCGGGAGGACGTCCCAAGGCTCTGAACAGACGGTGTTACGGATCCGAGCTGAGGGTGGAGGGCAGGGAAATTGAAAGCACGGTTGAAGAGGAGGGTCTTGCGGTGGGTCTTGAGGGTGGCAAGGGAGGGGGCGAGAGGGAAGGACTGCGGGATGGAGTTGGAGACGATGGATGCAGAGTGGAGAAAGCCCACCTGTCGATAGTGGGGCAAGCAAGACGGGGGACGTGAAGCAGGCCAGAGCCCGCTGAGTGGAGGGAGCGAACAAGGTTGTAGGGGTTTAGGAGGTCGCAGAGGTAGGGGGGAGCCAGACGGTGGAGGACTTTGAAGGTGAGGACCAAGATCTTGAACTGTATCCCTGTGTGATGAGAAGCCAGTGGAGTTGGGCAAGGATGGGGTGATAGGGTCGTGGAGCCTAGTGCGGAATAGGATACGGGCTGCAGAGTTTTGGATGATCTCCAGCCTGTGGAGGGAGGAGTTGGGGAGGCCGACAAGCAGTGAGTTTGCATAGTCGAGCCTTGATGTAATGAAGGCGTGAATGAGGGTTTCGGTGGTCTGCTGTGTGAGACAGTGTCGGAGCTGGGCGACGTTGCGGAGGTGGGGGAAGGCAGAGCAGGTCATGGCGCAGATGTGGGATCGAAAGGATAGTTGAGGGTGAACAGGAACCCAAGGTTGCAGACTGGCTTAGCATGGTGGAGTGCACAACCATGAATGGTGCAACCATGAATAATGTGGAGTCCTGTAGCTCAATGGTTAGAGCACTCACCTCTCAAGCGAGAGACCTGGCTTCAATTCCTGGCAGGGCGAAACCTTGGGCAAGCTTCCTTACTCCATATGCATAATAATAATCCCTCAAGAAAAAAGACCCAATAATAAATTGGTCACTTCAATCCACGACTGTTTGTGGGACACTGCTGTGCGCAATTTGGCTGCCGCATTTCGCCCACAGACAATTCACTTTACAGTATATTCTGTGAAGCGCTTTGAGATGTCTAGAAGACGTGAAAAGTGCAATATCAAATGCAAGGATTATTATTATTATTATGAATGGTGATGCTGTCAACGCCTGAGGTGAGAAGATGCTGATGGGAGCCAATCAGGAGAGCCTCGGTCCTGTTGACGTTCAACTGAAGAAAGTTAGCTCTCATCCAGGACTTGATGTCTGACAGACATTCTGGATTATTATTAGTAACAACAACACATTACATGTGTATAGCGCCTTTCATGTTGGGAGGAAATCCCTAGCAGCTACACTGATAGGATTCATAATAATAATAATAATCCTTGCATTTGATATAGTGCTTTTCATGTCTTCTAGACGTCTCAAAGCCCTTCACAAAATATACTGTGAAGTGAATTGACTGTATATTTGTGGGAGAAACATAGATAAGTTATTATTTCTTATTGTTAGTCGATTGGCAGATAAATAATAATAAATATTATTTATTATTGTAAGTCCATTGTTGGATACATAAATAAGTAACGATTTTACGAAAGCACACACCATTCAGAGAGATACATCTGTATTCTACAACAAATGTATGGCATGTTTTCTGGTTGTCATGGGAGCTGGAGTCCTCTCATGTGGGACAGACAGACAGACAGAGAGAGGGAGACTGAGAGAGACTGATTGTCCTCCCACAGGAGTCCTCTCAGCTGAGTATAGATAAAGATGAAATGTCTGTCTGTGTGTCTGTCTGTGTGTCAATCTACATTCCATATTGGCCCCTGTGGTTACAAGCGAAGCTGCAATGGTTACAGCTATTAGTGAATATACAAAGTTGAATGACACAACATCTGAAACTAAAGCGGAAAATGCCAAGGATATCTTTGCCTGGCCAGGAATACCAAGGGAAATAATTAGTGATCATGGGCCCCAATTTTCAAGCAAGGAGTACAAGACATTACAAGCCAGTGGGAGAAAAACCACGAAGACAGGTGGCAGCTGTTCAACTTGCACTTAAGGAAAGTACCACTTATTTCTAAATGGGCTTTCCTCTTGTCTGTGTTATTTTGGTGAAGGTAGAACTCCCCTGGCCAAAGAAGAGCACATTAAAAATGACATGAAAAAAGTTAGAAACCCTGGGCAAAAACTCAGCATGTACCGAATCTTAGGTGTAGAATAACTTTGAAGGTATATGATCGGTTATATGGAGACGAGTATTGGTAAAAAACTGAATTGCAACTCCCTCTCCATTCGTGTGTTACACAACTTAGTGTTGTGTAAGGAGCACATTTAAGCAGCGCAAAGTTAAGTAATTAGGTCATCAAGTGATTTATGTAATGGTGAAGTGATAAAAAGCTCAAAGCGCTTCACAGAATTTACTGCAAAAATGAATTGACTGTGGGGACGGAATAAGGCGCTATATGAAATGCAAGGCTGATTATTATCAGCAGGAGTTGTTGTGTGAGCTGTAGGGCCTGGCAGGCAGGCAGGCAGGCAGGCAAGGCAGGAACTAATGTGTAGAGCGGCCACTGAGTCAGAGTAGCGAGGGAGGGAGCGAGAATCAATCAAATAAGTGACGTGTGCACTGTGAAGGAGGGCGTAGGGAAATGAGGTAAGAGGCAGCAGCAGAAGCAGAGGGAAAGCAGCGAGCAGCAGGCAGGCAGGCAGGCAGGAGTGCGGGGGAAGAGGGGCGAGAAGGGGGTGTGTAGGGCAAGGAGGGTGTGTGGCAGCTGACCGTGGGGAGGGAGGTGTAGAGACTGCACACGGGCGTTGGGGATGGGGCTGTCTGTTTATGGGGAGAAACATATGAAAGCTGAGGCGAGGAGCGGAGGCAGTTGTGGAGGGGACAGCGAGTGAGAGCCTTTATCGCTTCTCGGCCTTTTGGCTAAGATCAAGTGTAGTATCTGTTCTTATCAGTTTAATATCTGATACGTCCCCTATCTGGGGACCATATATTAAATTGATTTTTGGAGCAGGGAGATGGAATAGGGGCTTGCTCCGTCCACTCCACGCATCGACCTGGTATTGCAGTATCTCCAGGCACGGTGCACCTCCCTCGGGAGATTGCAAACAGTGACAAATAGACAAATCCTCACCCTCCCCACTGAGTGACAACTTTGTTGGGATTGTGTGTATGTTTGATCATAACCATCACTGCATTTGATGTAGCGCCTTATCACATTGTTGAGATGTCTCAAAGCGTTTCACTGATTGGATTGTAAAGTGAATCACCAGCTCTATCAAATGCAACAACAACAACAAAATTACATCTGTAAAGCGCCTTTCACGTCGGGAGGACGTCCCAAGGCTCTGAACAGACGGTGTTACGGATCCGAGCTGAGGGTGGAGGGCAGGAAATTGAAAGCACGGTTGAAGAGGAGGGTCTTGCGGTGGGTCTTGAGGGTGGCAAGGGAGGGGGCGAGAGGGAAGGACTGTGGGATGGAGTTCGAGACGATGGATGCAGAGTGGAGAAAGCCCACCTGTCGATAGTGGGGCAAGCAAGACGGGGGACGTGAAGCAGGCCAGAGCCCGCTGAGTGGAGGGAGCGAACAAGGTTGTAGGGGTTTAGGAGGTCGCAGAGGTAGGGGGGAGCCAGACGGTGGAGGACTTTGAAGGTGAGGACCAAGATCTTGAACTGTATCCTCTGTGTGATGAGAAGCCAGTGGAGTTGGGCAAGGATGGGTGATAGGGTCGTGGAGCCTAGTGCGGAATAGGACACGGGCTGCAGAGTTTTGGATGATCTCCAGCCTGTGGAGGGAGGAGTTGGGGAGGCCGACAAGCAGTGAGTTTGCATAGTCGAGCCTTGATGTCATGAAGGCGTGAATGAGGGTTTCGGTGGTCTGCTGTGTGAGACAGTGTCGGAGCTGGGCGACGTTGCGGAGGTGGGGGAAGGCAGAGCAGGTCATGGCGCAGATGTGGGATCGAAAGGATAGTTGAGGGTGAACAGGAACCCAAGGTTGCAGACTGGCTTAGCATGGTGGAGTGCACAACCATGAATGGTGCAACCATGAATAATGTGGAGTCCTGTAGCTCAATGGTTAGAGCACTCACCTCTCAAGCGAGAGACCTGGCTTCAATTCCTGGCAGGGCGAAACCTTGGGCAAGCTTCCTTACTCCATATGCATAATAATAATCCCTCAAGAAAAAAGACCCAATAATAAATTGGTCACTTCAATCCACGACTGTTTGTGGGACACTGCTGTGCGCAATTTGGCTGCCGCATTTCGCCCACAGACAATTCACTTTACAGTATATTCTGTGAAGCGCTTTGAGATGTCTAGAAGACGTGAAAAGTGCAATATCAAATGCAAGGATTATTATTATTATTATGAATGGTGATGCTGTCAACGCCTGAGGTGAGAAGATGCTGATGGGAGCCAATCAGGAGAGCCTCGGTCCTGTTGACGTTCAACTGAAGAAAGTTAGCTCTCATCCAGGACTTGATGTCTGACAGACATTCTGGATTATTATTAGTAACAACAACACATTACATGTATATAGCGTCATTTCATGTCGGGAGTACGTCCCAAGCAGCTACACTGATAGGATGCATAATAATAATAGTAATCCTTGCATTTGATATAGCGCTTTTCATGTCTTCGAGACATCTCAAAGTGCTTCACTGTGAAGTGAATTGACTGTATATTTGTGGGCGAAACGTAGATAAGTTATTATTTGTTATTGTTAGATTGGCAGATAAATAATAATAAATATTATTTATTATTGTTAGTCAATTGTTGGATACATAAATAAGTAATGATTTTACGAAAGCACACACCATTCAGAGAGATACATCTATATTCTACAACAAATATATGGCATGTTTTCTGGTTGTCATGGGAGCTGGAGTCCTCTCATGTGGGACAGACAGACAGAGAGAGGGAGACTGAGAGAGACTGATTGTCCTCCCACAGGAGTCCTCTCAGCTGAGTATAGATAAAGATGAAATGTCTGTCTGTCTGTGTGTCTGTCTGTGTGTCTGTTGTGTCAACTACATTCCATATTGGCCCCGTGGTTACAAGCGAAGCTGCAATGGTTACAGCTATTAGTGAATATACAAAGTTGAATGACACAACATCTGAAACTAAAGCGGAAATTGCCAAGGATATCTTTGCCTGGCCAGGAATACCAAGGGAAATGATTAGTGATCATGGGCCCCAATTTTCAAGCAAGGAGTACAAGACATTACAAGCCAGTGGGAGAAAAACCACACAACAACTTCACCGGGGTATCCCCAATGTAATGGTCTGGTGAATTGCGAAATACAGACGATAGAGAAAATGTGGAAGACAGACAACGCAAAGGCAGATAAGCACCTGGCAATTCTGGCCTACAGAAACACGCCGAACGACAATGAAGGACATTCACCAGCACAAATACTGATGTCAATACAGTTAAGAGATTTATTAATCTCAGACCAAACACAATTGAGACCTCAGATACAACACAATAGAAATGGAGGGAAACCACAAAGTGAACCAGGAAAGGGAGAACTTTTGCAAAAGGAGAAAAAATACCTAAAAACAGAAGCTTGGACAAAAGGAGACATTTGGAAGAAGGATAAAAACCCAAGATCATATTGGCTTAAAAGTGATAACAGAAAAATATATAGCAGAAAGTCATGGGAAATACGCCAAAGAAGGACAGAGGAAGAAAAAGAAGAGCAGATCCGAATATTCTAGAAACATCAAGAACCACCAGTTCAGGAAGACGAGTAAAACCAACAAGGAGAATAATTATATAAGACTGAGACACAAAGAAAAAAATATGAAGAAACCAAAACGGGAGTGATATTGGATACCCTTTAAGAAAATAAGGACCAATGAAAGGGGATCAGGAGATAGAAAGTCCTGTAGCTCAGTGGTTAGAGCGCTCGCTTTGCAAGCGAGAGAGCTGAGTTCAATTCCAGGCAGGGCGAAACCTTGGGCAAGTTTCCTTACTCCACACGCCTAATAGTAATCCCTCCAAAAAANCAAAACAATAATAAATTGGTCATTTTCAATCTACGACTGTTTGTGGGACATTGCTGTGCACAATTGGCTGCCGCATTCGCCCACAAATATACAGTCAATTCACTTTACAGTGTGTTCTGTGAAGCGCTTTGGGACATCCTCCCGACGTGAAAGCGCTATATCAACTGCAAGGATTATTATTATTATTATTATTAAAGCAGGAAGCGTGGAGAACTGACCAGAGGTTTTTTGGTTGGATTGTTTGATTTGTAACTTGTGAACTGAGAAAACGAAAATTTCTACACTTGGAGTGTTGTGAACACAACAGATTCTTTGCATGAGAGAAACTCCTTTCTCTTATTGATTTTCAACATCCTTTCCCTTTCTCCTCAACTCAGTGTCAAACTCTGCCACAGTTAAGCACTCG
This sequence comes from Callorhinchus milii, assembly GCF_018977255.1. Lineage (NCBI taxonomy): Eukaryota > Metazoa > Chordata > Chondrichthyes > Chimaeriformes > Callorhinchidae > Callorhinchus > Callorhinchus milii. The sequence continues at coordinate 21,371,221 of NW_024704745.1, forward strand.
GAGACACTACCCGGTGTAAAGGGAGCTATATAAATGCATATATAAATATATAAATTAATTTGATGTAGCTTTTCTGTGCAATGGGCAAAAGCAACACTGTACAGAATGATAAAAACAAGTGCTGCAAAAGCATACAGCAGCACCAGGTGGCAGCTGTTCAACTTGCACTTAAGGAAAGTTCCACTTATTTCTAAATGGGCTTTCCTCTTGTCTGTGTTATTTTGGTGAAGGTAGAACTCCCCTGGCCAAAGAAGAGCACATTAAAAATGACATGAAAAAAGTTAGAAACCCTGGGCAAAAACTCAGCATGTACCGAATCTTAGGTGTAGAATAACTTTGAAGGTATATGATCGGTTATATGGAGACGAGTATTGGTAAAAAACTGAATTGCAACTCCCTCTCCATTCGTGTGTTACACAACTTAGTATTGTGTAAGGAGCACATTTAAGCAGCGCAAAGTTATGGAATTAGGTCATCAAGTGATTTATGTAATGGTGAAGTAATAAAAAGTTCAAAGCGCTTCACAGAATTTACTGTAAAATGAATTGACTGTGGGGACGACATAAGGCGCTATATGAAATGCAAGGCTGATTATTATCAGCAGGAGTTGTTGTGTGAGCTGTAGGGCCTGGCAGGCAGGCAGGCAGGCAGGCAAGGCAGGAGCTAATGTGTAGAGCGGCCACTGAGTCAGAGTAGCGAGGGAGGGAGCGAGAATCAATCAAATAAGTGACGTGTGCACTGTGAAGGAGGGCGTAGGGAAATGGGGTAAGAGGCAGCAGCAGAAGCAGAGGGAAAGCAGCGAGCAGCAGGCAGGCAGGCAGGCAGGCAGGCAGGAGTGCGGGGGAAGAGGGGCGAGAAGGGGGTGTGTAGGGCAAGGAGGGTGTGTGGCAGCTGACCGTGGGGAGGGAGGTGTAGAGACTGCACACGGGCGTTGGGGATGGGGCTGTCTGTTTATGGGGAGAAACATATGAAAGCTGAGGCGAGGAGCGGAGGCAGTTGTGGAGGGGACAGCGAGTGAGAGCCTTTATCGCTTCTCGGCCTTTTGGCTAAGATCAAGTGTAGTATCTGTTCTTATCAGTTTAATATCTGATACGTCCCCTATCTGGGGACCATATATTAAATTGATTTTTGGAGCAGGGAGATGGAATAGGGGCTTGCTCCGTCCACTCCACGCATCGACCTGGTATTGCAGTATCTCCAGGCACGGTGCACCTCCCTCGGGAGATTGCAAACAGTGACAAATAGACAAATCCTCACCCTCCCCACTGAGTGACAACTTTGTTGGGATTGTGTGTATGTTTGATCATAACCATCACTGCATTTGATGTAGCGCCTTATCACATTGTTGAGATGTCTCAAAGCGTTTCACTGATTGGATTGTAAAGTGAATCACCAGCTCTATCAAATGCAACAACAACAACAAAATTACAACTGTAAAGCGCCTTTCACATTGGGAGGACATCCCAAGGCACAGTGTTACGGATCCGAGCTGAGGGTGGAGGGCAGGGAAATTGAAAGCACGGTTGAAGAGGAGGGTCTTGAGGGTGTCAAGGGAGGGGGCGAGAGGGAAGGACTGCGGGATGGAGTACCCGAGGGTGGGTGCAGAGTGGTTAAGGCTCCCCGCCGATAGTGGGGTGAGCAAGGCGGAGGACATGAAGCAGGCTGGAGCCACTGAGCAGAGGGAGTAAACAGGATGGTAGGGGGTTAGGAGGTTGGAGAGGTGGGCGGGAGTAAGACGGTGGAGGACTTTGAAGGTGAGGACCAGGATCTTAAACTGTATCCTCTGTGTGATGGGAAGCCAATGGAGTTGGGCAAGGATGGGGGTGATAGGATCACGGAGCCTAGTGCGGGAGAGGACACGGGCTGCAGAGTTCTGGATGATCTCCAGCCTGTGAAGGGGGGAGTTGGGATGTCTACAAGCAGAAAGTTTGCATAGTCGAGACTCAATGTAATGAAGGCATGTTTGAGGGTTTTGGCGGTCTGCGGTGTGAGATATTGTTTGAGCCGGGCGACGTTGCACAGGAAGGGGAAGGCAGAGCAGGTCATGGCGCAGATGTGAAATCAAAAGGATAGTCGAGGGTCAAACAAGACCCCGAAGTTCCAGACTGGCTTACCAAGGTGGAATGTGTAACCAAGGATTATTATTATTATGATGAATGGTGATGCTGTCAACGCCTGAGGTGAGAAGATGCTGATGGGAGCCAATCAGGAGAGCCTCGGTCTTGTTGACGTTCAACTGAAGAAAGTTAGCTCTCATCCAGGACTTGACGTCTGACAGACATTCTGGATTATTATTATTAAACAACACATTACATGTGTATAGCGCCTTTCATGTCGGGAGAACGTCCCTGGTAGCTACACTGATAGGATTCATAATAATATTAATAATCCTTGCATTTGATATAGCGCTTTTCATGTCTTTGAGACGTTTCAGAGCGCTTCACAGTATATACTGCTAAGTGAATTGACTGTATATTTGTGGGCAAAATATAGATAAGTTTTATTTGTTATTGTTAGTCGATTGGCAGATAAATAATAATAAATATTATTTATTATTGTAAGTCCATTGTTGGATACATAAATAAGTAACGATTTTACGAAAGCACACACCATTCAGAGAGATACATCTGTATTCTACAACAAATGTATGGCATGTTTTCTGGTTGTCATGGGAGCTGGAGTCCTCTCATGTGGGACAGACAGACAGACAGACAGAGAGAGGGAGACTGAGAGAGACTGATTGTCCTCCCACAGGAGTCCTCTCAGCTGAGTATAGATAAAGATGAAATGTCTGTCTGTGTGTCAATCTACATTCCATATTGGACCCTGTGGTTACAAGCGAAGCTGCAATGGTTACAGCTATTAGTGAATATACAAAGTTGAATGACACAACATCCGAAACTAAAGCGGAAATTGCCAAGGATATCTTTGCCTGGCCAGGAATACCAAGGGAAATGATTAGTGATCATGGGCCTCAATTTTCAAGCAAGGAGTACAAGACATTACAAGCCAGTGGGAGAAAAACCACAAAACAACTTCACCGGGGTATCCCCAAAGCGATGGTCTGGTGGATTGGGAAATACAGACTATAGAGAAAATGTGAAAGAAAGACAACGCAAAGGCAGATAAGCACCTGGCAATTCTGGCCTACAGAAACACGCCGAACGACAATGAGGGACATTCACCAGCACAAATACTGATGTCAATACAGTTAAGAGATTTGTTAATCTCGGACCAAAAACAATTGAGATCTCAGATACAACACAATAGAAACGGAGGGAAACCACAAAGTGAACCAGGAAAGGGAAAACTTTTACAAGCGGAGAAGATTTAGTATTTTGAAAGGCATTAATTATTGTCCCCAGCAAAGTAATCTGCCAAACCCCCTAATGATAATAGTATCCTTTTGTTTGACATAGAGCCATATCCACGTCGTTGAGATGTCTTAAATCATATCACAGAATCTACTATAAAATGAATTGACTGTGGGGACGACATAAGGCGCTATATGAAATGCAAGGCTGATTATTATCAGCAGGAGTTGTTGTGTGAGCTGTAGGGCCTGGCAGGCAGGCAGGCAGGCAGGCAAGGCAGGAGCTAATGTGTAGAGCGGCCACTGAGTCAGAGTAGCGAGGGAGGGAGCGAGAATCAATCAAATAAGTGACGTGTGCACTGTGAAGGAGGGCGTAGGGAAATGAGGTAAGAGGCAGCAGCAGAAGCAGAGGGAAAGCAGCGAGCAGCAGGCAGGCAGGCAGGCAGGCAGGCAGGAGTGCGGGGGAAGAGGGGCGAGAAGGGGGTGTGTAGGGCAAGGAGGGTGTGTGGCAGCTGACCGTGGGGAGGGAGGTGTAGAGACTGCACACGGGCGTTGGGGGTGGGGCTGTCTGTTTATGGGGAGAAACATATGAAAGCTGAGGCGAGGAGCGGAGGCAGTTGTGGAGGGGACAGGGAGTGAGAGCCTTTATCGCTTCTCGGCCTTTTGGCTAAGATCAAGTGTAGTATCTGTTCTTATCAGTTTAATATCTGATACGTCCCCTATCTGGGGACCATATATTAAATTGATTTTTGGAGCAGGGAGATGGAATAGGGGCTTGCTCCGTCCACTCCACGCATCGACCTGGTATTGCAGTATCTCCAGGCACGGTGCACCTCCCTCGGGAGATTGCAAACAGTGACAAATAGACAAATCCTCACCCTCCCCACTGAGTGACAACTTTGTTGGGATTGTGTGTATGTTTGATCATAACCATCACTGCATTTGATGTAGCGCCTTATCACATTGTTGAGATGTCTCAAAGCGTTTCACTGATTGGATTGTAAAGTGAATCACCAGCTCTATCAAATGCAACAACGATAAAATTACAACTGTAAAGCGCCTTTCACATTGGGAGGACGTCCCAAGGCACAGTGTTACGGATCCGAGCTGAGGGTGGAGGGCAGGGAAATCGAAAGCACGGTTGAAGAGGAGGGTCTTGAGGGTGTCAAGGGAGGGGGCGAGAGGGAAGGACTGCGGGATGGAGTACCCGAGGGTGGGTGCAGAGTGGTTAAGGCTCCCCGCCGATAGTGGGGTGAGCAAGGCGGAGGACATGAAGCAGGCTGGAGCCACTGAGCAGAGGGAGTAAACAGAATGGTAGGGGATTAGGAGGTTGGAGAGTTGGGGGGAGCAAGACGGTGGAGGACTTTGAAGGTGAGGACCAAGATCTTAAACTGTATCCTCTGTGTGATGGGAAGCCAATGGAGTTGGGCAAGGATGGGGGTGATAGGATCACGGAGCCTAGTGCGGGAGAGGACACGGGCTGCAGAGTTCTGGATGATCTCCAGCCTGTGAAGGGGGGAGTTGGGATGTCTACAAGCAGAAAGTTTGCATAGTCGAGACTCAATGTAATGAAGGCATGTTTGAGGGTTTTGGCGGTCTGCGGTGTGAGATATTGTTTGAGCCGGGCGACGTTGCACAGGAAGGGGAAGGCAGAGCAGGTCATGGCGCAGATGTGAAATCAAAAGGATAGTCGAGGGTCAAACAAGACCCCGAAGTTCCAGACTGGCTTACCAAGGTGGAATGTGTAACCAAGGATTATTATTATTATGATGAATGGTGATGCTGTCAACGCCTGAGGTGAGAAGATGCTGATGGGAGCCAATCAGGAGAGCCTCGGTCTTGTTGACGTTCAACTGAAGAAAGTTAGCTCTCATCCAGGACTTGACGTCTGACAGACATTCTGGATTATTATTATTAAACAACAACACATTACATGTGTATAGCGCCTTTCATGTCGGGAGAACGTCCCTGGTAGCTACACTGATAGGATTCATAATAATATTAATAATCCTTGCATTTGATATAGCGCTTTTCATGTCTTTGAGACGTTTCAGAGCGCTTCACAGTATATACTGCTAAGTGAATTGACTGTATATTTGTGGGCAAAATATAGTTAAGTTTTATTTGTTATTGTTAGTCGATTGGCAGATAAATAATAATAAATATTATTTATTATTGTAAGTCTATTGTTGGATACATAAATAAGTAACGATTTTACGAAAGCACACACCATTCAGAGAGATACATCTGTATTCTACAACAAATGTATGGCATGTTTTCTGGTTGTCATGGGAGCTGGAGTCCTCTCATGTGGGACAGACAGACAGAGAGAGGGAGACTGAGAGAAACTGATTGTCCTCCCACAGGAGTCCTCTCAGCTGAGTATAGATAAAGATGAAATGTCAGTCTGTGTGTCTGTCTGTGTGTCTGTCTGTGTGTCAATCTACATTCCATATTGGCCCCTGTGGTTACAAGCGAAGCTGCAATGGTTACAGCTATTAGTGAATATACAAAATTGAATGACACAACATCCGAAACTAAAGCGGAAATTGCCAAGGATATCTTTGCCTGGCCAGGAATACCAAGGGAAATGATTAGTGATCATGGGCCTCAATTTTCAAGCAAGGAGTACAAGACATTACAAGCCAGTGGGAGAAAAACCACAAAACAACTTCACCGGGGTATCCCCAAAGCGATGGTCTGGCGGATTGGGAAATACAGACTATAGAGAAAATGTGAAAGAAAGACAACGCAAAGGCAGGTAAGCACCTGGCAATTCTGGCCTACAGAAACACGCCGAACGACAATGAGGGACATTCACCAGCACAAATACTGATGTCAATACAGTTAAGAGATTTGTTAATCTCGGACCAAAAACAATTGAGATCTCAGATACAACACAATAGAAACGGAGGGAAACCACAAAGTGAACCAGGAAAGGGAAAACTTTTACAAGCGGAGAAGATTTAGTATTTTGAAAGGCATTAATTATTGTCCCCAGCAAAGTAATCTGCCAAACCCCCTAATGATAATAGTATCCTTTTGTTTGACATAGAGCCATATCCACGTCGTTGAGATGTCTTAAATCATATCACAGAATCTACTATAAAATGAATTGACTGTGGGGACGACATAAGGCGCTATATGAAATGCAAGGCTGATTATTATCAGCAGGAGTTGTTGTGTGAGCTGTAGGGCCTGGCAGGCAGGCAGGCAGGCAGGCAAGGCAGGAGCTAATGTGTAGAGCGGCCACTGAGTCAGAGTAGCGAGGGAGGGAGCGAGAATCAATCAAATAAGTGACGTGTGCACTGTGAAGGAGGGCGTAGGGAAATGAGGTAAGAGGCAGCAGCAGAAGCAGAGGGAAAGCAGCGAGCAGCAGGCAGGCAGGCAGGCAGGCAGGCAGGAGTGCGGGGGAAGAGGGGCGAGAAGGGGGTGTGTAGGGCAAGGAGGGTGTGTGGCAGCTGACCGTGGGGAGGGAGGTGTAGAGACTGCACACGGGCGTTGGGGTGGGGCTGTCTGTTTATGGGGAGAAACATATGAAAGCTGAGGCGAGGAGCGGAGGCAGTTGTGGAGGGGACAGCGAGTGAGAGCCTTTATCGCTTCTCGGCCTTTTGGCTAAGATCAAGTGTAGTATCTGTTCTTATCAGTTTAATATCTGATACGTCCCCTATCTGGGGACCATATATTAAATTGATTTTTGGAGCAGGGAGATGGAATAGGGGCTTGCTCCGTCCACTCCACGCATCGACCTGGTATTGCAGTATCTCCAGGCACGGTGCACCTCCCTCGGGAGATTGCAAACAGTGACAAATAGACAAATCCTCACCCTCCCCACTGAGTGACAACTTTGTTGGGATTGTGTGTATGTTTGATCATAACCATCACTGCATTTGATGTAGCGCCTTATCACATTGTTGAGATGTCTCAAAGCGTTTCACTGATTGGATTGTAAAGTGAATCACCAGCTCTATCAAATGCAACAACACAACAAAATTACATCTGTAAAGCGCCTTTCACGTCGGGAGGACGTCCCAAGGCTCTGAACAGACGGTGTTACGGATCCGAGCTGAGGGTGGAGGGCAGGGAAATTGAAAGCACGGTTGAAGAGGAGGGTCTTGCGGTGGGTCTTGAGGGTGGCAAGGGAGGGGGCGAGAGGGAAGGACTGTGGGATGGAGTTCGAGACGATGGATGCAGAGTGGAGAAAGCCCACCTGTCGATAGTGGGGCAAGCAAGACGGGGGACGTGAAGCAGGCCAGAGCCCGCTGAGTGGAGGGAGCGAACAAGGTTGTAGGGGTTTAGGAGGTCGCAGAGGTAGGGGGGAGCCAGACGGTGGAGGACTTTGAAGGTGAGGACCAAGATCTTGAACTGTATCCTCTGTGTGATGAGAAGCCAGTGGAGTTGGGCAAGGATGGGTGATAGGGTCGTGGAGCCTAGTGCGGAATAGGACACGGGCTGCAGAGTTTTGGATGATCTCCAGCCTGTGGAGGGAGGAGTTGGGGAGGCCGACAAGCAGTGAGTTTGCATAGTCGAGCCTTGATGTAATGAAGGCGTGAATGAGGGTTTCGGTGGTCTGCTGTGTGAGACAGTGTCGGAGCTGGGCGACGTTGCGGAGGTGGGGGAAGGCAGAGCAGGTCATGGCGCAGATGTGGGATCGAAAGGATAGTTGAGGGTGAACAGGAACCCAAGGTTGCAGACTGGCTTAGCATGGTGGAGTGCACAACCATGAATGGTGCAACCATGAATAATGTGGAGTCCTGTAGCTCAATGGTTAGAGCACTCACCTCTCAAGCGAGAGACCTGGCTTCAATTCCTGGCAGGGCGAAACCTTGGGCAAGCTTCCTTACTCCATATGCATAATAATAATCCCTCAAGAAAAAAGACCCAATAATAAATTGGTCACTTCAATCCACGACTGTTTGTGGGACACTGCTGTGCGCAATTTGGCTGCCGCATTTCGCCCACAGACAATTCACTTTACAGTATATTCTGTGAAGCGCTTTGAGATGTCTAGAAGACGTGAAAAGTGCAATATCAAATGCAAGGATTATTATTATTATTATGAATGGTGATGCTGTCAACGCCTGAGGTGAGAAGATGCTGATGGGAGCCAATCAGGAGAGCCTCGGTCCTGTTGACGTTCAACTGAAGAAAGTTAGCTCTCATCCAGGACTTGATGTCTGACAGACATTCTGGATTATTATTAGTAACAACAACACATTACATGTGTATAGCGCCATTTCATGTCGGGAGGAATCCCAAGCAGCTACACTGATAGGATGCATAATATAATAATAGTAATCCTTGCATTTGATATAGCGCTTTTCATGTCTTCGAGACATCTCAAAGCTTCACAAATATACTGTGAAGTGAATTGACTGTATATTTGTGGGCGAAACGTAGATAAGTTATTATTTGTTATTGTTAGTCGATTGGCAGATAAATAATAATAAATATTATTTATTATTGTTAGTCAATTGTTGGATACATAAATAAGTAATGATTTTACGAAAGCACACACCATTCAGAGAGATACATCTATATTCTACAACAAATATATGGCATGTTTTCTGGTTGTCATGGGAGCTGGAGTCCTCTCATGTGGGACAGACAGACAGAGAGAGGGAGACTGAGAGAGACTGATTGTCCTCCCACAGGAGTCCTCTCAGCTGAGTATAGATAAAGATGAAATGTCTGTCTGTGTGTCTGTCTGTGTGTCAATCTACATTCCATATTGGCCCCTGTGGTTACAAGCGAAGCTGCAATGGTTACAGCTATTAGTGAATATACAAAGTTGAATGACACAACATCGAAACTAAAGCGGAAATTGCCAAGGATATCTTTGCCTGGCCAGGAATACCAAGGGA